>NC_071996.2:68190357-68518928 GCF_028885655.2 Pongo abelii | reverse complement strand
TGTTGTTGTTGTTGAGATGGAGTCTCACTCTGTTGCCAGGCTGGAGTGCAGTGGCACAGCCTCCTCTCACTGTGACCTCCATCTCTCTGGTTCAAGCGATTCCCCTGCCTCAGCCTCCTGAGTAGCTGGGACTACAGGCTCACGCCACCACACCCAGCTAATTTTTTGTATTTTTTGATAGAAATGGGGTTTCACCATTTTGGCCAGGATGGTCTCGATCTCCTGACCTCATGATCCACCCGCCCCGCCTCCCAAAGTACTGGGATTACAGGCGTTAAGTCACTGCGCCTGGCCTGTATCTTTGATTCTTTGCTTTTACTCTCTATCAATATTTTCTCCCCTTTTAGATTTGTACTGCAGCAACAGCCTTTTTGCTGAGTTGGTGCTGCATCTCCACACGTCTGTTGGACTTTTGTACTTGCATATTCAGCTATCACCTTCAACTTAATATGTCCAAAATTAGTCCCTTTATAGTCTATCCCTATCAGCCATCAACAAAACTAGCCAGAAGTCAAGCAGCTTTCCCCATATCTGTTATTGTTCAACTTATCTTTCTAATTCAGCAAAAGAAATAAGTACAATTACAGGATATATTGAAGAACAAATGAGTAATGCTATGTGAGGATACAGGGAAAGGTTATATAATAGGAAAACTTTTTTTTTTTTTTTTGGAAACAGAGTTTCCCTCTGTCACCCAGGCTGGAGTGCAGTGGCGCAATATCGGGTCACTGCAGCTTCCACTCCCCGGGTTCAAGCGATTCTCCTGCCTCAGTCTCCCAAGTAGCTGGGATTACAGGCGCCCACCACCACACCTGGCCAATTTTTGTGTTTTTGGTGGAGATGGAGTTTCACCATGTTGGCCGGGCTAGCCTCTAACTCCTGACCTCAAGTAATCCACCCGCTTCGGCCCCCCAAAGTGCTGTGATTACAGGCGTGAGCCACCATGCCGAGCCTATAATGGGATAACATCTGATCTGGGTTTTGAAGAATAAGGGTGTAAGACAGCCAGGACAGCAAAAATATCAGACCAATGGCCAAAACCACAGGCTCTAGAGTCGGATTGCCTGGATTCAAATATCAGCTATACTGATATTACAAAAGTTTCTTAGCCTCTCATTGCCTCAATTTCATCATCTGTAAAAATGGTAATAATAATTCTTATGAGGACTAAATGAGTTAACGGAAGTAAAGCTTTCAGATCAACAGTTCCAGGCATATAATTACTACATAAGTCTTTGTTCTAATGATGACAATCAAAGACACATGTGAAAATAAGAAACACATGGACAGTTCAGAGCATTTTCAAGAGTTCACTGTTGCTAATGTGAAAAGTGAGCAATGACAGTGACTGAGAGACAAGCAGGACTCAGATGATAAAGGGCCTTAAATGCAGGGTGGGGGCCTTGGTGATGAAGACCCATTTAGAAATTTGTAAAAGAAGCAAAAGTTGGTGAGAGCAGATTTTGACTTCAAGACAAAGGAAACATTCAATGTGAATTTTATAATTGTTTTTTCTAATTCTGGGAAAAATGACATTGGTAAAAAAACAATAAATGTTGGTGAGGTACAGTGAAAAGGAAAGGCTTATACACTGTTGGTGGGAACATAAATTAGTACAACTTACGTACTATTTATGTACAATTTATGTTTCCTCTTTGGAAAACAGTATGGAGATTTCTCAAAGAACTAAAAGAGATCTAAACATTCTATCTAGGAATCCCCCTACTGGGTATCTACTTAAAGGAGAGTAAGTTATTATATCAAAAAGACACCTGTATTTGCAAGTTTATCACAGCCCAGTTCACAATTGCAAAGATATGGAATCTACATAAGTGTCCGTCAACTGAAGAGTGGATAAAGAAAATCAGGGGTGTCCAAGGTAGACAATACAGTCATGGGTTCTTAGTTTCTATTTCTGCTTGGGTCAGTAAAGCCCCTTGCTCATCTCCCTTTTCCGCTTATCACTAGGGACAGAAACTAAAAGTCATGGCCTCAGGCTGCTAAAGTCTAAAACAAAACAAAACAGAACAACAAGAACAATAAAGTTAGGCGGGACAAGCTTGAAGACTAAATAGTAGTATTTATGGCAGAATACTACTCAGCCATAAAAATGAATGAAACATGTTTTGCAGCAACTAGGATGGAACGAACTGGTCATTATCCTAAGTGAAGTAACTCAGGAATAGAAAACCAAATACCACATGTTCTCCCTTACAAGTGGGAGCTAAGCCACGGGTATGCAAAGCCATAAAGAGTGCTATAATGGACACTGGAGATTCAGAAGTAGGGAGGGGGAGAGGGAGATGAGGAATAAAAAAATCACCTATTGGGTACAATGTACACTATTCATCACTACATCACTACACTAAAAGCTCAGACTTCACCACTATACAGTTCACCCATGCAACAACAACAACAAAAAACTTGTACCACTAAAGCAATGGAAATAATAAATAAATAAAATAAATAACAAGCAACTGCTGAAAACAAAAAGACAAAAGAAACAGAAATCAGGGACAAAGTTTAGGAAGCTACTGGGAAAACACAAGCAATGATGAGACATAAGCCTTGAATATCTTCTTTCTTTCTACCCAGTGAAAGCAAGCCCATTCTTCAGGATTCGGAGACAGCTTCTTTGTTTCTTATTACTGGAAAAGAATTTTTTCTCCTGTGAATCTCTGTGGGATTCATTCAAAAGTGTCAGGGTTTGGACATGTACCCAGATACTCAAACCCAAACACTTTTGAGAGTGAAAGGGGACAATATTAATCATTGTGCTAAAACAGGCACAATCTAGGACTCTTACAGGCGTATCAGGACAGAGGGTTACTAATCCACCATTATGTGTATTTTGGAATGTAGGTTTCTCCCTTTTATCACCCTTACTTCTATGCTATCACAAGAAAATATATACCATCTGCCTGATAGGCAGAAATGAACTTCTATAGTACTTGGCATACACAAAATGATGAGTAAGTATTTAGTAAATGAGCAATTGAATTAAATTTTAGTATTGCTTTAAATAGTTATTTTTTTAAGTTTTTATGCCTCTAAAATCTTTTTTCTTTACTTATACAGAATATCAGAGGGCTTCCATTATATATAAGATACATAAAAGAATAAGATATCACAAAACTTACAAATGAAAATTGACCTTGGTATATTTCAGTCATATTGGATACATATGACTCATATTTAAAAGAGCATATGTTACATGCATAACAGTGCATACCATACCTGTTACCTATAAAGAAACAGACATAGATGTAGATAAGTATAGATATGTTTATACACAAATATTTTCAAGATACGAGTACATAAATTGGTTTTAAACTCTTTAGAATTCAAGGGTTATTAAGTACTCACCTCATTTTTTGTTAGGGTGAAATTATTGAGCTTGCCATTTTAAATTTGTTTATTCTTATCTTCTAAAAGGAAGTAGTGCTACTGGACCTTGTTTTCTCTTCAACATTACTTGGCCTGATTTCTATCTGCATTATTAATGTTCATCTTTCATCAAGGATGATGAAGAAATGTCTTGTTCAGCAGTATTTCTTGCAGTCATGGAAAACAAAAATTTCTAAAGGCAAACAGATTGTGCCTTTGATCAGACTTAGTCATAAGTGCAGCCATTTGCCCTACCTAAGGGAAACGTCTATTGAGTTATACTGATTGATAACCTGAGACAGGTGAAATGCTAGAGCAAAATGTAGTAATCATAAGATTGTGAATGTATAAATATGTAAGAAGGTGATAATAGGATTTATGGGGAATGGTTAAAGTATCTAGGAATATTTCTCTCAGAGAAGAGAATGAGGAATGACATTATTACAGCAGAGCTTCTTCTATTTATTATATGTTATGATTTGCTACAATAAAATTCATTAGGCATTAATAGTATTAAATTTAGTATGAAACTAGTCAGGTATGTCTTAGAATTTTATGACATTCCCTTTTCACAGTAATGTAGACTTTTTTATAGCATGCACCTTAAAACTCTTCCAGCCTCCTTCACCCATTACCCAGTTCCAACACTGCTTCCACATTTTTAGGTATTTATTACAACAGCACTCCCACTTTTTGGTATCAATTTCTGCCTTAGTTCATTCAGATTGCTACGACAAATACCATAGACTGGGTGGCTTAAAAACAACAGAAATTTATTTCTTAAAGTTCTGGAGGCTGGAAGCACATGATCAAGGCCACAGAAGATCTGATGTCTCGTGAAGGCCTATTTCCTTGTTCGTAGACAATGGTCTTCTTACTGAGTCCACACATGACAGGAGTGAGGGAGATGTTTGGGCACTTTTATAGGGACACTAATCTTACTCATGAGGGCTCTGCTATCATACCTAATCACCTCCCTAAGATCCACCCCCAGATACCATCATATGGGAGGTTAGGATTTCAATATATGAATTCGTGAGAGATATAAACATTCCGTCTATAGAATATGGCAAATGCTATTAGCAATAAACATTCAGCCTATAGTATACCGCACACACTATTAGCATATTTGATGTTACTCAATTCTTTCTTACCATTTGAATTAATAAATAAAAAACATTAATTATCTGTGAACAATTATAGTTAAAAGAAGTTAATCTTATTAAGCAGTAGAGGTTTTATTTTAAAACATTCAAAGAGATTGCAAAAGATATTTCTGAAATAGAAATTAGTCTTGATTGTTGTAACAAAACAAGACTGAAATTTACATAGTAGGAAATGAGAAGCCCAAAGATAAACACTACTAAAACTGTTCATATTTTTTCATGAGTTGTAAGTATATGTAAAACTAGATCAAAAACATTTACTTAATTTTTCAAACTTCCTAAGCTACTGTTTCTCAATCACTCTTTCAGAAAACCAGAAATACTGTTAGTCTAATAAAATTGCTAACACCTTGAGCTAATTATTTAACTTTGTTGAACATCGAATTCTCGTTTACAAAATGAAGGATTTGAAAGATAAAATCATTCAAGGTCCATTTTCGTTTCGAAACATTATTTTTCAGAGAGTAAAAACGATTTCTAGAGGCACAAAACAATTATCATAATTAACATAGTGAATCAAGTAAAGCTCACATTAATTTTATAGACTTTTAAGACAATATACAAAGGGTTTCTCCTGACAAGGTATAACTTCCATCTATGCAGTGATTTTGGTATTATAACTATGAGAGGAAAAAGGATACCAATACTATAGAAGAGCATCCAATTCTTAGGAATTTGTGGCAGATGATAGGAACCTGCGAAAGGTGATTTTCCTCTACTCTGCCCTTCAAGGCTGTGCATATGTCATCAGGAAGCTCACGTTTCAGCCTCTAATTAAACTCTAAAATGGGATCTAACTCTAGATTATCCTGACAAATATAGACTCCTTGATACTGTCTGAATAACAATTTGGAAATAAATCACTGAATTTTAAGGCCCGCCATATTCAAGTACACATCTTTTTTCTTTATACATAATAGCTGTACCTATTTTAGTCATACATGTAACAATTTGCTACACTCATATAACCAAATCAGAATAACTGAGATATCCATCATCTTAAATAGAATAACCTTTCTTTATTCTAGGGCATTCAAATTATTTCTTTTTAGCTGTTTTGAAATATGCATTCTATTAATGTTAACTATAGTCAACCTACTGATCTATTGAACATCAGGTCTTATTTCTTCTATCTAATTGTACATATGTACTCATGAATCAACCTCTCTTCATTCCCTACTTCCCTCTTCCCTTCTAGCATCTGGTAACCACCAATCTACTCTCTACCCCATGAGACCCACTTTTTCAGCTCCCACATATGAGTAAGAAAATGCAATATTTCCTTCTGTTCTTTGCTCATTTCACTTAGTATGATGATCTCCAGATCCATTTTCTTTATCCATTCATCTGTTCATAGACACTTAGGTTGATTCCGTATTTTGGCTATTGTGAATAGTGCTGAAATAAACAGGGTAGCAGATATTTTTTGATACATTTATTTCCCTTCTTTTGGATATATACTCAATGGTGGTATCACTGAATCATATGGTAGTTCCATTTGTAGTTTCTTCAAGAACTTCCATCCTGTTTTCCATAATGGCTATACTGATTTATATTCCCACCAATGGTATAAAAGGTTCTTTCTCCACATCTCATCAGCATCTATTATTCCCTATCTTTTTTATAAAAGCCATTCTAACAGGCATGTGCCATGGTGGTTTGCTGCACCCATCAACCCATCATCTAGGTTTTAAGCCCCACATGCCTTAGGTATTTGTCCTAATGCTCTCCCTCCCCTTGTCCCCAACCCCTCAGCAGGCCCTGGTGTGTGAGGTTCCCCTCCCTGTGTCCACATATTCTCGTTGTTCAACTCCCACTTATCCGTGAGAACATGTGGTGTTTGGTCCTCTGTTCCTGTGTTAATTTGCTGAGAATGATGGTTTCCAGCTTCATCCATGTCCCTGCAAAGGACATGAACTCATTCTTTTTTATGGCTGCACAGTATTCCATGGAGTATATGTGCCATATTTTCTTTATCTAGTCTATCATTGATGGACATTTGGGTTGGTTCCAAGTCTTTGCTATTGTGAACAGTGCTGCAATAAACATACGTGTGCATGTGTCTTTATAGTAGAATGATTTATAATCCTTTGGGTATATACCCAGTAATGGGATTTCTGGGTCAAATCGTATTTCTGGTTCTAGATCCTTGAGGAATTACCACAGTGTCTTCCACAATGGTTGAACCAATTTACACTCCCACCAACAGTGTAAAAGCATTCCTATTTCTCCACATCCTTTCCAGCATCTGTTGTTTCCTGACTTTTTAATGACTGCCATTCTAACTGGTGTGAGATGGTATCTCATTATGTTTTGATTTGCATTTCTCTAATGACCAGTGATGATGAGCGTTTTTTTATGTTTGTTGGCCACATAAATGTCTTCTTTCGAGAAGTGTCTATTCATATACTTCACCCACCTTTTGATGGGGTTGTTTTTTTCTTGTAAATTTGTGTAAGTTCTTAGTAGATTCTGGATATTAGACCTTTGTAAGATGTATAGATTGAATTTTCTCCCATTCTGTAGGTTGCTTGTTCACTATGATGACAGTTTCTTTTACTGTGCAGAAGCTCTTTAGTTTAATTAGATACTATTTGTCAATTTTGGCTTTTGTTGCCATTGCTTTTGGTGTTTTAGTCATGAAGTCTTTGTCCATGCCTATGTCCTGAATGGTATTGCCTAAGTTTTCTTCTAGGATTTTTATGGTTTTAGGTTTTATGTTGAAATCCTAATCCATCTCTAGTTAATTTTTGTACAAGTTGTAAGGAAGGGGTCCAGTTTCTGTTTTCTGCATATGGCTAGCCAGTTTTCCCAGCATCATTGTTTAAATAGGGAATCCTTTCCCCATTGCTGGTTTTTGTCAGGTTTGTCAAAGATTAGATGGTTGTAGATGTGTGGTGTTTCTGAGGGCTCTGTTCTGTTCCATTGGTCTATATCTCTGTTTTGATATCAGTACCATGCTGTTTTGGTTACTGTAGCCTTGTAATATAGTTTGAAGTCAGGTAACATGATGCCTCCAGCTTTGTTCTTTTTGCTTAGGATTGTCTTGGCTATAGGGGCTCTTTTTTGGTTCCAAATGAAATTTAAAGTAGTTTTTTCTAGTTCTGTGAAGAAAGTCAATGGTAGCTTGATGGGAATAGCATTGAATCTATAAATTACTTTGGGCATATGGCCATTTCATGATATTGATTCTTCGTATCCATAAGTATAGAATGTTTTTCCAGTTTTTTTGAGCCCTCTCTTATTTCCTTGAGCAGTGGTTTGTAGTTCTCCTTGAAGAGGTTCTTCACGTCCCTTGTAAGTTGTATTCCTAGGTATTTTATTTTCTTTGTAGCAATTGTGAATGGGAGTTCACTCATGATTTGGCTCTCTGTCTTGTCTATTATTGGTGTATAGGAATGCTTGTGATTTTTGCACACTGATTTTGTATCCCAAAACTTTGCTGAAGTTGTTTATCAGCTCAAGGAGTCCTTGGGCTGAGAAGATGGGGTTTTCTAAATTTATAATCATGTCATCTGCACACAGAGACGATTCGACTTCCTCTCTTCCTATCTGAATACCCTTTGTTTCTTTCTCTTGCCTGATGGCCCTGGCCAGAAATTCAATACTATGGTGAATAGGGGTGGTAAGAGAGGGCATCCTTGTCTTGTGCTGGTTTTCAAAGGGAATGTTTTCAGCTTTTGCCCATTCAGTATGATATTGGCTATGTAGGTTTTTCATAAATAGCTCTTATTATTTTGAGATACGTTCCATCAATACCTAGTTTATTGAGTGTTTTTAGCATGAAGCGGTGTTGAATTTTATCAAAGGCCTTTTCTGCATCTATTGAGATAATCATGTGGTTTTTGTCATTGGTTCTGTTTACGTGATGGATTACGTTTATTGATTTGCGTATGTTGAACCAACCTTGTATCCCAGGGATGAAGCCGACTTGATTGTGGCAGATAAGCTTTTTGATGTGCTGCTGGATTCAGTTTGCCAGTATTTTATCAAGGATTTTCACATTGATGTTCATAAGGGATACTGGCCTGAAATTTTCCTTTTTTGTTGTGTCTCTGCCAGGTTGGTATCAGGATTATGCTGGCCTCATAAAATGAATTAGGGAGGAGTCCTTCTTTTTCTATTGTTTGAAATACTTTCAGAAGGAATGGTACCAGCTTCTCTTTGTACCTCTGGTAGAATTTGGCTGGGAATCCATCTGGTCCTCGGCTTTTTTTTTTTTTTTTTGGTTGGCAGGCTATTAATTACTGTCTCAATTTCAGAACTTGTTATTGGTCTATTCAGGGATTCATTCAACATCTTCCCAGTTTAGTCTTGGGAGGGTGTATGTGTCCAGGAACTTATCCATTTCCTCTAGATTTTCTAGTTTATTTGCGTAGAGGTGTTTATAGTATTCTCTGATGGTAGTCTGTATTTCTGTGGGATCAGTGGTGATATCCCCTTTATCAATTTTTATTGTGTCTATTTGATTCTTCTCTCTTTTCTTCTTTATTAGTCTGGCTAGTGGCCTATTTTGTTAATCTTTTCAAAAAACTACCTCCTGGATTCATTGATTTTTTTTGAAGGGTTTTTTGTGTCTCTGTCTCCTTTAATTTTGCTCTGATCTTAGTTATTTCTTGTCTTCTGCTAGCTTTTTAATTTCTTTGGTCTTCCTTCTCTAGTTCTTTTAATTGTGATGTTAGGGTGTCGATGTTAGATCTTTCCCACTTTCTGATGTGCTATAAATTTAGTGCTATATTTATATTTATATATATTATGTATATCTATATTTATATATTTAACATGCTATACATTTCACTCTTAACACTGTTTTAGCTGTGTCCCAGAGATTGTGGTACATTGTGTCTTTGTTTTCATTGGTTTCAAAGAATTTGTTTATTTCTGCTTTAATTTTGTTATTTACCCAGTAGTCATCCAGGAGCAGGCTGTTCAGTTTCCATGTAGTTGTGTGGTTTTGAGTGAGTTTCTTAATCCTGAAGTCTAATTTGATTGCACTGTGGTCTAAGAAACAGTTTGTTATGATTTCCGTCTTTTGCATTTGCTGAGAGTGTTTTACCTACAACTAGGTAGTCTATTTTAGAATAAGTGCCATGTGCTGGGAAGAATGTATAATCCACTGATTTGGGGTGGAAAGTTCTGTAGATGTCTATTAGGTCCACTTGGTCCAGATAAGAGTTCAAGTCCTGAATATAGTTGTTAATTTCCTGTCTCGTTGATCTGTCTAATATTGATAGTGGGCTGTTAAAGTATCTCGCTATTGTTGTTTGGGGGTCTAAGTCTCTTTGTAGATCTCTAAGAACTTGTTTTATGAATCTGGGTGCTCCTGTATTGGGTGAATATACATTTAGGATAGTTAGCTCTTCTTGTTGCATTGATCTCTTTACCATTATGTAATGCTCTTGTCTTTTTTGATCTTTGTTGGTTTAAAGTCTGTTCTATCAGAGACTAGGATTGCAACCCCTGCTTTTTTTTTTTCCTTTCCATTTGCTTGGTAAATATTCCTCCATCCCTTTATTTTGAGCCTATGTGTGTCTTTGCAAGTGAGATGGGTCTCCTGATGCATGTGAGATGGGTCAAGACAGATGGGCGTTGACGCTATCCAAATTGCCTATTTGTGTCCTTTAATTGGGCCATTTAGCCCATTTACATTTAAGGTTAATATTGTTATGTGTAAATTTAATCCTGTCATCATGATGCTGTTTATTTTGCACATTTGTTCGTACAGTTTCTTCATAGTGTTGTGGGTCTTTATATTTTGGTATGTTTTTCTAGTGGCTGGCACTGGTTTTCCCTTTCCATATTTAGTGCTTCCTTCAGGAGATCTTGTAAGGCAGGCCTGGTGGTGACAAAATCTCTCAGCATTTGCTTGTCTGTAGGTGATTTTATTTCTCCTTCACTTATGAAGCTTAGTTTGGCCGGATATGAAATTCTGGGTTGAAAATTCTTTTCTTTAAGAATGTTGAATATTGGCCCCCACTCTCTTCTGGCTTGTAGGGTTTCTGCAGAGAGATTCGCTGTTAGTCTGATGGGCTTCCCTTTGGAGGTAACCTGACCTTTTTCTCTAGCTGCCCTTAACGTTATTTCCTTCATTTCAACCTTGGAGAATCTGACAATTATGTATCTTGGGGTTTCTCTTCTTGAAGAGTATCCTAGTGGTGTTCTCTGTATTTCCTGAATTTGAATGTTGGCCTGTCTTATTAGGTTGGGGACATTCTCCTGGATAATATCTTGAAGTGTGTTTTCCAAGTTGGTTCCATTCTCCCTGTCACTTTCAGGTACACTAATCAATCGTAGGTTTGGTCTTTTCACATAGTCCCATATTCCTTGGAGGCTTTGTTTACTTCTTTCCATTGTTTTTTCTCTAATCTTGTCTTCACACTTTATTTCATAAAGTTGATCTTCCATCTCTGATATCTTTTCTTCCACTTGATCAATTTGGCTATTGATACTTGTGTATGCTTCACGAAGTTCTCATGCTGTGTTTTTCAACTCCATCAGGTCATTTATGTTCTTCTCTAAACCAGTTATTCTAGTTAGCAGTTCCCGTAACCTTTTATCAAGGTTCTCAGCTTCCTTGCATTGGGTTAGAACATACTCCTTTAGCTCCGAGTAGTTTCTTATTACCCACCTTCTGAAGCCTACTTCCGTCAATTTGTCAAATTCATTCTCCATCCAGTTTTGTGCCCTCGCTGGAGAGGAGTTGCGATCATTTGGAGGAGAAGAGGTGTTCTCGTTTTTGGAATTTCCAGCATTTTGGGGCTGGTTTTTCCTCATCTAGTGGATTTATCTACCTTTGATCTTTGGTGCTGATCCTTTTTTTTTTCTTTTCTTTTTTTTTTTTTTTTTGATGTTGATGTTATTGCTTTCTGATTGTTAGTTTTCCTTTTAACAGTCAGGCCCGTCTTCTACAGGTCTGCTGGAGTTTGCTGGAGGTCCACTCCAGACCCTGTTTACCTGGGTATCGCCGGTAGAGGCTGCAGAACAGCAAAGATTGCTGCCTGCTCCTTCCTCTGGAAGCTTCATCCCAGAGGGGCACCTGCCTGATGCCAACAGGAACTCTCCCATATGAAGTGTCTGTCAACCCCTCTTGGGAGGTCTCTCCCAGTCAGGAGCCACAGGGGTCAGGACCCACTTGAGGAGGCAGTCTGTCCCTTAGGAGAGCTTGAGCACTGTGCTGGGAGATCTGCTGTTCTCTTCAGAGCCAGCAGGCAGGAATGTTTAAGCCTGCTGAAGCTGTGCCCACAGCCATTCCTTCCCCTAGGTGCCTTGTCCCAGGGAGATAGGAGTTTTATCTATAAGCTCCTGACTGAGGCTGCTGCCTTTCTTTCAGAGATGCCCTGCCCAGTGAGGAGGAATCTAGAAAGGCAGTCTGGCTCCAGGCACTTTGCTGTGCTGTGGTGAGTTTCATACAATCTGAACTTCCCACAGTCTGAACTTCCCAGTGGCTTCTTTAACACTGTGAGGGGAAAACTGCCTACACAAGCCTCAGTAATGACAGATGCCCCTGCCACCACCAAGCTCTATCATCCCAGGTCAACTACAGACTGCTGTGCTGGCAGTGAGAGCTGGGCTCCATGGGAGTGGGACCCGCTGAGTGAGACCACTTGGCTCCCTATGGCTCCACAGTCCTATCTTGCTGGAGTTCCAGGTGCCACTGGGGTATGAAAAAAAAACTCCTGCAGCTAGCTCAGTGTCTGCCCAAACAGCTGCCCAGTTTTGTGCTTGAAACCCCGGGCCCTGGTGGTGTAGGCACACAAGGGAATATCCTGGTCTCTGGGTTGCAAAACCCATGGGAAAGGCATAGTATCTGCGCTGGATAGTATAGTCCCTCAGGGCTTCCCTTGGCTACTGGAAGGAGTTCCCCAGCCCCTTGCCCTTTCCAGGTAAGGTGATGTCCCACCCTGCTTCTGCTCTTCCTCCATGGGCTGCACCCACTGTCTAACCAGTCCCAGTGAGATGAACTGGGTACCTAGGTTGGAAATGCAGAAATCATCCACCTTCTGTGTTGGTCTCGCCAGGAGCTGCAGACTGGAGCTGTTCCTATTCGGCCATCATGCCAGCTACCCTATGTAATATTCTCTCTCTTGCTTTTCATTTTTTTTTCCTCTGTGATGTCATATAGCCTGTCTTTTAGTTCACTGATTCTTTCCTCTGCTTAATCCATTCAGCTGTTGAGAGCCTCCAGTGAATTTTTCAGCTCAGCAGATGTATTTCTCAGTTCTAAGATTTCTGCTGGCTTTTTTTATTTCAACCTCCATGTTTAATTTCTCTGATAAATTTCTGAGTTCCTTTTCTGCATTATCTTAGATACCAGTGAGTTTCCTTAAAACTATTATTTTGAAGTCTTGGTCAGGTATTTGTATTGTCATCTCATTAGGGTCAATCATTGGTTCTTTACATTGTCCATTTGTGTTGTTCATGGTTTCCTGTTTCCTGTTGTTTCTTGTGGATGTATATTTACATCTTTGCATTAAAGGATTATTTTAGCCTTCTCTGTCTGGCTTGTTTTGGTTTTAATTGGGGATGGGGTGTTAACTTAGAGATTCTTCTTAAATTACCTGTTCAATATCTTATACTTTTTTCTCACTTGGTCACTTCCTCCTTTCAGGACTAGATGGCACCTTAAACTCAGGTTTGCCTTTGCACTAGCAAACAATCAGAGCACTGCCCATCTGCAATGGGAGATTTGAAAGGGGATATCCTGGTCGTATAAAAAGGCTGGCTGGGGATTTGTGCTCAGGGGACCTGTGACATGTACCTCCTACAGCATGGTGCTGGTGAGCAGCCACTGTAATTTGGCATCTCCTTTGGCCTAAGTACAGAGTAGAGTTTCAAGCACTAAGAATGGTAGTTCCACCTTCTCTCCTTGTCTCTGGCTGTTCTCTCCTTCCAGACACTCACAATACCTGCTGTGGATTGAGGCATGAATAGGTCTCCTACCAGGGAACCCAAGATGGTAGGAAAGCTGGTTGTTCATCTTGATCTCACCTTATCCAGTGCAGAAACTGTGAATCAAGGGACATTTTCTGCAAATTGGTGTGGGGCAGATATTAGGAAGGGGCATTTCGGATATGAAAATTTGATTCTCTTACCATCTGCTCAGAATTTTTTACTTCTCTATGTCCTCAGGAACTGATTTATCCTCACACTTGAATTTTTGGAAGTCACTGGTGAAATCTCAGGGCTGTATATTTGTTTTGGTTTGTTGGGGAGGGGGAATGAAGAGTGAAGGAAACCTGTGTCTACACAAACATTTTGGAACAGGAAGTCTCCCAGCTACACACCTTGAGAGGTTTTCCTATATCAGTATTTTGGGGACCAGGCTCTGTCTAAACCTAAGCTAATTTAGTCTCAGAAGCGGTTCTGTTTTTTGTTCTTGCACATCATTGCTGTGCCCCATCCACTGTACACCTTCTCTTTAACTATATAGAAACTATAACCTTCTATAATGCTCTATAGTACTATTGCCATCTAAAAATAGTATAATTGCACACATTCTTCTTATGCCAGATAAAGGCCACCTATCAGTACATCCAGATTGTTCTTTGTGTTCATTATAATATTCTCATGGTGAAGTAAGTTTGATCAATAAATAGTCTTAATACTGTATTTTAAAAGTTTTACTAAAGCAGTGGCTTTCAAAGTGTGGTCCCCAGACCAACAGCAATAGCATCACATGGGAACTTGTTAAAAATTTATATTTTTGTCTCCTTCCCAGCATCTCCACTGAATTAGAACCTCTACAGGTAGAGGTCCAGCAGTCTGTGTTTTAACAAGCCTTTCAAGTGATTTTTTTAAATGTTCATTATCTTTATTATTTTATTTAATTTTTAACTTGACATATAAAATTATGTGTATTTACCATGTACGACATATTGTTTTCAAGTGTATATACATAGTGGAATTAATAAATCTAGTAATGAACATATGCATTACCTTACATACTTTTCATTTTTGTCATGAGAACAATTTATTGTACAACAAGGTGACTGTAGTTAACAGTAAATCATAGTCTTGAAAAATGCTAAGAGAGTAGATGAAATGTCCTCCAAGTCATTCTGATGTATGCTCATGTTTGAGAACCACTGCTCCAAAATCTTCTTTGTCTTTTGTATGAGGGAACAATGTCCCCCAGTGGCCACAAATATGTACATTATCTTTTTACGTAAATATGTTTGTACACTGTGTTTAAAATAACTTCCAAAGATAACTTTTATTAAGTTTTTAAGTGGGCTTGAAACTCAGTTGCCAAATTTCTTCTCTTTATTCATGATTAAATCCTAAACTGACACTAGACTGCCTAGAAGCTAATTCTTACTCAGTATCATATCTTTCTCTCTGGAAATCAACCATATCCGCAGGCTTACTTGGTATATTAGTTCATTTTCACACTGCTGATAAAGAAATACCTGAAACTGGGAACAAAAAGAGGTTGGATTGGACTTACAGTTCCACATGGCTGAGGAGGCCTTAGAATCACAGTGGGAGGTGAAAGGCGCATCTTACATGGTGGCGGAAAGAGAAAAACGAGGAAGAAGCAAAAGCAAAGCTCCTTGATAAACGCATCAGATCTCGTGAGATTTATTCACTATCACGAGAATAGCACAGGAAACACTGGCCCCCATGATTCAATTACCTCCCCCTAGGTCCCTCCCAAAACATGAGAGAATTCTGCAAGATACAATTCAAGTTCAGATTTGGGTGGGGACACAGCCAAACCATATCTTTCCACCCCTGGCCCATCAAATCTCATGTCCTCACATTTCAAAATCAATTATGCCTTCCCAACAGTCCCCCAAAGTCTTAACTCATTTCAGCATTAACTCAAAAGTCCACAATCCAAAGTCTCATCTGAGACAAGGCAAATCCCTTCCACCTATGAGCCTGTAAAATCAAAAGCAAGTTAGTTACTTCCTAGATACAATGGGAGTACAGGTATTGGGTAAATACAGCCATTCCAAATGGGAGAGATTGGCCAAAAGAAGGGGGTTACAGGGCCCAAGCAAGGCTGAAATCCAGCAGGGTAGTCAAATTTTAAAGCTCCAAAATGATCTCCTTTGACTCCAGGTCTCACATCCAGGTCACGCTGATTCAAGAGGTGAGTTCCCATGGCCTTGGGTAGCTCTGTCCCCGTGGCTTTGCAGGATACAGCCCCTCCCGGCTGCTTTCACAGGCTGGTGTTGAATGTCTGTGGCTTTTCCAGGTGCATGGTGCGAGCTGTAGGTGGATCTAACATTCCAGGGTCTGGAGGATGGTGGCTCTCTTCTCACACCTTCACTAGGCAGTGCCCCAGTAGGGTTTACTGGGCCTACGACCCCACATTTCCCTTCTGCATTGCTCTGGCAGAGGTTCTCCATGACAGCCCCGCCCCTGCAGCAAACTTTTGCCCTGGGCATCCAGGTATCTCCATGCATCTTCTGAAACCTAGGCAGAGGTTCCCAAACCTCAATTCTTGACTTCTGTGTAGCCACAGACTCAACACCACATGGAAGCTGCCAAGAATTGGGGCTCCCACCCGCTGTAGCCATAGCCTGAGCTCTACATTGACCCCTTTCAGCCATGGCTGGAATGGTTGGGACACAGGGCTCCAAGTCCCTAGGCTGCACACATATGGGGACCCTGGGCCCAGCCCACCAAACCACTTTTTCCTCCTGGGCCTCCAGGTCTCTGATGAGTGGGGCTGCTGTGAAGGTCTCTGCTATGGCCTGGAGACATTTTCCCCATGGTCTTGGGGATTAACATTAGGCTCCTGGCTACTTATGCAAATTTCTGCAGCTGGCTTGAATTTCTTCTCAGAAAATGGGTTTTTCTTTTCTACTGCATTCGTCAGGCTGCAACTTTTATGCTCTGTTTCCCTTTTAAAATGAAATGCTTTTAACAGCACTAAAGTCACCTTCTGAATGCTTTGCTGATTAGAAGTTTCTTCTGCCAGATACCCTAAATCATCTCTCTCAAGTTCAAAGTTCCACAAATCTCTAGGGCAGGGGCAAAACGCCACCAATCCCTTTGTTGAAACATAACAAGAGTCATCTTTGCTTCAGTTCCCAAGAAGTTTCTCATCTCCATCTGAGACCACCCCTGGACCTTATTGTTCATGTTGCCATCAGGCTTTTGGTCAATGCCATTCAACAAGTCTCTAGCAAGTTCCAAACTTCCCCACATTTTTCTGTCTTCTTCTGAGCCCTCCAAATTGTTCCAACCTCTGCCTGTTACCCAGTTGCAAAGTCACTTCCACATTTTTGGGTATCTTTTCAGCTGCACCTCACTCTACTGGTACCAATTTACTGTATTAGTCCATTTTCACACTGCTGATAAAGACATACCCAAAACTGGGAACAAAAAGAGATTTAATTGGACTTACAGTTCCACATGGCTGGGGAAGCCCCAGAATCATGGCAGGAGGTGAAAGGTACTTCTTACATGGTGGCAGCAAGAGAAAAATGAGGAAGAAGTAGAAGCAGAAATCCCTGATGCTCATGCCTGTAGTCTCAGCACTTTGGGAGGCTGAGGTGGGCGGATCACAAGGTCAGGAGATCGAGACCATCCTGGCTAACACGGTGAGACCCTGTCTCCACTAAAAATACAAAAAAATCAGCCGGGCATGGTGGCGGGCGCCTGTAGTCCCAGCTGCTCCGGAGGCTGAGGCAGGAGAATGGCGTGAACCCGGGAGGTGGAGCTTGCAGTGAGCCGAGATCACACCACTGCACTCCAGCCTGGGCGACAAAGCGAGACTCCGTCTCAAAAAAAAAAAAAAAAGAAAAAGAAATCCCTGATGAATCCATCAAGTCTTCCAAGACTTATTCACTATCACAAGAATAGCATGGGAAAGACTGGCTTCCGTGATTCAATTATCTCGCCCTGGGTCCCTCTCACAACACAGGGGAATTCTGGGAGATACAATTCAAGTTGAGATTTGGGTGGGGACACAGCCAAGCCATATCCCTCAGTGCTCAGAAAATGAGATAAATTTCTTGACCTTTCCTTCTATTAGAGCCTCTAGTGGACTCCCTACTGCCAAATTAAAGTGGACGCTTGAGGTTTGTGTCCTAGATTCAGCTCTCCTGGGCATACCATGCAACCATTTATCTGAGATTTTGTCTCCTCTGGGTGCACTGCTACAGACGAACAGCTGGATCCCTAAAAATTACAGGACCTATCAGCTTTTATCCCTTTCCCAGTTTCTGGAAACTGCTCCTCCCTCTCTTGCTTCAGAGGTACTTCTCTACCTCTTCCTGCCGTCCAAGAAACGCAGATTTATTTCTTTAACAAATTTAGTCTTTTACAAAAGACCTAAATGTCTTTTAAAGTGGTGTCCAGTAGAAATTCCTAAGAGGATAAAAATGCTATATACCTATATTGTCCAATTCAGTAACCACTAGCCACTGTGCCCACTGAGCATTTAAAATGTGGGTAGTGCAACAAATCAGTTTTTAATTACATCTAATTTTAATGTAAATTTAAACAGCCTCATGTGGCCAGTGGCTACCTTATTGGGCAGCACAGTTTTAAAGCACAGTAGGCTTTTTCTTTTATCCTGCTGTAAAAATACACATAGCCTGGCTATCTACTTGAAACAGAGAATGAAAAATATAGAGAGCAATACAAAATAGCACTTCTAAAATGTTCTCTGGTGATGAACATGAGGCATTCGTTATACTCCGCTTCAATTTTTCTGTATGTTTGAATATTCTCAAAATAAACATTTGGGGAAAGAAACATACTGCCACAAATTAAAAGCACAGTTATAAATAAATTTCTGAAGAGGGATCCTGAGGCGTGAGCTCCAGCTGTTTTCATTGTGCTAATTCCGACAAGTGGATGGGCTGATTAGGAAGGCCCAGTGCATGAGAAAGCAAGAGTTGGATAAAAAGCAAGAGCCTGGGCTGGGCGCGGTGGCTCATGCCTGTAATCCCAGCACTTTGGGAGGCCGAGGCAGGCAGATCATGAGGTCAGGAGATTGAGACCATCCTGGCTAACACGGTGAAACTCCGTCTCTACTAAAAATACAAAAAAAAATTAGCCAGGCGTGGTGGTGGGCACCTGTAGTCCCAGCTACTCGGGAGGCTGAGGCTGGAGAATGGCGTGAAGCCAGGAGGCGGAGCTTGCAGTGAGCAGAGATCGCGCCACTGCACTCCAGCCTGGGAGATGGAGCCAGACTCCATCTCAAAAAAAAAAAAAAAAAAAAGCAAGAGCCTGGACACCATGGAGGGGGGAGGGGGGCGGGGCGTAACAAAAAACCCTTCTCAGCTGGTGGGGGAAACATAACCTCTGCCTCCAAGCATTACTCTGAATGGAAGGGATTCTCTTCCTGAGGGAGATGGAGTCTGGATGCTGTCATGAGGACAGAGGAATGCTGCATCAGTGTGAAGTGATACTTGGATGAGCTTCTGGCCTCTTTTCTTATATAAACAGATGTCTTAACTGGTGGAAGAAGAAGTATCTAGGGCAAGCGAGTTGAAACAACAAGCTGATCAGATGCAGGAAGGGTGGCACACTGTGCCACCCCAAAATATGCCACTTTGGCATAGTATTATTACTGAGCTAAAGAATTTGAAAAGCAGTAGATGCAAAACAGCATGGTTGTCTCCCCTTTTCTTCCTGAAAACAGGAGATTAAAAACTTTCATGTGAACGACGTCCTCCTTGTACCCAGAGAAAAGCAGCATTCTTCAGCAGGGAGTGATAGCCAAGAGAATTCAGTATAAACAGACCTTTGAAAAATAGTTCTTATCTTCCATTTAGCCTCTCCACATAAGTTAATTACTATTCTATAATTGTCTCCCTTTGTTAAACCTCATATAAAAGCATTTAGCTTTTGCTACTTCTTGGGGTCTTCACTTGCTTATGAAGGCTCCCATGTCACATGAAACTTAAACACTTTGCATGCTTCTCTCTAGTTAATGTCTTACACTAAACTCATTCTCAGGATCAGCCAAAGTACCTAAGAGGGTAGAGGTAAAGTTTTTACTCTCCTACAGTTAATGCAGTGAAGCAGCAGCATTAAGTATTGGCTACTAATAAACAGATGCTGAAACGGATGCAGGGAAGAGAGAAACCAATGAAAAAGTCAGGGGAAGGAAGATCAGTGAGAAAAATCAGATACAATGTATCCAAAGAAGGTCACATATAGAGCCTAACGGAATCCACAACCACACTTCTACTGAAGTCTCTGTCTACTCCTTTATTGTTGCAGAGGAAACATTTGGCATTAGCATGTGTTTCCTCTAAAGAGTTTGACGACTACTGGGAAACACTGCTATAAACAAAGTTATCAAGAATCAAATATCAATACCCTATTTTTTCTCAAACTTAAGACAAAAATTAGAATGGAGCATTGGTTTTCTCACATTCAAAAGGAATATGTTGTGAATTTGACAGTGGGTAAGATTTTTCAGATGTGAATTTGGACTTAAGACAGTAAAATCTAAAATATTGTACTGTTTATCTGAATGTCACACCAGGCAGAAGGAGGAGTTATCATTATTTCTTATTCTATCAATTAGAAAAAATGATTAGTTAAAGAAGTAGAAGGAAAAACAGATGGCATCTTGTCTGAAGACATTTTGTATATCACAGTTGTAAACACTTAAATAATTCATTATTTCTATTTCAAAAGAACAGACTCTTAAATGTATCTTTCTGTGTCTTCTCTCTCCTACTTTTGCATAGATAAAATGTCAAGATCTAGCCAAGAAAATCAAGAAAAAAATAACTCCCCTGGTAAGTTGCCATCATGATATTTGAGTAGAAACATTCCCAACATCTGATAATGCAGGTAAGCAGGAAGTAAATGTATGGCTATCAGAAATTCTTAGTCATCAGGTATGTGAGCTGCTGGAGTGTTTTTAAAGAAAAACAAAGTACCATACAATAGTCTAAAAGAAGTCAATTGAAGAAATTCAGTCAAAGAATTTCCTGGACTATAACAAGTGATGTGAATTTCACTTAAACCCTAAAGCTTGGCAGAGACCACACACTTTAGGCTCTTGATGATTGCAGCTTTGAAAAGTTATTAAACCTGTCATAACTTGTAATTTATTGTAATTTACTCATTCCCTTTTGTAAAGATCTGTTTAATGTTTATTTACCTTTATTAGACTTTAAGCTCCAGGATGGTAGATACAAAAAATTTGTTTTCTGCCATAGGAACTCATTAATTGTTTAATGAATAAATGAACAAATGATTTAACAATACATTGTTAGAACTCAGATTACATCCCCAACTTTCATCATAGTGAGTGCCATTTAGCAAAGGAACTGTAAACAGCAAATGACTGACCATTATCTTCTGCATAATTTAAATGAATAAATTTAAAGACTTTTAAAGGGATAGATTATGACAAGTATCTTATTTTTTGCATTAGCAGCTACTATACTTCATAACACTATTCAAAAATGTAATACATTTGTACTATTTTATTTGGAAAAGAAAAGAGCCATAAATGGTATATGTTAGGATCCCAACCTCAGAGTGGTCAGATGGCTTGCCCCATACTTAAATTAAACAGCTGGTTAAGAAGCTTTCCTATGTCTGCGCTATGAAGCTTTCCTGTAAATGTGTGTGAACTTTTACACAGGGCTTTTCAATTTTTGAAATATTTTCATATAATATCATTTAGTCTAAACATTGACAAAGCACATATTACAATTCCTATGTCCAATTATCCATTACACATATATAAACTGAAGCAGAGAAAAGTTAATGACTTGACTTCCAGTAATAAAATGGCTGCATAGAAGCAAGCTGGCTTTAGTCACCCTTCTCCCACAGAAAATAAAAAACAAACATACAGTGCCCAGAACTCAAATATGAAGATGAGACAGTTCCTGGAGCCACCAAGAAGTGAAAAAAAATATAGAAGGTAACAAAATCAGACTTCCACATCTCTGATGCTCCTCCCTCCATTCTGCCCAGTACTAAACAAACGGAAAAATTTTCCCCAACTCATAGTTTCTACACTAGAAAAAGTGAGACTGAGATACACAACCAGTTCTCCACCATATTGGGTTCCCAGGCAAAAGACCTGTCTGTGCCTTAACCAGTGGGAAGCATCCCAAGTGCCTGAAGGGAAAAATATCTCTGAGGACAGGTAGAGACAAAGGGGAGGCAGGACTACCATCTCAGCCCTGGAAACTCTGCTCTGTAACGCAAAGGAAACACCAAATCAAAGTAGCCGCTCAGTAGGACCACACTATAGGAGGTTTGTTCCACAGGTCTCCTGGGCACAAAGCCCTATCCAGCCTACCCATACTGCCGGGATATCCCCTTTGGTGCCTCCTCTATTTGAAAAGGGAAGCACTGAGATTGTTTAGTAGAGTCAAGGCAAACCTGGGCTTAACGTGCCAAAGGCAGCTGAAAAGGAGGCAGTAGCCTAGTGGTAAAGAACCTTTAAGCAAATATATCCAATAAAAACCCAAACAAGCCAGACAAAGAAGACTGAAATAAATAATAATCATTCAATGCAAAGACATAGATGTACATCCACAAAAAACAACAGCAAAGAGGGAACCATGATTTCCCCAAAGCAAGGAACCTAACAACATAGTGATAATGTGAGCTCTCTGACCAACAATTTAAAATAGCAGCTTGAAGAAAGCTCAATGATCTCCAAGTTAACACAGAAAAGGAGCTCAGAAATTTATCAGATAAATTAAACACAGAGATTAGAATAATTTTTAAAAAATAAAACAAATATTGAAACTATGAAATATATTTGCTGAATGTCAAAATTCATTAGAGGCTGTCAACAGCAGAATGGATCAAGCAGGGGAAAGAATCTGTAATCTGAAGACAGGCTGCGGGATAATGCAGTCAGAAGAATAAAAGAAAAGAATGAAAAGCATGAAGAACACTTACAAGATATAGAATATTACCTGAAAAACTAAAATCTAAGAATTATTGGTGTTCAAGAGTGAATGGAGCAAGAGCAAGAAGTAGAAAGCTTATTTAAAGAAATAATAACAGATAAGTTAACAAAACTCCAAAAAGAAACATTCGGGTATAGGAAGGTCAGAGAACACCAAACAGATCTGACCCAAATAACACTACCCCAAGGAATATAATAATCAGATTCTCAAAGGTCAAGGACAAAGTGAGAATTCTAAAAGCAGCAAGAGAAAAGAAGTAAATAACTTATAAAGGATCCCCAATTCTTTTGGCAACAGATTTTTTTTCAATGGAAATCACACAGGAAAGAGTGCACCAACATTTTTAGAGTGTTGAAAGAAAAAAACTGCCATTCAAGAACACTTTAATTAGCAAAGTTATCTTCAAATATGAAGGAGAGATAAAGTCTTCCACAAACAAGAGCTGAGAGAATTGACCACCACCAGACCCATTTTTAAAGAAATGCTAAAGGGAGTTCTTTAATCTGAAAGGAAAACAACAACAAAAAATTGAAGATGTACCAGTAAAATGAAGTACATAGACAAACCCAGATTACTGTAATACTGCATGGTGTGCAATTCACTGATTCCTCTAACACAAAACCCAAAAGAAAAATCTATCAAAAGCAGTAATAGCTACGGCAACTTGTTAAGAGAGAGAGATAATATAAAAATATGTAAATTGAGATGATTAAAAGTCAAAAAGTGGAGGAATAGGGTTAAAGTGTAGATTTTTTTTTCTTTCTTTCTATCCTATTCTTTTTGATAAAACATAAGTAAGGTAAGTTGTCTTCTCTTTAAAATAACTTATATCTATGTTTTTTGCAAGTCTCATGATAACCACAATACAAAAACCAATAATTCACTAAATATGAAAAGCAATGAATTAAATCATTCTACCAAAGAAAAATTACTTAACCACAAAGGAAGAAAGTAAGAAGGGAGGAAAGGAAGAAGGAGTTATGAAACAACCAGAAAACAAGCAACAAAATGTCAGTAGTCTTTACTTATTAACAGCATTCAATGTAAATGGACTCAATTCTCTAATTAAAAGGCATACAGTGGCTGAATAGATAAACAACCAAGACCCAACTATGTGCTGCCTACAGAAAAAAACACTTCACCTATAAATAAACAGCCTGAAAGTGAAGAAATGGAAAAAGATATTACATGCAATTGGAAACCAAAGAAAAAGCAGGAGTGGCTACACTTATATGAGATAAAATAGCCCACATATCAAAGACTGTAAAAGGAGACAAAAGGTCACTATATAATGATAAAGGAGTCAAGTCAGCAAGAAAATGTAACAATTATAAATATCTGTGCACCAAACACTGGAACATCCAAGTATATTCAGCAAACATTAACAGATCTTAAGGGAGAGATATATTGTAATACAATAATAGTAGGGGACTTTATCACCCCACTCTTAAAAATGAAGAGATCATTAAGAGAGAAAATCAAAAAGGAAATAACGGAGATAAACTACATACTGATAGGCCTAACTAACATTTACAGAACATTTCATCCAACTGCTACAGAATAACATTGTTTCTTTTCATTAATACATGGAACACTCACCAGAATAAACGATATCTTAAGTCACAAAACAGGTTCCAACCAATTCAAATTGTAAAAACAACCAAGCGTGATAGCTTGTGCCTGTAGTCCTAGTTACTTAGGAGGCCAAAACAGAAGAAGAGAATCGGTTGAGCCCAAGAATTCGAGGTAACAGTGAACTATGATTGCATAATTGTACTCCAGCCTGGGTGGCAGAGTGAGACCTTGTCTCCAAAATAAATAAATAAATAAAATAAAACAAAATGTAGAAATTCTATGAAGTATCTTTTCTGACCACAGTAGAATAAAAGTAGAAATCAATTAAGAGAAACCTCAGAAGCTTCAAGAAATTACACAGCATGGAAATTAAACAGCATGCTCCAGAACAAACAATGGGTAAATGTAGAAATTAAGAAGAAAATTAGAAAAGTTATTGAAATAAATGAAAATGGAAATATAACATACCAAAATCTATGGAATACAGCAAAAGCAGTTCTAACAGGGAAATTTACCACAATAAATGTCTACATCAGAAAAGGAGACTTCAAATAAACAAACTAATGATGCACCACAAGAAACAAGGAAAGCAAGAACAAATCAAACCCAAAATTAACTGACAAAAAGAAATAATAAGGACCAGAGCAGGAAAAAATACAATTCAAACTATAAAAACAATAAAGAAGATCAACAAAATGAAAAGTTTTTTTTTTAAAGATAAAAATCCAATAAACCTTTAGCTAGACTAGAAAAAAAGAGAAAAACCTAAATAAATAAAATAAAAAATGAAAAATGGAACATAACAACTGAAACCACAGAAATACAAGGAATCATTACAGACAACCTATTGGAAAATTTAAAAGAAACAGATAAATTCCAGGACACAAACAACCTAGTAAGATTAAACTATGAAGAAATACAAAACTTCAACAAACCAGTATCGAGTAATGAGATAAAAGCCATAATAAAACATCTCTCATCAAAGAAAAATCTAGGGCCTGATGGCTTCACTGCTGAATTCTACCAAACATTTAAAGAAAATGTAATACCAATTTTACTCAAACTCTTAAAAAAAATTGAGGAAGAGGGAATACTGTCGAACTCATTCTACAAGGCCAGCATTATACTGCTACCAAAAGCAGAAGGATACAACAAAAAAAGAAAAACACAGGATAATATCACTGATGAACATAGAGGCAAACATCCTCAGCAGTATACTAGTAAACTGAATTTAACCACACATTAAAAGGACCATTCACCATAATCAACTGGGATTTGCCCCAGGGATCCAAGTATGATTCAATATATGCAAATGCGATACATCCCATTAACTTGATCAAGAACAAAATACATGTGATCACTTCAACAGATGCAAAAAAAGGCATTTGACTAAAAATAGAAAAAAATCAGCTGGGCATGGTGGCGGGCACCTGTAATCCTAGCTACTCAGGAGGCTGAGACAGGAGAATCGCTTGAACCCGGGAGGCAGAGGTTGCAGTGAGCCGAGATCGTGCCACTGCACTCCAGCCTGGGCGACAGAGTGAGACTCTGCCTCAGAAACAAACAAAAAAAAAATCAACATCTCTTTATGATAAAAACCCTCAACAAATTGGGTATGGAAGGAACATTCCTCAAAATCATAAAGGCCATATATGACAAATCCACAGCTAACACTGCTCTGAAAAGGGAAAAATTGAAGGCCTTTCCTCTAAGATTTAAAATAAGACACAGATGCCTACTTTTTTTTTTTTTTTTTGAGACGGAGTCTCGCTCTGCCACCCAGGCTGGAGTGCAGTGGCACTATCTCGGCTCACTGCAAGCTCCGCCTCCCAGGTTCACGCCATTCTCCTACCTCAACCTTCCGAGTAGCTGGGACTACAGGCGCCCACTACCACGCCCGGCTAATCTTTTTGTATTTTTAGTAGAGGCGGGGTTTCACCGTGTTAGCCAGGATGGTCTCGATCTCCTGACCTCGTGATCCGCCCGCCTCAGCCTTCCAAAGCGCTGGGATTATAGGCGTGAACCACTGTGCCCAGCCAGATGCCTACTTTTACCACTTTAACATAATACTGGAACTCCTGGCTAGAGCAATTAGGCAAGATAAAGAAATAAAGGGCATCCATATTTAAAAGGAAGAGTCAAATTAGCCCTGAACACAGATGATATGATCTTATATTTAGAAAATCCTAGACTCCATCAAAAAAACTGTTAGAACTGACAAATGAATTCAATAAAGTTGCAAGATACAAAATCAATACACAAAAATCAGTAGCATTTATATATGCCAACAGCAAACAATATGAAAAGGAAATCAAGAAGCAATCACATTTACAATAGCTAAAAAAATATAAAATGCCTAGAAGTCAATTTAACCAAAGATGTGAAAGATCTTTATAATGAAAATGGTAAAACGCTGATGAATGAAACTGGAGAGGACACACAAATAAATGGAAGGATATTCCATGCTCATAGATCGGAAGAATAATATTGTTAAAATGGCAATCCTATTCAAAGCAATTTACAGATTCAATGCAATCCTTATCAAAATAAGAATGAAATTCTTCATAGAAATTGAAAAAATAATCTTAAAATTTATCTGGAACCACAAAAGACCCCTAATAGCCAAAACAATCCTGAACAAAAAGAACAAAGCTAGAGGCATCCCATTATCTCACTTCAAAATTTATGACAAAGCTATAGTACCAAAACAGCATTGTGTGGGCATAGACCATATAATGTGTACAGGATAGACACACAGACCAATGGACCAGAACAAAGAACCCAGATGTAAAGCCATGCCTTTACAGTCAATCTATTTTTGACAAAGGCTCCAAGAACACCATGGGGAAAGGATAGTCTCTTTAATAAAGGGTGCTGGGAAAACTGTGTAACCGAATGTAGAAGAATGAAACTAGGCCCTGAATTCCCACCATATACAAAAATCAAATCAAAATAAAGACTTTAAGACCTGAAACTCTGAAACTACTAGAAGTAAAAACTGAGGAAATGCTCCAAGACATTGATATGGGAAAAAATTGTATGTGTAAGACCTCAACAGCATAGGCAATCAAAGCAAAAACAGATAAATGGGATTACATCAAGCTAAATATCCTCTGGACAGCAAAGGAAACAATCATCACAGTGAAGAGACAACCCATAGAATGGGAGAAAATATTTATAAGCTCTCCATCTGAGAAGAGATTAAAAACCAGAATACATAAGGAGCTCAAACCACTCAATAGGAAAAAAATATCTGATTTAAAAATGAACATAAGATCTCAACACACTTTTCTCAAAAGACATACACATGCCTAACAGGGATATGAAAAATTGCTCATCACTAATAATCAGAGAAATGAAAATCAAAACTATAATGAGATATCATCTCACACCAGTTAAAATGGCTCTTGATCAACAAGACAGGCAATAACAGATGCTGGTGAGGATGTGGAGACAGGGGAACCCTCATACACTGTTGGTGGAAATATAAATTAGTACAGCCATTATGGATAACAGGATGGAGCTTCCTCAAGAAACTAAAAATAGAACTACCATATGATCTACCAATTCCACTAAGTATATATTCAAGAGAAAGAAAATCAGTATACTGAAAAAGATCTGCACTTCCATGTTTATTGCAACACTATTCACAAGAACCAAAATATGGACTCAACCTAAGTGCCCATCAGTGAATGAATGGATAAAGAAAATTTAGTATATATACACAATGTGATATTGTTCAGCCACAACAATGAAGTCTTGTCATTTACAGCAACATGGATGGATTTGGACGTCAGTATATTAAAGTGAAATAAGCCAAGCATAGAAAGACAAATATTGTGTGTTCTCACTGACATGTCATAGCTAAAAAATCAATCTCATGAAAATAGGGAGTAGATTGGTAGTTGCTAGAGGACATGAAGGGTATGGAAGTAGCAGGAAGAAGAGAAATTGATTAATGTGTACAAACATATAGTTGACAAAAGAAATAAGACCTAGTGTGAGACAGATCAGTAGGGTAAGTTTACAATATTCTTTTGTGCTTTTCAAAATAGTTAGAATAATTTGAATGTTTCTAGCATAAAGGACATATAATTAAAGTGATGAGATCCCAAGCACACTGATTAGATCTTTATAAAGTATGAATCTATATTATCACATGTAACTGAAATAACTATCTATTATGCATCAATAAAATACATTTTTTTTTAAGACAGAGTCTCACTCTGTTGCCCAGGCTAAAGTGCAGTGGTGTGATTTCAGCTCACTGCAACCTCCACCTCCCACGTTCAAGTGATTCTCCTGCCTCAGCCTCCGGAGCAGCTGGGATTACATGCACCTGCCACCACGCCCAGCAAATTTTGTATTTTTAGTAGAGATGGGGTTTCACCATGTTGGCCAGGCTGGTCTCGAACTCCTGACCTCAAGTGATCTGCCCACCTCACCCTCCCAAAGTGCTGAGATTACAGGCATGAGTCACTGTGTCCAGCCTAAAGTAATTTCTAAAAAAGTTAATGACTTGCCCAAAGTTGCAAAGTTATTGAGGGACAGAACTCTAACAACTCAGCGATTCTGATTTCAGTTAACCTAACTGTTCCATGATGTTGCCTCTAAGACTGAATTATGTGCTAGTTAGTTTGGATTTCATACATTTTTAACTTCTATATATCATTTCAATTTTCTAGTAATAATGTTAAAAGAACACTTTGAGACAAATTTAGCAGAGTTTATTTGAGCAAAAAAATGATTCATGAATTGGGCAGCACTTGGAACCAGTCAAAGTTCAGAGAGGTCTACCCAGCAACTTCTTTAGGTGGTATCTACAGACAGAAAAAGGAAGGAACATACAGAAACAGCCTGATTGGTTATAGTTTGGTATTTGCCTTATTAGAACATGTCTGAGCAGTTTGCGGCTTGTTATTGGCTGATATGATTGGCCAAAACTTGGCTGTTTAAAAAACATACTCTTAGTTACATTTCAGTTTGTTTACGTATAGCTTATGGTGCAGTATGTATGAAGGTTTCTTTAGGCCAAATTTAAGTTAACAAGCCTTAAAAAGAAAGAAAAGGCAAACACTCTTCTTCTTATTCACAATTGTTGTGCAGGCTAGATTGGACGGTGGAAAACTATTGGTCTTAGCTTTGGGCTTCATCTTACTCTTTCATAAAATAAAATTGTTCAAGCTGCTAACATTATTTTCACCTCCCAAATTTAATGATGACATATACTTACCTCTGTTTTATTTTTAGTGTATTTACTTTTACTTCGTTTGTTACCAAAACTCCCTAGTTTTCCTAAGTGTTTTTCTTTAATTTGAATATATAAAATAATACAGCTACAAGTGGATCAGTATAAGAATTGGAGGAGGAGAAAATCAAACACAGATATGATTGAAAAAATTATCAATGCTGTTAAACTTTCTAAATACTTATGTGATCAATACTGCACTCTGGGGTACTTGGGAGTACAAGTGATTATAGGTAACAGTAATTCAGTACTTACCATACCCCTAATACTGCTCTGTACTTTAAATATTAACTTATTTAGTCTTCTTAACAATTTCCTGAGGTGTTAGTCTGATATTACAGCTGAAGTACACAGAGAAGTTAAGTAACTTTTTCCAACTGAATAGCTAGTGAATAGTAGTATTAATGAGAGGTGACAACCTGCTAGCAGCACTCACTCGCTCTTGGCGCCTCCTCGGCTCGGCGTCCACTCTGGCAGTGCTTGAGGAGCCCTTCAGCCTGCCGCTGCACTGTGGGAGCCCGTCTCTGAGCTGGCCGAGGCCAGAGCCGGCTCCCTTTGCTTGCGGGGAGGTGTGGAGGGAGAGCCGCGGACGGGAACCCGGGCTGCGCTTGGCGCTGGCGTGCCAGCGCGAGTTCCAGGTGGGCGCGGGCTCCGACCGACCCACACTTGGAGCAGCTGGTCGGCACCGCCGGTCCGAGGCAATGAGGGGCTTAGCACCCGAGCCAGCAGCTGCGGAGGGTACGCCGGGTCCCCCAGCACTGCCAGCCTGCCCCTGCCGCGCTCGAATTCTCACGGGGCCTCAGCCCCCTCCCGCGCCGCAGGGCTCGGGACCTGCAGCCCGCCATGCCATGCGCGAGCCCTCCCCCCTCCCCGTGGACTCGTGCGCAGCCCGAGCCTCCTCGAAGGGCGCCGCCCCCTGCTCCACGGCGCCAGGTCCCATCCACAGCGCAAAGGCTGAGGAGTGTGGGCGCGTGGCGGGGGTCTGGCGAGCAGCTCCGCCTGGGCCCCGGCAGGCCGGGATCCACTAGGTGAAGCCAGCCGGGCTCCTGAGTCAGGTGAGGACTTGGAGAACTTCTATGTCTAGCTAAAGGTTTGTAAATGCACCAATCAGCACTGTGTCTAGCTCAAGGTTTGTAAATGCACCAATCAGCACTCTGTGTCTTGCTCAAGGTTTGTAAACGCACCAATCAGTGCGCTGTGTCTAGCTAATCTGGTGGGGACTTGAAGAACTTTTGTGTCTAGCTAAAGGATTGTAAATATACCAGTCAGCACGCTGTGTCTAGCTCACGGTTTGTAAACACACCAATCAGCACCCTGTCAAAACGGACCAATCAGCTCTCTGTAAAACGGACCAATCAGTAGGATGTGGGTGGGGCCGGATAAGGGAATAAAAGCAGGCCACCTGAGCCAGCAGGGGCAACCTACTGGGGTCCTTTTCTTCTCTGTGGATGGTTTGTTCTTTTGCTGTTTGCAATAAATCTTGCTGCTGCTCACTCTTCGGGTCTGCGTGCGTTTATGAACTATAACACTCACCGCGAGGGTCCACGGCTTTATTCTTGAAGTCAGCAAGACCAAGAACCCACCAATTCCGGACACATTAAGGTCTGAACACCAATGACATATTTCTGGAGACGAAGATGTTAACTGCTACATTATATTATCTAGTTTTATAGTGCTCATCATCTGGTAGAGAACATTAAACAAAAATGCACTATAACTATAATACAAGGACTATGCAAGTGTAGTAAGTCTTATAGAGCAGGGGTCCCCAATCTGAGGGCTGCAAAGCAGTACTACACAGCAGGATGGGGTATGCAGCAGGACGGGGTACACAGCAGGAGGTGAGCTGCGGGGCAGGAAAGGGAGCGTTACTCCAAGCTCCACCTCCTTGTCAGATCAGCGACGCATTAGATTCTCATACGAATGCAAACCCCATTATAAACTGTGCATGTGAAGGATCTAGGCTGCATGCTCCTTAGATAAGAATCTGATGATCTGAGGTGGAATAGTTTCATCCTGAAACCATCCCCCCTACCCCTGTCCATGGAAAATTTATCTTCTGTGAATTGTCTTCCACCGAACTGGTCCCTGGTGCCAAAATGACTGGGACCGCTGCTATAGAGCACTACGTGTTTAATGGAAACTATTGGTTATACAATGCCTATTATGTGTCAGGAACTTTTAATATGTCTGTAAGGCATTTAGTTTCTTTAGTAAATAAGGAAAATGAGGCTTAGGGAAATTACTTCCCCAAGTCACAAAAGTAGCTAGCATAATAGGAGCTCCACCTCAGATGCAGAAGAGGGTATTCTTGCCACTACACTGTGATATTTTTATACCCATCCAGTTATGGTGATCCTTAAAGACTTCATGAAATTTGAACTCAGAAGAAGGAGATTTTCTCAGGTGAAGAAAGAGCTCAAAACAAAGTAGGGGAAAGCATTCCCAGAAGAAGGAATATTTGTCCCACTGAGCCGGAATAAAGGCTCCTTGAAGGGGAGGAAGAAGATAAGGCTTTAAAAGACAATGAGGAGAAGGGTCATGGATATCAGACTCAAAAGTTTGTAGCTAGTAAAAGTGAGCCGATAAAAATGTTACTGCTAAGGAATACATCGATTTTTCAGGAAAGAAGAGTTTTTCCTGGCCTGAGATCCAAAATAAATTTCTTACATGAGATCTAATCAGGGCACAGGGCACACCAAGTCACCGTGAGTGTCAAAGCAAATCTCAGAGTACTTTTAATCCAACAAACATTTATGAAACATCAGGCTTGGTGTTTTGTGCTAAATAATTCAACCTTAGAACAAAATTCAGTGAAGAGAATACGAGGCTAAGTTAATATGACTTTAAAGATCTCCAAAAAGTAGGTTGATCATCTGTTCTGTTAACCATGCTCCTGAGATATTTCCTTACAGATGAACTTTTCTCTTGTAACCAAAGGTTTACAATTCAAGATTATACACTTCATCAAGCACCCTGGTCCTGTGGTATTCTTTGCTTTATACCAAGTGTGGATTAATCTGCAGCTTTGAAAATCAGACAAACAGATATCACCAGTTGTTCATCACCACATTTAGCTGGACTATGAATATTGGAAAGAAAAAAAAGTTGCTCGTGAAAATATGTGGTGAATTCCTTTAAAGAGAAACCAGTGAGAAATATTGCTTCACCTTAAAGCCTAGGGTAGTAGCTACCTTTTTTCTCAAGACTGTCCTTACATAACCTATTGGCATGGGGAAAAAGTCAATGTTTATAAACTCCTTAAGAAACTTAAAATCTGGAAAAGGCAACTACGTATCATGTCAACTAAAGATAATTAACACTAGGATCAAAATTTGGAATCCACGTGAAAGATTCTGCAAAGATCACTTAAATCTCAGACTTTATGCACTATTTTAAATATTTATTTAAGCAGAAATAGAAAATTTTAATCTATTATATTTCTATTTAATTTCCTGGACTTAAATCTGTGTGTGACTGATTGAGTTGCCTAATGGGTGCAAACATAAAAACTTGCATTGGGATTCATTTTATTCTCAGTTTAAAATCAGGAGTATCATTGAAAACAAGACACTAATTTTCTGGAAGTTTAATTTATTTGTCCCTCTTATTATCGGGGCTGGTAAAAACGGGCTAATTGAACATACATTCTAACAAAGATTGCAGCAACGCCTGAAAAGACGGGCCCAAGTGCATCGCATTTCTGTTAAGAATGTGTGATTTTTCTGCGCCACCTTGTGGCCGTAAAACAACTTGCCCACGTGAAAGTTGACCGCTTTTTCCCGCGCCGGCAGAGCCTTGCCGAGAGCCGCACTGCGGGAATTGGCCTCCAGACAAACGTGCGGAAAATGGTGTCTTCCTTTACAACTAGTAACAGGAAACAGACTTCCCCTTCTTAGTACTCCGTTTCCTTTATTCCTTAATTCCATTTCCTCGGCCCGCCTACCCACTGTCCTCAGACAGCCGTTTCCCAGTGTGACCTCCTTTTCCAGCTGCACCATCCGGCAGAGGCCCTTTTCCCAGCCCGAACCCTCCCGGGCCGCCCTCGCAGCCCTCCCTCCGGGTCCCCGCCGCGCCTGCTCCATTACAGCACGATCCCCGCCACACAGGTCCGCCCCTCCCTCCGACAGCCAATGGCGGCGCGACCCCGGCCCTCCCGCCGGGTCCCGGGGTGCTAACGCGCTCCGGGAGGCTGGGGGTGCTGAATTGTGCATCTTTCTTTAGGCTGCGGCAAGACAACTCCCCCGAGCCCCGCGGCGCTGCCTCGGGGCAGCCATGGACTCGCAGGAATTGAAGGTGAGCGAGCGGGCGGGCGGGCCGGAGGGCGTAGTTCCTTTGCGGCCTGTTGGCCGGGGGCGCGGAGGGAGCTCGGGTGGCTTCGCTAGGCCGCTGTTTCCCCATGGTGTCCTGGCTGCTCGGGTTGCAGGGTGGGCCTGCAGCCTCTGCTCACGGCCGGTCTCCGCGGGCCCTGCTGGGGAAGCCCAGGTCTGGGCAGCCCGCCCGCGCGCTGTTTCTGAATTGCTGGTCCCCATGCTGTTGGTTGTGTTTACTTTTGTTTCATGTTTACTAGGAAAGCTTGGGTTACCTATGACACTACGCCTCCAGGTGCGATTTTTACTGTCCAGCTCCCACACTGGACAGTAAAAAGAACCCAGAAAGATTATATGAAACCCATTAAAGACGTGAGACTTAACAGTGGAGGGGTCGTTATTTTAGGGTGATGGTGTTCTCTGTTTATCACTGACTCATCCATTCAGCAAATATTAATGACGGTCAACTTAAGAAAGGCTGATATAAAACAGTTAAAGACATGAGGCTTGAAAATAAAATAACTTTCGGATGTTGGTCTTCTCTATTCATTTGTTCACTGAATCACTCGTTCGGCAAGTATTTATGAAGGGTTACTGTATGTCCATTAGAAGCTGGAGATGGCAGTGAGCAAAACTGAACAGTTTCTGCCTTCTCAGATTTTACAGGCTAATTAATGCTGGAGAAAAACCCTAATTCAGTTGACTCAACAAATATTTATTGAATGCCTCCTATGTGTCTAGCACTGTTCTAAGCACTGAAATAATAAAACCAAGAGAAACTCTTCCAATCTTGGAGCTTACATTTGAGTAGGAGTCAGACAACAAGTAGGTAAATGAAATGTGTATCCTGTGAGATGGTAATAAGTGGATGGAGGACAATTTGGCGGTGTGGGAGGTTAGGGAATGCTGAAATGTCTTGTTTTTCTGCCTGAAGTTTTACCTTATCCTCTGTTCTAGCTATCCCCCTATATCCTTAAATTTTTTCATTCCCTTAAATGTATTATTTGCACTGCCGCCCAAATGAACTTCTTAATAAAAACACTTTAATGTAAAAGTGGGGCTCCTCATCACTTAGACTTGAGGATCAAGTCCAAGTACTTAATATGAGGCTCTTCATCCCACCTTTGTCTCCAACCTCATCATCCAATACTCTCTGTCTTACTTAAGCCTCCAGAGCAGGGAATGGCAAACTTTCTCAACAAAGGGCCAGATAGTACACATTTTAGACTTTATGGACCATATGGTCTATCACATCTAATTGGCCATTGTCGTTCAAAACAGCCATAGACAATACTTAAATGAGCATGGCTGTGTTTCAATAAAACTTTATTTATGAACACTGAAATTTGACTTTCATGTAATTTTCACGTTATGAAATATTTTTCTTTTTTTTTCTTTGACAGCTGGAAAATATAAAAACCATTCTTAGTTCGCTGGCTGTACAGCCAGCCAGCCAGATATGGCCCACAGACTGTGGTTTGCCAAACCCTGCTCTAGAGTATGGAGTGACTTTTAGTCATCTTCATCACCACTACCATCCCAATGTACCATGATGATTTGTTATCTATGTTGTTGCAGTTCCTCTTCCTAACTCCTATACCTTCCTCAAGAATCATGAAAAGGAAATAGGAAGAGTGTGTATGTGTGTGGAGGGAGAATGAGGGGTTTGCAATTCAAGAGTCAGCTCTGAAATCCTCCCCAATAATCTTTCCCTTGATTTTAGTCATCCATCCTCCCCTCACACCACATTCAGTTTTCAAAGCTGTCAAAATGTTACTATCCCACATTCCCAAAGGAGTTTATAAGCTCTTTTCTTACATTTACTACATTATATTTCAATTAGTCTTCAGATTACAGTCTCATCTGAAAAATGTAAGTTTTTTGGGGGGACAGGAACCATGTCTTACTCATCTTTCTATTCATAGTACCTAGCCCAGTGCCTGGGTACTAGTAGGCAGTCAGTAAATGTTTTGGATTGAACAACCTGACCTGAACCAAGGCAGTAGCATTAGGTATGTTTAGTGGGAGGTAGACTAGAGAAATAGAAGAACCTACTGAGTGGTTAGACTTAAAGAGACTGGGCAAATAGGAAGGGAGGATTCATGAGTAGCAGGGTAGCAGGTGGAAAATGGAAATATGAATCTGGAACATAGACAAGAGGTCTTGGCAGGACACATTTTTTTTTATTCCATTAACGTATGGGATGCAGAGGAACTTATTTTTTTCAGAATAGAACTCTTATACTATGATATCTTAATTAATTCTCACAGTGACCTGTACGTTTGCATTACTAACAGCATTTTATAAATGAGCAGACTGAGGCATTGTAAGAAGGACCAGAGATTCTTTTTGCCTTTAAATTCGTGTCCTTTTTATGGTGCTATGCCACTGCCTTTCAGGAGGATTATAGATGCTTAGTGATAGTGTGAAGAAATCAAGTAAGATATTAAACGTGTCCTTAGTTGTGGCAAAGAAAGAGGTCATTTTGCAACTTTAGGGAATGGAGCATTGGAGGAAAACTGTGCTTCACTGAAGTGTGTTGTGGGGGTCTGGAGATGGGGTATGGAGCACATTTTTAAGAAACATGGCTAAAAAGGAGGTTAGGGAGCAGTGATCACAAGGAGGGAGGCAGAGTAAAATTACAGAGAACAGTCGCCTAACTGATCTAGAGAAGTACATGGAGTATAGCCCTCCAGAAGCAAGAGACTAAAACAGAGCTGTTGGATGGGCGTGGTGGCTTACGCCTGTAATCTCAGCACTTTGGGAGGCCCAGGCGGGCGGATCACTTGAAGTCAAGAGTTCAAGACCAGCCTGGCCAACATGGGGAGCCCCATCTCTACTTAAAAATACAAAAATTAGCCAGGTGTGGTGTGTGCCTGTAGTCCCAGCTCGGGAGGCTGAGGCAGGAGAATCGCTTAAACCTAGGAGGCGGAGATTGCAGTGAGCAGAGATTGTGCCACTGCACTCCAGCCTGAGTAACAGAATCTCAAAAACAAAACAAAACAAACAAACCAGAGCTGTGTGGACACCCTTAGATTTCAATCCTGTCACTTAGTCACCTGTGTTTCTTACTGCTACTGAACAAGCTGTAGAGTCCAGGTATGGGGTGGCCCAAACTGCTTTCTGGTGAATCAGGTGTATCCTAGTGATGGCGGGAAAGTGTGGTTTCTGTCTTTGATGAAGTTAGCAACCAAGCCTTAGACATAATCCTAGGAAAAGTGGTAGACAGTACAGGCCCATTTTTATTCAGAAGTTAGTAGGCCCTGATAGTAGTTTTGTCTTGTATATGGAAATAATATAACTTTGGAAAAAGCTTAAAGACAACCATTTTCATTGAAAAATAGTTTATTTATTCTTAACTGACAATTTATTTGTCGCAGAACTCAAAGCCGAGTAAGATAACATTTGATGATATGTTGAAGAATTTAATTTGTCATTACTTTGTAATGCTGTAATAAAATACTCGATATTTTAAAAAGAAGATTTTTTTTTTTAAGGAAACCTATGGTCTGGCAATGGAAGCCTCTTGCCTCTTTTTTTTTTTTAGTTCCTGTTTATTGTCTGCCTTTCTGTTTTCTAAAACGTTCAAGAAAATGTGGGCAAAGGAAACAAGGTGAAAGCAGCCTCATTTCAGTGCTGTTAACAAAAACTTAGGAAAACGGATTTAAATTATTAGAAAACATTGAATTATTTCAGTAATTTTATGATCATTCAGTTCTGAAGTCCTTAGCATTGAGTTCTAGCCATTAACAGTATTTTAAGAAACTTGGAAGAAAAAAGTCACATTGCCTAAATTTTACGTTATTCTAGATGTTAGATTATTATCTGCTTCTTAGAGTATTTCAGAGCACCAGAATTCCTTTATAACATTTTTTCATTATTTCCATTTAGACTTTGATTAATTACTATTGTCAAGAGAGATATTTCCATCATGTGTTACTGGTTGCCAGTGAAGGAATGAAGAGGTATGGAAGTGATCCAGTCTTCAGGTTTTACCATGCCTATGGCACATTAATGGAAGGTACGTGTTAATCATTAAACATGTTCCATCCGTTTTAAATTCTTGCTTTGCACTAAGAACAGTTTTTCATATCATAATCTTGATTTTCAGGTAGAACTCAAGAAGCTCTTCGAGAATTTGAGGCTATTAAAAATAAACAAGATGTATCACTTTGTTCTCTACTTGCACTGATATATGCCCATAAAATGAGTCCTAATCCAGGTATGGTATTTAAATACAATGCTTAGGACATTTTTTCCTATTCAGTTTATTTTGATTTTTCTCAGTTACCAAGTCATTCAGTCTGATCACACTATATTATGTATTTTCTGTAGATACAATTTATACATATGTTTATCTTCCTGACAAGGGTGTAAATTCATCAGGCACAAGAAATGTGTCTTATACTACTTTCGTGTTCCTTATATCCTCTGGCAGAGGTTTCATTTGTGCATAGGGATTTTTTTAGATAAAGGGGAATGTATATTAGTAATTGTTACACAAAAAAAGGACAGCCAGAAAAACAGGTACCGTATATACATAAATTGCTCAGCAGCAGCCAAGTTTACAACTTTTGTGCAAATATACAGCCAGTGCAGTTTATTTCTGTATATTAAGCTTCTTGAGAGCCTTAAAACCCGTTATGAGAGCTAGCTCTTGGGAGATATTCAGCAAATTTTTATGCAGTAGTAGGTTGACTAGATTATGACTAGATTATAGAAGGAAATTTATACATAAACAAGCAATTAAAGTTGTGTAAACTGCCAGGCGCAGTGGCTGAAGCCAGTAATTCCAGCAACTTGGGAGGCTGAGGTGAAGGATTACTTGAGCCCAGAAGTTCGAGGCCAGCCTGGGCAACATAGTTAGACCTCCATCTCTAAAAAAACAGAAAATAAAAAAGTTATGTGAACTGTCTTAATGTATAGTTAACTTAATGGCGAAGGCAGAAGAGTATCCAAATTATATGTAATAAAGAAGTAGTGTTATATTCTTCCATATATATCCAGTAACAGCTAATAGGATTGTAAATATAGATTGTGTTTCAAAAAATTAGATAATAAACAAAGGTCACAGACTGGTTCCTTGAATATTAGACGAGACTTTTTTCTAAAGCCAAGTATGACATACCTCCTTCATACATATGCAAATCAATACAAAGTTATTTAAAACATGTAAATATGTGCTTAATTTCTTCAAGAAACTGTGCCTAATACAGTTACAAGCTACAAAAGAATTGTAGTAAGTGGTTCATGACATCAAGTTGGTAATCTAGTGGAGAAAACAAAATGTAAAAAACACAAAGATTAAATTCCAGTGTTTCTATTAAATAATACAAAATGAAACAAATGAGTTTATCATTAATTGAAGTTGGTATGCACTATTAAGCTGTAAGAGTAGGCTGAGAAGGCTTTTGAGATTTTGGAACTTAATCTGATCTTTGAAGGACTGGTAAAATTTGAATATAAAGAGTATTGGCCAGAGAGGAGAAATGGATGGGCAAATACATGGAAGTGGTTCAGGATTAGGCTCTTCTGTGGATCCCCTTTCTCTGTACTCCAGTGGGAGTGTGTTTAGCTAGAGCAGAAAATTTTCATGAGAGAGCTGTAGTTAGTATAAATAAAAGAAATTAGTACAAAATAATTTATTATTAGAATCAAGTTTTTATTTAATTGGTTATTCTTACCAGTGTTGATTCTGTTGGACACTGTGATTTGCAGGACACTGAAATGATGGAATGAGAAATACTGTTCAGAGGAACCTGAGTGCTAACTCTGCTTTGCACCAAGGATGATACTGAATGGACTTGAGCTCTAGTAGGGGCCCAGATGTCTGTAAATACCACCTAGGAAAGTCCTGGATTGTTAGTATACATTCTTCCAGGATGCTGATGTAAACCCTGCTTATAAAAAGGCTGAGATCTGGCAACAGCTTTGTGCAGACGGTGTTAGAGCTGATTGATACCTCATTAGGGACGTGATGGAAATCTGAGTAGGAAAGATTTCCTGTACAATGCCTGCTCCTGCCTGGTGGTTGTTTTGTTTGTTTGTTTGTTTGTTTTCTTATTTCTGTTTCTGTATCATGGCTGTTTAATGAACACTTCTGAAGGGGTTGTAGGGGTGGGGAGTGGGGAGAGGAGAAAAGGGTCTTCTTGCTAAGCAATCTGTAGACTTACAGAAACAGTTTTGTTTCCTTAACTCATTAGATTGTACCTTGTTAATTTCACATTTAAATTTATATCATTAGAGTTGAAAGGAAGAGTCACATACCTTTCTCCTTGGTAGCCATTCCAGAAAGAGAACTGTTGGAATCACAGGCCTCAACTTACATTTCTTCTTCCTCATTGCATGGCTGATTCTGATTCTGATTCCATCCAGGGTTTGGGTGTAATTGAATTCTGTGTCCTAAGCAGATACTAATATATGTGCATATATATATATATATAGAGAGAGAGAGAGAGAGAGAGAGTATAGATTTAATGTAAGTCAATAGAGTTATCTGTTTAAGGGAGCAGTCAGTATTAAACTATAACAGCAATTATGCCATCTTTTTACTGACCCATAACAGTAGCTGGCATATTTATATATTTTAGGATTGTATTTAAGAATTATTAATACTTTGAGTACCACTACTGGACCTGTTCCTAATAATTGTGGTTAGAACCATTATACATTTTTACAAGTCTTATTATTAAAAAAATATTAGCATATACAGCCTTTCTATTTTGGGAATGATGTAAACTCTATAGCTGTATTGTGCATTACAGTGATCCTTAACCATATACCTCCCCTGTTGTCCAGGCTGGAGTGCAGTGGTACAATCTAGGCTCACTGCAACCTCCTCCCAGGTTCAAGCAATTCTCCCTGCCTCAGCCTCCCAAGTAGCTGGGATTACAGGCACCCACCACCACGCCCATCTATTTTTGTTTTTTATTTTTAGATGGGGTTTCACCATGTTGGCCAGGCTGGTCTCAAACTCTTGACCTCAGGTGATCCACCCACCTCGGCCTCCCAAAGTGCTGGGATTACAGGTGTGAGCCACCATGCCTGGCCATATACAGCTTTTTTAGCAAGTTTGAAGAACTGAATTTAAAATTTTATTTAATTCTAATTAATTTACTTTTTAAACTTAAAAATGATACTTGATTCAGTTATTAGAAAACTTATTTAGGAATAACTTGAGTCTAAAAATCTGCTTTTCAGCCATAAGTTTTATGAAAACTACAAATCAAGTATTTTTAAATAAAATTTAACTTTTTTTTTTTTTGAGTCGGGGTCTTGCTCTGTCACCCAGGCTGGAGTGCAGTGGCACGATCTCTGCTCACTGCAAGCTCCGCCTCCCGGGTTCACGCCGTTCTCCTGCCTCAGCCTCCCCAGCAGCTGGGACTACAGTTGCACGCTGTCATGCCCGGCTAATTTTTTTTTTTTTGTATTTTTAGTAGAGACAGGGTTTCACCATGTTAGCCAGGGTGATCTTGATCTCCTGACCTCGTGATCCGCCCGCCTTGGCCTTCCAAAGTGCTGAGATTGCAGGCGTGAGCCACCGTGCCCAGCCAAAATTAAGCATCTTAATTGTGATGTGCTGTTAGTATGAAATACCAGATTTCACAGTTAGTAAGGAAAAAGCATGCAAAATATCTCGTTAATTTTTTTTATCAATGATGCATTGAAATTATATCTTAGATATATTGGGCTATAATTTAATAATTTTGATTGTTTCTATTTCTTTGATAGTGCTACTAGAAAATTTTAAGTTACATATATATGGCTTGCATTTTATTTCTATTAGACAGTACCGCTATAGAGAGAAATAATTTTTTTGCCTTGTTAATTATCTGACCTATTATAAATGCCTGATCCAGAATTTAATTTTTATTTAATATCATTTTCCCCTCCCAGATAGAGAAGCTATTCTGGAATCAGATGCCAGAGTGAAGGAACAACGTAAAGGAGCTGGAGAGAAAGCCTTATACCATGCAGGCTTATTTTTATGGCACATTGGTCGCCATGATAAAGCAAGGGAATACATTGACAGAATGATCAAAATGTCAGATGGTAGTAAACAGGTAGCTATTTTTCTGAGTTTAAAATAATAATATTAAAAAATGCTTATGTTATTGATATATCCAGTAGTATCTGTGGTTTAGCTCTTTATTATCATCCACTCTATTGCCACTTTGTAAATAACAACTTTATTTTAACCCATTTATGGTTATCAATATGGTTAATAGTGTACTGTAGAATAGGAATTCTCTAAGGTTAGTTTTATGCTACCGAGTCTTCAAAGATCCCTGCCTGGTTCCTTCCCTCTGTTTTTCTCTTTCTTTTTCTCTCCCTTTTTTTCCTTCCCTCCATATTTTGTTCTTTCCTTTCTCCCTCTCTCCTTATTGAACAGCTCTAGATACAAGGCACCATTGTTTGTACTGTTAATAATGCAAAGGAAAATAATACATAAACTTTGCTTTCATGAATGAATAACCCAGTAGTGGCATAGAGCACATCCCCAGCTAATATTGTGAGAAAAATTATAGATGATATGAGAGATATGTGATTAAAGTATGCAAGAAAATAATAGCTAACATTTATTGCTTGCTTACTTTGTGCTAGGCACTGTTTTAAATTAAGGACAGATCACATGCTTAAGTGTTAAGACAATGTGAAAGAATTTTTTTGAAGGAACTAGCATTTGAACTAAAACCTGAAAGATGGATACAATTTCAACAGGCAAAGATTATGGAAAAGGGAAGTAGATACTCCCAAGGTGAGAAATAATAGATGGAAATGAGACATTTTACTTGAGGGTTTTACTTGAGGTTTTACTGAGATACTCATATTTGATGGAACACAGGATACGTTGATAACGAGAAGGGAAGAAAAGCTTGGAGAGGTAACGAGACAAATTGAAGGATCTTGACTGCTAGTTAAAAATATTTGTATCTGATTTGACATGCATTGAGAGGCTATTGAAGACTTTTAATTATGGTAGTGATTTTGTTAGAGTGCAAATCCAGAAGATTAATTGGACAATGGTTTCTTGGATGAAGTGGCTTGAGAGTAAACTGAAATGCAGCGAAAAGAAAAAGATAGTACTTCCTTGCAGAAGGTTTTGAGGCACTACACTAAAATATTGTACAGTGAGTACAAAGTTCACAATTTTTAAATACCCACAGGACCCGTGAACTGATAATAAATAGTTTGGGAAGATAACAAGTTGTCACGTTTTAGGATGTCTTTGAGGCTTTAAGCCTAAAAAAATTAGAGACCAGTTAGCATAAATAGAAAATACATTGGCATAAGAAACTAATCTTAAAGGGAAGTGATCTATTTGACTTAAGACATGCTGTATTTCTGGTGCTGGCAGAACAGTAAGATGGAGATAGCAGATGAATTTCTGGAAAAAGAAAAATTTAGAAGAGGTTTTCGGCTAGAAATATAGGTTGGGAATCATCCACACAGAGACAATAGTTAAAACCATTCAAATAATGGCACTGATTTAGCACATAGCATTGGTTAAGATCCTTATTTGTATTTTCAGGTGAAATATAGGGAGGTAAATAAAGTCTTAGTTAAAGGTTTATGAATTTGTCAGTTAACCTAGTTTTTTTTAATAGAAGAGCACATTTCACAGTTTTTTATTTGAACTTAAAGAGAAAAATAACCAGTTTCATCTTGTTTTCAATCCTATATGTCTTACAGCCCATTGGCCTATTAACGTGTAAAGATAAATATCCATGAGTTCTTCAGTTTCTGATTTCTCAGGCCATCCACCTGTCATTTGAAATTCAATGGACTAATCAAAGAGGTTAAGAAGAGCATTGCCAGATTATCTGAATCTTTAAGATATGTGAAGCAAGACACCTTCTGTTGTTTCATCTTAGTTCATTTAGACTGTTTGTCCAAAAAGAGACAATAAATTCTCATCTATATATTGAATTTCATGTTTAAGTGTTATTAATCGTCGATTACTAGCAAAGTCTCAGAGAAAATAATGGTTTTAACACTAATGGAATATTTGATAAGCTTCTTAATTTTAATGTTGAGCTTAATAGTAATGTTAAAGGATGAAATTTGTAGTATAGTTCCCAAGACACTAGGCTGGCAAGGGTTCAAAAGTGATTTCACTAACAGAATTTTATTGTTCATAACATATTTGATAGAGTCCTTTTTGTTATTAATTGCCAGAAAAATGACATTAGGCTCTTTCGTTAACATTTCTTTCATTTCTAAAAAAGTAAAAATAGAATTATTCATTTTACAGGGACACGTTTTGAAAGCATGGCTTGATATTACAAGAGGAAAAGAGCCTTACATTAAAAAAGCACTGAAGTATTTTGAAGAGGGACTCCAAGATGGGAATGATACTTTTGCTCTGCTGGGTAAGGTGAGTTGGAGTTAGGGTAAATAAATCATGTTTCAAAATGTATTCATAATATATTTGAAACCTGACAAAACCAAGTAGCTCAAAAAAGTTGATAATTTTCATGATACTGTTGGCAGCTCACAGCTGTAAGGTGGACTGGCATTTGTGTAGGACAATGAGCAATACGCTAGAGAAATGTATTCCCTGCCAAAGTTCCTGAATCCTGGATCAGCTGTAACTGTTAATTGTTGTTGTTGTTTTGGTTCACACATTCTTACCTCAGCATTTATTATGTGTCTTATGTATGTGAGGCATCCCTCTAGATATTAGAAACCCTGAGCAAGAGAAAACCTCTTGTTTTTATGGAGCTTATATCCTACTGATGGAGGCAGACAATAAACAAAATAAGTAAGTTGTATGGTATATTAGAAGGTGATAAGTATAATGGAAAATACAGCTGGAAAAGCTAGGGCATGAACTTCCAGTTTTACATGAAGTGGTCAGAGAAAGTGACATTTGAGCAAACACATTTATGGAGGTGAGGGTTAAAGCCCTGCAGGCATCTCGGGGAAAGTATTTCAAATAGAGGAGATGATGAGTTCAGGTACCCTAAGGTGTATTCAGGGCCAGCAGGGAGGCCAAAGTGGGTTGAGTAAAGAGAACAGAAGTGAAGGCCTGAGGAAGAAAGGTGGGATAGGGGTGAGGAGGAGTGGTGGGCCTGGCCTGTTCTGTAAGGCTTTTGGCTTCCACCTTCAATTAGAGAGACAGGCAGCCAATACAAAGTTTTGAACAGAGAAATAACAGGATCGGACATACATTTGGAGAAATGAGCAACTGATGGAGTCATTAGAACTTATTGATGGGTGGAAATATTTAAGTAGGACCCTTTCTTCAATCCCCACTGATGCTATCTAAATGCCTTAATTTTTTTTGTGACTCAGCCAAAAGAAATTATATGTTGGGAACAAGTCTGTTAGATAAGCAGTAATTTGGAGGGATAAAAAAGAAAGGGGAGAGGATTCGTGTCTTGACTTTTGTTAATGTCTCCACATCACTTTTCCTGTCGCTTTGTGTGGACAGTAAGCCTGTTGAACATCTTGTGTTCAGGCCCACTACTCTCAAGTTTTACCTAATAGCACTGCTGAGGAAATTGGCCATATACTTTTCTTGATCATTTTCCTTCTCTTAAAGAAAAGCTAGTTGATAAAAATTTGCCTCATCATCTCTTTTTAATGTACTAACTCTATTTATAGCTTTATTTTTTCTGACTATGAAAGTAATACATGAACGTAGTAAAACTTTTTTTTCAGAAAATATAATAACATGTGAATGAGAAAATGAACATCACCATTGGAAATAACCAGTTTAACTATTATATATAATATCTCTTCATGTCAGTAAATCTACATCTACAAATTTATATCATCATTTTTAATGATTACTTAACATTTTATTTAATTAGATATACCATAATTTTCTCCTCTAGGTACATTTGGGATTATTTTATACATAAACAATTCTGCCATAAATATCATCTATATACTTCCTTGTGGTCTTGTCCAATTATTTCCTTCAGATAATTCATAGAAGTGAAAAATGTTGAAGTAGAGGGATTTGTGTGAACTTTATTTTGCTTGTTCTTTAAAATCGTATATTCTTTAACCTGAAAATAATTTCTTAAAAAAGATGCAAAATTTCTAAAATTTCTTAAAATTTTAGATGCTACTTGAAAATTTCCTGGAGACATTTTAATTTATAAAGAGAATTTTCCTGTTTTAAATGGAAACATTATTTTATGGCATTTCCAAGAATACTTTTAAAAATTTTATTGTTTAATCATGTTTTTCAGCCATTTAAAGGTAAATTTTAAAACACAATAGCTTATATAATGTATTTGTATTATTCTGTGATGTTTTAAAATTTTGTTTTGACAAAAACTTACTGTTTTTCTCATTAAAAGTGATAACTGCTTCTCACAGAAGTCAGTAAGTATTAAACGCTCATATTCTGCCTACTCTGCATTATGAGAACTTTGATATGAAAGATCACAGTTTGAATATCACTTTTTTTCCCCTTCCATTAGGCACAATGCCTTGAGATGCGCCAGAATTATTCAGGTGCCCTGGAGACTGTGAACCAGATAATTGTGAACCTTCCAAGCTTCCTTCCCGCTTTTGTTAAGAAAATGAAATTACAACTAGCCTTGCAAGATTGGGACCAGACAGTTGAGACAGCACAAAGGTTAAGTAATAAAAGATGACACAAGTCTCTTTGGATTCGGTTATAATTTTGATAAAAAGCAAAATCTATGTGAATTTTTTTCATAAGAATTTTTAAATTTGATTTTTTTCAAACAGTATGGAACCAAGGAAATACTTAAAATCATACTGCTTTTAAGCATTGAATTTATTGATTTACATAAATATTTGATTCCTGTTTTAAGACAGACAATCTTTTTAGGCAAACAGGCCAATATCCCTGTGCTCATGAAGCTTATATTCAAGTGAGAGGAACCGCATACTAAGCACACCAGATAAGTATATTGTGTAGTATGTTAGAAAGTATAAATGCTATGGGGAAAAGATAAATCCAGAGAGAGATGGGGAGTGTTGAGGGGTTCAGTCTTTTGGGATGGTCATGGAAGGCTGAGGCCTTTGAGCCATCTTCTAAAGAAGGTAAGGGAGTAAGCCATGTAGATATTTGAGAGAATACTTTGCAGAAAGAAGGAAAAGCAAATGCAGAGTCCCTGAGGCGGGAGCACATGTCATATGTTTGAGGAGTGGGAAGGAGTAAAAGAGGTGAGTAAGGTGTGAGGTCTGAGACAAAGGGTGGGAGTGAGCCCATGCTAGATGGTAAAGGGTCTTGTCAGCCATATAAGGATTTGGGGTTTTCTTCTGAAGCACGAGGTTACCGGAGGGTTTTGAGCAGACGAGTGCCATCATCTAAATTCTGTTTTAAAAGAATCACTCTGCCATGTGCAAAACAGACTGTGGGCGAGGAGGCAAAGGCAGAAGCAGGGAGAACCTTCTGAAAGTTGTTGCCATCATTGAGAAATGGTGGGGGCCGGCCCAGTATAGTTGTGGTGGAAGTGCTTTGAGAAGTGATTGGAATCTGGACCTGTAGCATTTTGTTTAGGAGTAAGAGAAAGAATAGTTTAAGGTGATTCCAAGGTTTTTGGCCTGAACTACCAGAATAACAACAACAGTGATGATAATGAACTGTTGTGAAGTGTTCAGAATGCCTGGCTCATAGGAAGTGCTGTTTATTCCTAGGGTAACCCTAAGAGGAAGGTACTATTAGTATTTCTGTTTTACAACTGAATGGACTAAGGTACAAAGAGGTTAAGAAGTTTCTCCAAAGCCACACAGTTACTTAGTGGTGGAGTCAGGATTCAAATCCAGATCACTCTAGTCCCAGAGTCTGTGCTCTTACCCACTACTTGTACTAGAGGATGGAGTTTGCTTCAGCTGGACAGGGTGATTATGGAAAAAGAAGGTTTCAGGGCAGGTAAGGAGTTTAGCTTTCAACATTGTAAGTTTGAAATGCCTACGAGAAGTCAAAGTAGAGATGGATGTATGGGCAGGCAGCTGGATGTCTGAATCTGGAGTTCTTGTGAGAGGTCTAGGCTATAGCTAATATTTTGGAGTCACTGACACATAGATGTGATTTAAAGCCATGAGATCAAGAGTAAATGTATTTGAGTCACAAATCAATACTTTCTAACAGATGAATTCATGTCACTTAATACTGAAATTACAGAAAAGTAAATTTCATACTGAAATTACAGAAAAGTAAATTTCATAGGTAATACAAATATACCTTTAAAATCAGAATGTCTTAATAGAACTTCTAATGCAAATAATAGGCAAGATCCTTTCAAGATACAAATGAAGTATAAACTGCATAGAAAGTCACCTTTACTTCAGTTTGGATCAAGGTATAAAGCTTGTCTTAGAATCTTCAGAATAAGTGACTTGCAAGCATGTCTAACTTTTATTCATATCTGACAAAATATTAATGGCTATCTCAGGGCCGAACATCTTGGTAACATCTTTGCTGTGATCGTCTATCATTTATTATGGAGAATTTCAGATTTATGTAAAAGCAGACAGAATAACATCATGAGGTACTCTTAACCTGTTTCCTGCCCCCAACTAACGTCACCACATGTCTAAACCCCCATTTGCTTCTTGGCTTTAATTTTCAGTTTGAAGCAAATTCAAAACTCTGCATCATTTCATTTGTAAATATCACAAGATGCGTTGAAAAAATAGGATAATTCTTTTCCCTCTATAACATAATGACAATATCATTATCACATATAAAAAATTAAAAGTAGTTTTTTAATATCAAATATCCAGTGTTCAAATTACCAATAGTCTCAAATATTGTGTTTTTTAAATAAATTATTTTTTAATCACGATCCAAATAAGTCTACATATTGTGATTGGTTTATATCTTTAAAGTCTCTAGGCTTTCTCCCTGTCTCTGTAAGTTCTTTCTCACTCTTTCTCTCTCCCTTCCTATCTCTCTCCTTCCCCTCTTCCCTCTCCCTCCCTCCTTCTTCCTGCCTTCTTTTCTATTTCCCTGTTTCCCTTCTGTTTTTCTTCTTGCCATTTTTTTAAGTTAAAGAAACCAGTGTTTTGTCCTGTAGCATTTTTCATGATCTAGATTTTGTTGTTTGTCTGCCATGGTATAGTACAACTTGTTGCTTTATCCTCTGTGTTTCCTGTAAGTTGGTAGTTGGATCTAGAGGTTTGGTTAAATTCACATTCAATTTTGTTGTTTTGGCAATTACTTCATGAATGGTACGTACTGTTGTCTTTCATCACAGTGACAGAATGTCTGCTTGTCTCTCTCTTTTTGTGATATCAGCAGTTATTCATGCTCAATACCTAGGTGCTTGATTCATCGGGATTATAGTAGGGTTACATTTGAATCCTGTCATTCTTTCTTTCTTTTTTTTTTTTGAGATGGAGTCTCGCTCCTTCGCCCAGGCTGGAGTGCAGTGGCGTGATCTCGGCTCACTGCAAGCTCCGCCTCCCGGGTTCGTGCCATTCTCCTGCCTCAGCCTCCAGAGTAGCTGGGACTACAGGTGCCCGCCAGCACGCCCGGCTAATTTTTTGTATTTTTTAGTAGAGATGGGGTTTCACCATGTTAGCCAGGATGGTCTCGATCTCCTGTTTCTTAGCTAGAATACCTATAAAGAAAAACTTCTCATCTCCTGGTTAGTTACTGAGTGGTGTGGTTCATATAAGAAAAGTAGGATAAGATGCTTAAGTCTTTTCCTTTATTTCCAGGTTAAAAAAAAAAATGCCAAGAATTCCTTAGCATCCTTCATTGGTAATTGATTAGTGGCTTAGGTTTGTTTGTTTTACATGCCATGGATTTAAATGAGTGCTTCTGGACATTTCAGTCATTATAATTGCACAGTCTTTTCTCTGACTATTAGGAGCTTCTTCAAGTTGTTCTTAAGTCCTTTTGACTTAAAAGTCCTAGTAGTCTTTGATAGTTACTTTGCTATTTGGTATGACAAGCTGTCCAGGCTCATTTTGTGTATTACTTCCCCAAGTAGGTATCAGTCATTTGTCCAGGGCAATCTAATCTCTTTTAGTGTGAAATGATATTTGAAGGCCACAATTTGGGCACTAGTAATTTTTTGATGTATACATATCTTTCAAGATTTTTTTCTAGGCACTGTGTGTGTGTGTTTGTGTGTGTGTGGTTTCCATATATTTTTAAAATATGTATATATTTTGAGGGTGTTTTAAAAATAAATAGACTCATAATGTACTTTTAAACTTGTTTTTCTCTTTAAGAGGGTATTTCATAGATATCATATTATACCTATTCACATAGATACACCAAACTGTATTTTAATAGACAGTATTTTTAGGGTAGTTTTAGGTTCACAGCAAAATTAAACAGAAGGTACAGAGATTTCCCATATATTCCTTGCCTCCACACATAGATAGTCTGCCCAATTATCAACATCTCCGACCAGAGTGGTACATTTGTTACAGTGGATGAAGTTACACCATAGTCGCCCAAAGTCCATCATTTATATTACAGTTCACTTTTGGTGTTGTACATTCTAGTGGTTTGGACAAATGTGTAATCACATGTATCCACCATTATAGTATCATACAGAATATTTCTACTGCCCTAAAAATTATCTTTATTGTGTATCCGCTATATATCCCTCTGTCTCCCCAACTCCTTGCAACCACTGCTCTTTTTACTGCCTTTATAGTTTTGCCTCTTCCAGAATGTCCTGTAATATGGAATAATACAATATGTAGCCTTTTCAGCTTGGCTTATTTCATTTAGTATTATGCATTTAACTTTCTTCCATGTCTTTTCATGACTTGATAGCTCATTTCTTTTTATTACTGAATAATATTTCATTCTTTCGATGTACCACAGTTTTATCCGTTGAAGGACATCTTGATTGCTCCCAAACTGTGGCATTTATGAATAAAGCTACTATAACCTTCTGCAGGTTTTTGTATGGACATCAGTTTTCAACTCCTTTGGATTAAATGCCAAGGAACATAATTCCTGAATCATATGGTAGGAGTATATTTAGTTTTGTAAGAAACTGCCAAACTGTCTTCCAAAAATGTTATACCATATTATATTCCCACCAGCAATGAATGAGAGTTTCTCTTGCTTTAAAACATCTTCATCAGCATTTGATGTTGCCAGTGTTCTGTATTTTGGCCGTTCTAATAGGTTTGTAGTGGTATCTCATTGTTATTTTAATTTTAATTTGCATTTCCCTGATGACATGACGTGGAGCATTTTTAAATATGCTTATTTGCAGTCTGTGTATCTTGCTTGGTGTGTGTCTGTTAAGGTCTTTGGCCCATCTTTTAATTGATTGATTGTTTTCTTATTGTTGGGTTTGAAGAGTTCTCTGTATATTTTGTAAAGCAATCCTTTATCAGATATATCTATATCTGATAAATATTTTCTCCCAGTTTGTGGCTTGTCATTCACAGAGCAGAAATTTTTAATTTTAATGAAGTCCAGCTTATCAACCTTTTCTTTCATGAATTATGCCTTTTGTGTTGTATCTAAAATGTCATCATCATACCATAGGCCATCAGATATTTTCTGTATTATCTTCTAGGAATTTTATAGTTTTATGTTTTACATTTAGCTCTGTGATCTATTTCAGATTAATTTTTGTGAAGAAGGTGAGGTCTGTATCTATATTCATTTTTTCCATGTGGATGTCCAGTTTTTCCAGTGCCATTTATTGAAAAGAAGGTCTTCTCCACTGCATTGTCCTTGCTCTTTTGTCAAAGATCAGTTTACTATCTATGTGGTCTATTTCTGTGATTTCTCCCCTGTTCCATTGACCTGTTTGTTCTTTCACCAATACCACACTACTCAATTGATTACTGAAGCTTTATAGTAAGTCTTGAGGTCATCTAATGTCAGACCTCTAACTTTGCTCTTTTCCTTCAATAGTATGCTACTATTCTGGGTTTTTTTGCTAATCTGTATAAATTTTAGGATGAGTTTGTCAATATCCACAAAATAACTTGCTGGGATTTTGATTGGGATTGCATTGAGTTAGTTTACAGATCAAATTGGGAAGAACTAACATCTTATATTGTCTTTGCATCCGTGACATGGAATATCTCTCCATTTATTTGGTTTTTCCTTGATTTCTTTTGTCAGAATTTAAAAATTTTCCTCATAGAGATCTTGCACGTATTTTGTTAGATTTATATGTACCTAAGTATTTTACTTTAAGGAGTGCTAATGTAAATGTTTTTGTGTTTTTAATTTCAAATACCACTTGTTCATTGCTAGTGCATAGGAAAGCAATTGATATTATATATTAACCTCATATCCTACAATCTTGCTATAATCGCTTGTTGATTCCAGGAGTTTTTTTAATTGATTCTTTTCGATTTTCTACATAGATGTTCATGTCATCTGTAAACATCTATTTATTTCTTCCTTTCCCTAATCATTTTAAAACTGAGTAGCATTCTATGAATTGAAAATGCAAATAATTTATTTAATCTCTCCGCATTGGTATGCACCTAAGCAGTTTCCTATTTTTCACTGTTCAGTACAGTGCAGTGTACACACACGCATACACACATACCTCTTTGAACACGTGTAGGACTATGTCTGCAGAGAAGTTTCCCAAAGGAGAGATTGTTGAATCCAAGATACTGTATTTGTTAGGGTAGGCTAAGCTGCTACAAAAACAGATCTAAACATATAATGATTTGGTGTAATAGAAGAATGTATGTAACTGTTTTGGGTAAATATTAGAAGTGATCAGGCAGCTTTGCTCCACACTGTTTTTAATGGACCTAGACTCTTTCCATCTTGCAGTTCTGCCATCTCCTAAGACCTCATAACACCTGGCAGAAAGGGAAAGATAATGTAGAGAAGTCACTCCACTTTTTATAAAAGCCCAGGCCCAGAAATGGCATACATTACTTTATTTCACGTTGACCACCTCTGAATGCAAAGATATCTAGGAATTGTTGGCTAGCCACATGCCCAAGCAAATAAGGAGAGAATGGATTTGAGGAGACAAATTGTAGTCTCTCCCTCAAGTATATAAATTTAAAATTTTGATAGGCACTGCCAAATTGCTTTCCTAGGAAATTGTACTAATTTACACTCCTACTAGTAGTCTACTGAATGTTCCCTTACCTTACCCTCACCAATTCTGGCCATGATTTTCAGTGTGTGTTTTTTTTTTTTTTCAAGCAATCTGAAAGAGAGGTATCTTATTTTTATTTTCATTTCTTTTATTGCGTTGAGATTGAGCAATTTTTCATATGCTAAAAGCTCTTGTTTTTCTTTGGTATATAACTGGTTCTAAATATGCTTTTTTTGTTTTAAGTAAGCCTATTCTCTCTTCAGTTTTTGATGGACTCTGATAATTTTTATCACAAGTTCTCCATCATGTTTTGTTTCTTTTCTTTTCTTTCTTCCTTTTTTTTTTTTTTTTTTTTTTTTTGAGACAGAGTCTTGCTCTGTTGCCCAGACTGCAGTGCAATGGCGCGATCTTGGCTCCCTGCAACCTCTGCCTCCCGGGTTCAAGCGATTCTCATGCCTCAGCCTCCTGAGTATCTCGGATTACAGGCACCCACCACTACGCCCTGCTAATTTTTTGTATTTTTAGTAGAGACGGGGTTTCGCCATGTTTCTCTTTTAACAGTTTTGTTGGTTCTTTTTTTTGCTCTTGACTGTCATAATCAATTTACAAAATAATAAAAAAGAAACCGTAGAAGATTTTGTTTTGAATTGCATTAAATTTGTAGTCATTTGTGGGGAAAAAAAGTTTTCTTTCCCGAAAATGACCATTATTATATCAGGCAGCTATTGGTGTATAGCAAACAACCACAAATGTCAGGACATATAATAATAAGTATTCTTTCCTCACATTTTTGTGGGTCATCGAGGGTCTGCTGATCTCAGGCAAGACTTGGCTGGGGCCCCACTTCAGTTCAGATGCAGCTGGGTGAGTGTGGCACATCATTGCAGTTTGAACTCTTGTCACTTCCAATAGTGTTTTCCCCTGGACTCACAACAAGTAGCAGCCACTACCCAGAGGAAATTCTTCTTATACTGATAGCAGGTGCAAGAGAACAAGCAGAAATATGCAGTGCCTCTAAAATTTAGGCTGGTACGCTGCTATTCCTGCCCACATTCCATTGGCCAATATAAGAAAAATGTCCAAGTCCCTAAGTCCCTAGTCAAGAAGCAGTAGGGTACACTCTAACTTTTGTAGTTAGTTACATGGCAGAAGACACATACTCAGGGAGGGTTGAAAAACTGGAACCAGTAATTGTAATGTGTACCACATCATCCATGATAAGAGAAGTCTAGGGCGTTACCTTTTTGGTTCAGTTCTTTTTAAAAATGTCCGTGAGTGCGGTTTCATAGGAATTTTATAGCTTTTGCACGTTTCTTAAGTTTATGCTTGTTATGTTTTTCTTTTTGGTTTTTGTTCCATTTATTAATAGGATTTTTTAATGTAATATTTTCTCATTTGTTTTTATCACATAGGAATCTGTTGTTGTGAATAACATTAGTAAGTATTGTAATGTTTGACCCTAGTTTGCATTCCTGGAATTCCTGTAATAAGTCAGCCTGGTTAAGGTGAATTATTCTTTTACTATACTGTTGTATATAGTTAGCTAATACTTTATTTAGGATTGCCACAAGATTTAATGAGACTAGTATAATCTATTCATATCTTTTAAAAACATATTAAAAATTAAATTCCAGAGACTTTTACTTGTTTAAATAATAAAGTTGATAATTTTCACAAAGCAGATGACATTTTACTAATGAAAATTACTTATTTGAACAGTGGAATAGTGAGGCAAGCAAACCAACTTTTCATGCCCTCAAATAAAATAAAATATGTAAATTTATTTTGATATTAACTAAATTGTTTTCCTGCAGGTTGCTGCTCCAAGATAGCCAAAATGTGGAAGCACTGAGAATGCAGGCACTCTACTATGTGTGTAGGGAGGGGGATATAGAGAAGGTAAGTGGCATTGTATTATTTAAGTTTCCTATATTAAAAAATATATTTCATTACACATACACACACATGCACACACATGTGTGCATGTGCATATACATTAAGGCCTTGAAGTTCTCTTTTAGAATATACGTCATGGTAGTTTTTAGTTGATTACTAGACTTTACCTTAACAAAGAGGTCAGCTTCTGAAATCTATTGGTAAAGCAAAAATACTATACAGTTAATATTACCCTTGAAAATCCCTTAAATCATTAATTATAGTATATATGGCTTTCTGTATGAAACTCCTGTGTAGTAATATATATGATTAATGTAACTAGATATGTAATGTAACTATTGATACTAGATATGAAAAAGTATGTATGCAAAATGTAATTTATAGTATATTTACAATTTAACTGAATTTGCAAAAATTAAATGGGCTTGGGATAAAATCTCATTGTACCTTATAATAAAGCACATCTGTTTCTGTAGTAGTGAACACGTTGACTGTAGGTTGGATCATGGAGTGCCAAACTCTAATCTGAAGGAAATAATATTAGTATAACATGTAGTAGATTTGCATTGTGTTTAGTGTGGTTAAATTGGTTAATGTGACAGTGCCTGATAGATACTTCAGTAAATACTAGGAGTATCTTAGTAGGGGTAAATCTTCAGTAAATTTTCCAGGCATTGAAATTACTTATACTAAGTACCGTAATGATTTTTCTAGTCTAGAAAATATTTTGAATATAAACCAGTCTGTATAGGCAATTGAAGGGCTGATCTCATATACTTGTAAATACATTATCATTCGTATCTCATTTGTGTCATGAATTAACTGTTGAAGGCGGAGCTGGGCATGTACAGTTAATGGAATATTATGGGTGTCTTTGCCTATCCAAAGGCAAAGTAGAGTAGAATTCCATTCAATAACAAGTATTAAAGAAACACATTCTAAAACACATTTATAATTATTGAGTTTGTTAGAATCTTAAATATGTTTTATAACATATAATCATCCATTGGACGAGGAGGAATTTTTAAAAGCAAAGGTCTTTTAAAATACTAGTAGGGTTATGCGTTGTTAGTGTATATGTGCATGTATTATGTTGTTTTTACTTAATATATTTTAAAGTTAATAGCAGTTCCTTTTGTTTTAGGCTTCCACCAAGCTGGAAAACTTGGGAAATGCATTGGATGCCATGGAACCACAGAATGCTCAACTTTTCTATAACATTACACTCGCCTTCAGCAGAACTGTGAGAGTGCCTACCCTGTACCAGAGCTCTGTTATCTATAGTAGAGGACAAAAAATAAGTGGAAAAGGTGGAAGCAGGGAAGAGCATATGGCCTAGAGTGCAAATATATATTTAAATATATGATATACTCCTAGGAAAGGCAGTTTAGAGGAGGTGTGGTTTCCAACTATAAGAAGCCCTGATGGAGGCTTCATGGAGGAAATGCCACTTATTGATCTTTTAAGCATAGCGAAGTGCCTTCCAGACAAAGGAAATAGAAGGTGGTTTATTTTCATCAGAGCATAAGATTTATGACCAGGATTGCTCTTAGCTTTTGCTTTTTAAAACCATTTTTAAAAAGTTTTAAAGTGTATAAAAGACTGTTTTGGTGGAGGAAATGGTTGGTATCTTATTTTTTTAAAAACAACAGGAAAGAAATGTTTTTATTATAAGCTCCCAGTAAAAGAAAGGTAATCAAGAATGAAATAGAAAAATACAGTAGAATCTTGAAATCAATACAAGGAATGAGACTATTGAAAAGTTCATTAAACTAAGAAGGTTAAAATAATTAGCAAGCATAAAGTTGAAAGAACAAAAGGATATTAATTGTTAAATGACATGAATATACTGAATTTTCTTATTTAAAAACAAAGATAATCAGATTGTGTAAACTTTAGAGGAAGAAAATTCCCTGTTACAACGAAAGTTTGAATTAAGGAGGTATTTACCTTTTTTGCTTACCGTAGTGCTAGACACATTATTCCAATTAGTTTTTTACTAAGCTTATAAAATTATATAAGTTCAAACATTTGAATAAATATTTTACTCTTAAAGTTTGTCTTGAAAAATTATGTACTTATTCTAACAACACTGCTATTTCTTGAAATTTTTTTCAAGAAGATTCTAAGGCATGAGCTTTTAAAATATTCTCACTGATGGCATAGCTAGTGTTTAGGGGGAAAACAGATCCTAGTCCTAATTTTTTATTCAATAAGAAAAATACATATTATACACACACACACACATACACACGTAACCATAAAATAATGGTTTTCTTGTTTCATCTGTAAAACAGTCGTGAGACAGCTTGGAAAAGGAGTTCAAAAAAATATGTTTTTGCAGTGACATCATTAGAAGTGTACTTTTCATACTAGTTATTTTGTAAAAGCATTATATTCATTAGGATATATAAGTTCTGATAGAATATAAACTCTTTCTTGATGCATTGTCTAGATAATAGGAATGTTTTATTTTTCCTTAATTATTAATTTTTTTTCTTTTTCATCACTCCTGTAAAGTACAAATAATATATATATTTAGAAAAAATAATCCTTCAGTCTCAGTAGAAATGTTAGACTTTGAAATCTTACATCATTTTTTTTTCTTTTTAGTGTGGACGTAGTCAACTCATTCTTCAAAAAATTCAAACGTTACTTGAGAGAGCTTTCAGTTTAAACCCTCAGCAATCAGAATTTGCTACAGAACTTGGATACCAAATGATTTTACAAGGAAGAGTTAAAGAGGCACTGAAGTGGTATAAGACCGCCATGACAATTGATGAGACTAGTGTGTCTGCCCTAGTTGGTATGACAACTGTTTTCGTAAATATTTGTAATATAGATACAAATAGCAATTGCTTTTAACTTGCCATTAGAGAAGAACACATGGATTTTGTGGTTTTCTAAACTTAAATTGTTCTCTACTACCCAACACTTGAAAAAGTCATGTCTTTAAAAATAAAATTTTTAATTCACAAATAATATCTTGAGAGAATAGATTTTTATAACGTGGTTCCTATAAATTATGAATTCTTCAGTAAATGATTTTATAAGGTCCAAGGCTACCTATTTTATTTTCTTTCACTCTTTTCATTTTATTTCTCTCTGTTGTTTTTAATCTAAAACGTTAAAGTGTTGTGATGGGGGAAAACGTGTTTTATGAATGTTGTTATGTTAGCTTGAAGAGTGCATCCCTGAATTGGTGTGGACTTTGACTGTCTTTCTGCTGTTTGATTTTAGGATTTATCCAATGTCAGTTGATGGAAGGGCAATTACAGGATGCAGATCAGCAGCTAGAATTTTTAAATGAAATCCAGCTGTCCATTGGAAAATCTGCGGTACAGTATTTTATTTTATCAGATGGTAGATGCTAGCTGTTTATAAAATATGAAATTATTAATCAGTCTTATTGTTTTATAATGGCTGTAAAGCACTAGTGTACACTAATTTTAATATATAATTGCATTTATTAATTTACCTCCATTCAAAACTAAACTTTATTCTTCTGAATGATTCTAAAAGTCTATTCAAGCTAATACTTGAGTTTGAACAAATAATTGCATATCAGTAGCACATTATATGCATTTGAAATCTAAGTGGAAATAAATGGCTTTATAACTAAATGGAATAATTTATGAAAACTACTTATTTTCTAGGAATTAATCTATTTACATGCAGTTCTTGCCATGAAGAAAAATAAACGACAAGAAGAAGTTATTAATTTGTTAAATGATGTCCTGGACACTCACTTTTCACAATTAGAAGGTTTGCCTCTTGGCATACAGTATTTTGAAAAGCTCAATCCTGATTTCTTGTTAGAAATTGTTATGGAATATCTGAGCTTCTGTCCAATGCAGGTAAGTAATTATGGGACTTACTTTCAAGGATGCATTTTCCTGATGTTTTATGAAAGAACTTAAAAGTTTTCTTTGCTGCGTTAGACTGTATCGGCATCTTAAAATGGTAGTATTTGTATCTATGTTGGTTGAAATCACTTTTAATCAGACTGTTTTTAGTAATGACTGCTGTCAACTACTGAAAGTATTGGTTTGCAAATATTCATTTGTATTTCATAAAATCTTAAAATCTTCAGTTTAAAGAAATATTAAAAGTCATCTAATTCAGACACCTACTTACATTTGCTTCCAGTCTGTAACATCACTGTCAAGTGCCTATCCCATGTCTGGACACACTAAAATGAAGTTCTTGTCATATAACTAGGATTGTTAGCCTGTGTTTCCTGTGTTAAGTCAAACTCTGATTTTGGGTTAAAAAAAAGGACCATTTACTGGTCCTCCTTCTGCTCCCTAGATTGACATAGGGCAAGTCCAGTAACTTAGAACAAGGATCATTCCTCATTCATTAAACAGACCTTCAGATATTGGCAATTAGTTTTCATGTTCCTCTAAACAACTCCAGGTTTCCAGCCATTTATGTTTTAAATGAAATAGTTTTGAGGATTCTGTGTGTGAATCTGATGATATTCTTTATTTTTTCTGTGCCTCTCATTAAGTTTACTATTCCAAATGTGGATTTGACCTGCAAGAACTAGAGTAGACCTTTTCCTCCCTTATTCTGGAAGTCCATCCAACTTAAATCACATTACATTAATGACCTCTATTGAATTAACAGTTACTTAAAGACTTTCAGTCTCTTACTTGTTGTACCTTTGGACTCAAATGTAGGACTCTATGTTTATTCCTATGAAATTTTATCTTTTCAGATTCATCTCATAATTCCATGTTATCATATTCCTGTGGATCATGATTGTCACCTCTTTTAGATGGATCTTTATTGTCATCTGTCATTTGCTTTATCTATCTCTGAGATAACTATTACTATAATGTTCTTTTCCAAGCATTAACAGTTTTGAGTAGAATTGAAGATGAAACCCTATGTTGTACTACCAGAAATTTCTTTCCAAATTGATGTGGATTTATTAGTCAGCACTCTTATTACAGATAGTAAGCAGATACAGACATTCAGCTCACATTCAGCACAGGAATATCAGAGCAGGCACTATCAAGCGTTCCATTGCTGAAAGCAAACTTCTTAGCATTCTTCCTAATCTGCAGCTTCAGTAACTGTGTTAACATGGGAAATAAGGAAAATGACCTTCCCTTAGGGAACCCATACAGCCTTTTCTATTATCATGTCCTTTTTTAGGCTTTCATTACTATGTATTTTTTAAACTTAAACCCTCATAGAATTGTACCTGGGATTGACCTCAGACTCCCCAATCATAATCCACTTTCCCTTGCTTGGAAGTTGGAATACATTTTTTTCAGTATTAATCTGGTATTCAGGATTCATTCTACAAATGTTTATAGAGTACCTAGCACTCTACTTAGAGCTGGGGAAATACCCATGTAAAACAAACTACATTCCTTTCCCCTGAGGCATGTATTCCAACAGGAGGAGACAGATAATATAATTAAGTCAATTGTATACTATGTTTAGAAAGTGACAAGAGAAAATAATAGAGCATAGTGGGGTGATGGTGATTTTAGATACAGTGGTCAGGATAGGCCTTATGAAGAGGGTAAGAGCTGAACAAAGACTTGAAAATAGGATATATATATTTTTATATATATATATAAAACTACTAGGATATATATATATATATATATATATACACACACACATTTATATATATATATATATATATACACACACACACGTGGGAGTTTATATATATACTCCATATATACATATGGGAGTTTATTAAAGAATATTAACTCACATGATCACAATGTCCCACAATAGGCTGTCTGTAAGCCAAGGAGCAAAGAAGCCAGTCCAAGTCCCAAAGCTGAAGAACTTGGAGTCCAATGTTCAAGGGCAGGAAGCATCCAGCATGGGAGAAAAATGTAGACTGGGAGGCTAAGCCTGTCTAGTCTTTTGACATTTTTCTCCCTGCTTTATATTCCAGCCATGCTGGCAGCTGATTAGACAGTGCCCACCCAAATTAAGGGTGGGTCTGCCTTTCTCAGCCTATTGACTCAAACGTTAATCTCCTTTGGCAACATCCTCACAGACACACCCAGGATCAAGACTTTGCATCCTTCAGTACAATCAAGTTGACAGTATTAACCATCACAGAACATGTGAAAATATGGTAGAGTGTTTCAGACAATGGGAGCAGCTGGTGCAGAAGCCCAAAGGGACACGAGGAGACAAATGTGGCCTGGGGCAGGGTGAGGAGGAGGAGAGTAGTCAGAGATGAGGTCATCCCACAGGAGACCAGCCCAGATAGGGCTGTAGCAGTTCTTATAACTCCTTTGGCTTTAATTCTGATACAATGGGGTACAATGGGGAGTCACCAAAAGGCTTCCAGCATGATCCAAGTCAACATTCTAACTCAATGTTTTAATGGATTTCTCTATCAGATGTGCTGAGAATAAACTGTAGATAGAACAAGAAATAATGCATTAAGTGGTAGTTGGGTCTCTAGTTCAAATAGACATCCTGTTTTCCTTTACCAGTAAATTCTGTTTTCCTTTACCAGCATGATAGAAAGTAATCAGCATACGTGATACTGTTTTCATAGGGAAATATCAGAAAGGCAGAATTGTTTCTTTAGCTCTGTTCCTACTTCTTTGACCGTTTCATAGACATAATTTTGTTTAGAATTTTAATTGAACAAACGATATCTTAAAGATTGTCTGCATAACTATTTTTCCTATGATTGCACATTGAAATTGTTTGCAGTAAAAATGATGGTTGTTCTCAATAACTCATTCTTAGCAGGTGACAAAGAACATTATCATAACCTCACCGTCATTTACACTTTCACTATTTTTACTTAGGCTGAAAAAAATAGATATTTTTAAACTATTTGCTCTGTATCTATTACTGTGCAAAGAAGCATAAAAATCTTACCTTCAAGACACATAAAAACCCTTAGGCCTATAAAAGAAGCAAAACTAAATATGAAACTACCAGTAGAACTGTATGGGTATTATACAGTGCTAAATTTTATTATATAGATTATATATGAATAATTTAAAGAAGTTGAAGTATTCTAGGCAATAATAGTCATATTCTGGTTATCTTTTTGAGCGTATATATTGTGTGTGTCAGCATAAGTAAGTTGTAGCACTTTCTTGCTGGTAATAATGGCTCATTATAGGAGTAATTTTCCGTAAGAGGGCACAGTCCAATTGAAGATATTTATGTGTCAGGGGGCGTGGGGTGGAGAGGATCATCCTTATATAAAGAAACAGCCTTAGTAAGGCAAAGCAGGAGGAATGAACATTTTATATTTAAATTCTGATATCACATTACTAAATTGTGATTGGGTGACCATTGGGTAAAGGTTGGTTGGGTAGACAGCCATTATAAGAATAAGAAACAGTGAAAAGAATAAAGCAGTGTTCTAGTATCACTTTAATTATCATACTCATTATTAATTGAAAGGAAAACTTTGAGGGTCTAAAACATGCCGGGATGAAGAGTGGGGAATGTAAAGGTATGAGACATTTAGTTTAGCATAGTGAGTGTTCTACCTTCTGTTTACCACTGGGGGAAATCTGAATTCTTTAAAAACTGGTTTACAATACTCTAGGGAATAATGAAAGTAATTCAGTTGAGCAAATCACAAGGCAGATCTAGAATTCGAACACTTACTGCCTTGACTCTGTCAGTTCTAGCAAGAAACTCTACCTCTCAGTTATCTTTCCTTTAACAGATATATTTCTCTGATAAAACTTTTGAGTAGATATACCCACTTGATATGTTATCCATTTAGTAATTGTATAATAGTTTCATAATTATTTTGCTGAGCAAGAGCCATTATTTGCATTGTCTGTTCATAGATCCCAGGGAAATAAATTAGTATTAGTTAAGTCATAATAAAGGTATTACAAAATAAGTGAAATCAAAGAAATTTTAGAAAAATGTATATAGCTTGGTTAGTTATACTAAAATTAATATGTTTATTTTTAGCTAAATATTATTTTTACACTTATAAAATGATCTGCTGATTTGTTTTGTTTAGCCTGCAAGTCCTGGGCAACCTCTTTGTCCACTTCTCAGGCGTTGTGTCTCAGTCCTGGAGACTGTAGTAAGAACTGTTCCAGGTCTTCTGCAAACTGTCTTCCTAATAGCAAAAGTGAAATATTTGTCAGGTAGAGTATACCTTGAAAACTTTTAACCTTTTTATTCTGATGTTGATAAAAACAAGCATAAATAAATTAAGCACTCTGTATATATAGAGAATAGTCACATAAAATGTACATTTTGTATATGCATAGATAAGTAATTTTAATCCAAAATAGAATTGCATCACTTACTATTTAATCCTTTAAAAATTACTATAAACTTGTGTGGCTTAAGCGAATTGCTGGGAAAATGCAATTATACCACTTTAAAAAAAAAGTCTGTCAGAAATTACTGGAGACTAGCAATAAGAATTTACAGTCATTAATGCATGGTTGTGTTCTTACTGGTATAACCAAATGCAACATTTGCCAGATTTCAGGCCCTAATGAAAAGTACTGAGTAATTCCTGTTTAGTTTCTGTGAATAGTTATGGATAGCTTAAAATAAAAACAACTCAGTTATAACCTTAGTTTTCTAAGGCACAGACAAATGCCTGACTTTACACATAAAAATAGACTATCATGGCTGGGTGCGGTGGCTCACGCCTGTAATCCCAACACACTGGGAGGCCAAAGTGAGCAGATTACTTGAGCGTGCGAGTTCAAGACCAGCCTGGGCAACATGGACAAACCTCATCTCTACAAAAAAATACAAAAATTAGCTGGGCTTGGTGGCATGTGCCTGTAGTCCCAGCTACTCAGGAGACTGAAGTGGGAGGATCACCTGAGCCCAGGGAGGTTGAGGCTGCATTGAGCCAGGATCACGCCACTGCACTCGAGCGTCAGCGATGGGAGTGAGACCCTGTCTCATTAAAAAAAAAAAAAAAAAAAAAACAACCAGCTGGGTGTGGTGGCTCACACCTGTAATCCCAGCACTTTGGGATGCCCAGACTGGTGGATCACGAGGTCAGGAGATCGAGACCATCCTGCCTAACATGGTGAAACCCCGTCTCTACTAAAAACACAAAAAATTAGCCAGGCATGGTGGCAGGCGCCTATAGTCCCAGCTACTCGGGAGGCTGAGGCAGAAGAATGGCGTGAACCCGGGAGGTGGAGCTTGCAGTGAGCAGATCGTGCCACTGCACTCCAGCCTGGGTGACAGAGGGAGACTCTGTCTCGAAAAAAAAAAAAAAAAAAAAAAGGACCATCATATTATGCTTGTCTGTATGTACCTTTGCCAACTGAATGCTATAAAAGTAAATAACGATTGTAAAACTGTTAAGAGCAGAAACCAACTTAAAGGTATTTTCATGAATAGTTATTTCCTGTAATATAATGGAGTGATGAGATTGTCTTTACTGCTTCTTTGGACCTCTGTTTTCTTTATTTTTTTTATTTTTTATTTCAATTTTTTATTTGCATTGGGTACAAATAGTTTTTGGATACATGGATGAATTGTATAGTGCTGAAGTCTCGAATTTTAGTGCACCATCACGTGAGTAGTGTACATTGTACCCAATATGAAGCTTTCTATCCCACACCCTCTTCCCATCCTCCCTCTTCTAAGTCTCCAAAGTCCACTATATCACTCTGTTTGCCTTTATACCCATAGCTTAGCTACTACTTACAAGTGAGAACATACAGTATTTGGTTTTCCATTCCTCAGTTACCTCATTTAGATTAATGGCCTCCAGTTCCATCCAGGTTGCTATAAAACACATTATTTCATTATTTTTTTACAGCTGAGTAGTGTTCTGTGGTGTACATAGACCACATTTTATTTGTCCACTCATCGGTTGATGGACACTTATGTTGGTTCCATATCTTTGCAATTATGAATTGTACTGCAAGAAACATACACATGCAGGTGACTTTTTGATATAATGACTTCTTTTCCTTTGGGTAGATATCCAGTAGTGGGATTTCTGGATTGAATGGTAAATCTACTTTTAATTCTTTGAGAAATCTTCATACTATTTTCCAAAGAGGTTGTACTAATTTACATTCTCACTAGCAATGTATAAGTGTTCCCTTTGAACACATCCATGCCAACGTCTTTTTTTTGACTTTTTAATAGTGGCTATTCTGGCTGTGGTAAGGTGGTGCCTAACTATAGTTTTAATTTACATTTCCCTGACGATCAGTGACGTTGAGCATTTTTTAAAAATGTTTATGGGCCATTTGTATATCTTCTTTAGATAAATGTCTATTCATGTCATTTGCTCACTTTTTAATGGGATTTTTTTTTTCTTGATGATTTGTTTGGATTCCTTATAGATTGTGGAAATTATGGACTTCTGTTTTAACTGTTAAAAAAATTTAGATGATGTCAGAGGGTTGTTTTAGCTCTAAAATATTTCAATTGTAAGAAGTGACACTAATACTTTCTGATTGAATTGTACTATTAAGCCACATGATATTTCAGCTTTTCTCCTCATTGGAAGGGGTACCACCTACTAAATAATTAGATTGGGACTTTGATTCCTATAATTTATTAAGTATTTATATTGTGAAAATTCATATAAGTCACAATCTAGTAATAATTGTTAAAGTCTCTAGTCATGAAAATTTCTTATATTAATCCCATTTTTAAGAATAACAGCCTACATAAGAATGATACAATGGACTTTGGGGACTCAGGGGAAAGGGTGGGAGAAGAGTGAGGGAGGGATAAAAGACTATATACATTGGGTACAGTGCTTGGGTGATGAGTGCACCAGAATTTCAGAAATCACCACTAAATAACTTATTCATGTAACCAAACACCGCCTATTCCCCAAAAACCTATTGAAATAAAAAAAAGAATAAGAAAATTTCTAGTAACCAAAAAAAAAAAAAAAAAGGAAGAGCAGCCTTAAGTCATGTGAGATACTGCTAGCATGTGTCTAAATAGCAGTATTTTTGCTAAATTTCCAACTGCAATGACTTCTGACACCAACTAGTTGGAGTTGGGCCAAACATCAAAGGTTAAGGGCACAGCCCTCCATAAAACTGCCCTGACTTCAGACACCAGCCACAGATTTGGGCACTCCTAAAGCCTCCTGTGCTTTTGACTAGCTGCAAATTTGGAGGTCCCTCAGTTTCATTAATTTACTAGAATGAATCACAGAATTCAAGAAAGCACTAGACTTAAAATTACAGTTTTATTATAGCAATAGGATACTAACCCAAATCAGCAACAGGGAGAGATGCACAGGGTGAGGTCTGGTAGGGTCCCAAATGTAAAGCTTCCGTTGTCCTCTCCCCATGGAGTCAGGAGACATCACCTTCCTGACATGTTGATGTGTGACAATCAGAGTATTAGCAACCAGGGAAGCTCACCAAGGTTTGGTGTCCCTAGCTTTTATTGGGATTTCATTAAGTAGGCATGGATTAAATCATTGGCCATATGATTGAATTCAATCTCCAGTCCCCCACCAACTGATAGTGTGGCTCTAGAGCACCAACCCTCTAATCACAGGGTTGGTCTTTCTGGCACAGCCAGATATTCCAAGTCATATCTTTAGCATAAACTATCTAGGGGCACACCATGAGTCTCTTCATTAGGATAAACTATCAGGGTCCATAATGAATAACACAGAAATCCCTAACATGAGGGAAATTTGAAGAGTTAGAGTCTCCTTCCAGGAACCCAAGACAAATGTCAGCCAAATGCTTTATTACACAGAATTCTGACAAAGACAGATACACAGGACTGAAATGTCTTTCAGTTTCACTCAAGGGAAATTGGACTGCTCTTAGAATGTGATGTTGGTGTTGATCTCTGGTGACATGGTCTATTTTCCTCAACAGTAATGACCCACTTCTCATTTTTAAATATTTAGTATCCTTTGAAATATTTTAAATATTTAGTATCCTACCCTACATATCCATCTCCTCACCCTTAAAAGAAGCAAAGATTCTCATTTCTGTTACTCATACAGTACTCATTTCTTCAGTCTCTTAGTTGCAAACCCTAATTCTCTATGCACTTTCTCCTGTTAGTACAACCTATTTCTTCAAATTATCGCCTTAATGCTTCTCCTTCCTAAAAGAATTTTCACACAAATTTATTATGCCTAACTTTTCCTTTTTTGTACCTGTGCAGTTTTGAGTGTTGGATTGTATCACAATAAATAAAGGATCTAACATTGTTAATTGTGCTTGACGGTTGATTGCTAAACTTTGATGCCATGTTTAGTAAGTTATTATGCTATCTCAGCCAGCTAGTTTTCTATTAATCCTCCGTCTCTGAGAAGAACATTTTCAGTCTCAGTGTATGTCTATTACCAGTAAGTTAAGCCTTATTTTGTTCACTGAGGCATCTGGTGAGTTTGAGGGGCATAAATGAACAGAAAATCATTTAGGCTGTCTTCTTCCCGCATTCTCCTAGCAAGTTGAATGGGGAGTTAGCCTACTTACATCTTTTTAAGGCCCATTTATGAGGTGACTAAGTGCAGATCAGTGCAGGTTACATCATGAGAAACTTCTAAGACTTAGAATCAATGCAATGTTTTCCTCTGAAGAGCCTCCTCTTACCGCATCTATCAACCCAAGGTCAATTCCTCAATTCCTGTCACTTTAATCTTGATTATTTCCTTCTATTTTAAGACTCCCAGATATGTAACTGGCATTATTTCCGTTGGTATTTAAAGGTATTTTAAATCTATAACTCCTATTTCTGAATCTCTGAAGTATATCCTTAGGCCTTTTTTGTTATTTTATGTATAGTAGTAATATAATTTTTGACCAAGAATGATTACTAGACTAATATCCTCTTTGTTAACATAAGTGACACAACAAAATTCTAGCTATTTAAATGTTTTTGTTCTACATAATTTATTTTAATGAAATTATAAATAAAACCTTTTTTTGACAAGGAAAATAAAGATCCATTTATTGGCCTCTCAGTAACGCCAGTGCTTGGCCCTCATCCTTTCCTGCTTTCCCTGGCTTGTTCGTTAGGATCAAGGGCTTGCCTGACTTGCAGGTGTATTCATTCATGTAGACTAGAAGGAAGCCAACTAGTGCAGATGGAATTAAACCGTGGCCTATGAACAGCAAACTTTAAGTTTACAAACACTAGGGCTGTCCGTAAACTAAACACTCTTCTTCCTCTTCCCTCTCAGATCTCCATTTCTTAATCACTTGAATTATAACAATGCATTGTTTTTCTTATTAGGTGATATTGAAGCAGCTTTTAATAACCTTCAGCATTGCTTAGAACACAATCCCTCTTATGCCGATGCTCATCTGCTGCTAGCTCAGGTTTACTTGTCTCAAGAAAAAGTCAAATTGTGTTCTCAGTCTCTTGAACTTTGTCTGAGCTATGATTTTAAGGTAAGTATTCCAGACTGAAGTGGATAAGACATATCACCCTCCTTGAAAGCTTACATATTCAAGTATTTTGTGTTTTAGCCTGTAGTATTTTGCTAACAGTTGCATTTTTAATGGAAAAAAAATTGAACTCACAAGCTGTAGGAGGAAAAATTGAGGCAACTCAGGTATGGGTAAAAAACTATGTGGACTTGGTGACAAAAATCCTGAGGTTAATGTCTGGTCTTTCACTTCTCTCTGAGCCTCAGTTTTCTTTTCTGTAAAACTCATTTACTAATACTCTGCTGTTACAATGAGAATTAAATGCAATAATGAAGGTATATAAAAACGATGATCCTTATGTCAAATATTTTTATGTATAAAGATAATAATTGTCTGTTTATTTATTGGACCTTAGTTTTTAATAACTTCTTTTTAGATTCATTGTGAAAGAACATCTTGTCATTTTGAAAGTAATTTTGTGGTTTGAGGATATAAAAACAGTACATTTCTATCCAAGATATTATCTGTTACATCCAGTATCCCCTCAACGTTAGGGAAAATCCTAGGTTCAGTTGCTTCCTGAACTACCTCAAGTCATGGAGGAGCTCTGAAAGCTTTTGCTTTGCTTCACAGGGTCATGAACCCTGTTAAGGGAGAACCCTTCAGTGAATTAGAGAATCCTAATTAAGATTTGCAGAAGGCCGGGTGCGGTGGCTCACGCCTGTAATCCCAGCACTTTGGGAGGCCGAGGTGGGCAGATCACAAGGTCAGGAGATCGAGACCATCCTGGCTAACATGGTGAAAACCCGTCGCTACTAAAAATACAAAAAAAGTAGTCGGGTGTGGTGGCGGGCACCTATAGTCCCAGCTACTCGGGAGGCTGAGGCAGGAGAATGGCGTGAACCTGGGAGGCAGAGCTTGCAGTGAGCCGAGATCACGCCACTGCACTCCAGCCTGGGCGACGGAGCAAGACTCCATCTCAAAAAAAAAAAAAATTTGCAGAAAATATCACCTGCTTCTTATGAGAGTGGCTTTCAAGACTAGTGGTATGTCAGAGCCTCAGTGCTGGTGCCCCACCTCTACTGAGTCAAAATCTCTGAGGAAGGAGCACAAGCGTTGAGTCTCACATGAAGCTCAGTAAGCAAATGTGTAGGCTGCCTAAGGTTGAGAACCTCAGCATCAGGAGGATTATAGACTTCCTAATCGCTAGGTGGCTGCCATGTCACCTCATTCTGGGTCCTCTCCTTCCCTTTGACTTCTTTTTCCCACCTCATTTTTATCATTCTCTTATGTTTTCTGTATATACTGTTGATAGCCAACGTAAAGATGGAAGCTTCAGAACTACATATTTAGGAGTAGTGTCAAAGGGGAAGGTCAATGTTTGATTAAAATGTCCTGAAACTTTTAATCTTCAAATTAAAAAAAATAAAGGGGAGAAACAGTGTTTCTAGAAATCTAATAACTTCGTATCAGTCATAGAAGTGCCAGATAAAGAAATTCCTTTCCTGAAAATTTAAATAATGTCTTAGAATGTATTTGCTAGCCTTAGAAACCTTGTTTGCGCTTTCTCTTCTGTCACAGTAGAAATATGTAATCAACCTCTTTGTCATCTCAAAGGATGCAGGGAGAAGCAATTTTCCTGAATCCGATTTAATGTGATACATAATCAGAGGGGGTTAATAAGAGGGCAGAGATAGACCTCATGCATACAATCAAAGATGGACTGTTCTCAGTGATCTCATTATTTTAATGTTTGATGGATTGTAAATTATGTGTTGATGTTGTAAGCACTCCAAGGAAATATTATTAAATATTATTCTTCAGGTGAGAGACTATCCTTTATATCATTTGATAAAAGCTCAGTCACAAAAGAAAATGGGAGAAATAGCAGATGCAATTAAAACACTGCATATGGCAATGAGTTTACCAGGAATGAAAAGAATTGGAGCTTCCACAAAGTCAAAAGACAGAAAAACTGAAGTTGATACAAGCCATCGTTTATCGATCTTTCTTGAATTGATAGACGTTCACCGCTTAAATGGAGAGCAGGTAGGTCAAGTTTTAATTTAAGGGCTCAGATGTGAACTTTCTTATTCTAACATATATATTAGTAGAAAATGAAAAGCTGCCCAGGCATGGTGGCTCACACCTGTAATCCCAGCACTTTGGGAGGCCGAGGTGGATGGATCATCTGAGGTCAGGAGTTCGAGACCAGCCTGGCCAATATGGTGAAACCTTGTCTCTACTAAAAATACAAAAAAATTAGCTGGACATGGTAGTGCGCACCTGTAATTCCAGCTGCTCAGGAGGCTGAGGCAGGAGAATCGCTTGAACCTAGGAGGCAAAAGTTGCAGTGAGCCAAGATGACGCCACTGCACTCCATTCCAGGCTGGGTGACAGAACGAGACTCCATCTCAGAAAAAAAAAAAAGAAAAAAGATGAAAAGCTAAATGTATTCCCTTGACCAAGTGGTAAACTTTAGAAAAATTTATTTTTCATTACCTTGCACTAAAAATAAACTTCCTGTAAGCTCCTGAAAGTTAAACATAATTTGCTCCTGGTTGACCTTAAGTATCAGTGTGCTCATGTTGGCTACAATGGAACATAATAACATGATGTACAACTCTCTTGGTTACCGTGAATGTAATAATATAATGCAGTTAATAATCCTATGAATCTCTAAAAAGATTTATACACATATACACAAACACACATTTATGCACACTCCAGAACTACTGAAATAAAAAGAAAGTAGCAACCTGAAATTCTAGTAGATGAAGAAACAAAATACTTGATGAATACAGCTTTGGTAAACTCATAGGAATATTATAAAGTCAGATATTTTTAAAAATAATAGTATATACAATAAGATAGAAAGCAATTCTGGGAGAATTACAACTTTGTAGAAAATGAGGAACTCAAAGTCATTTGTATCCATTGTTTTAGGTTGCAGCACTTGCTAATCACTTATTTTTCATACTTGAATGAAAATTAAGAAGGCTGTATTTCTAAATATTTGCCAAATCACAAAGAATTTCCATTTATTTATTGTATTTTTTAGTGATAAGGTCTCACTCTGTCTCCTCAGCTGGCATCCAGTGATACAATCATAGCTCACTGCAACTTCAAACTCCTGGGTCCAAGAGATTTTACCATCTCAGCCTCTCAAGTAGCTGGGCCATGCCCAGCTAGTTTTTAAAATATTTTGTAGAGGATCTCCCTATGTTATGCATGATGTTCTCAAACTACTGGGCTCAAGTGATCCACCCAGCTCAGCCTTCCAAAGTGCTGGGATTACAGGTGTGAGAGAATTTCTGTTTTACTAATTAAATTCAAGTACATTTAACAAGTAAGGCCAATTATACCCTATATAGTTGATTCTGAGGTACACTTAAATTACATTTTAACATTTCTGGAATTCTTATGATCTCTGAAGTTGAGATGACTCTTAAATGACATTTTAGATTCATCAAGGTACACATTTGGAAATGAGGTGGAATATCCACCCAAAGTGTAACAACAGTGTTCTGGTGGAGGGAATAATCTGCCACTTAATGAAGAGCCAGTGTGTACAGCTCTTCATTATTCAATTCTGGGTCCTTAGTAAGTGCTCATTAATATAGTAGCAGTGACCCTCTGTAGCAGCTGCTGTTGTCCTAGTTGTGAAAACATTTATCTAGCTAACAATATTTACAGGCTCATCTGATTTTGGTCATGGGTTTAGTTTTAAATTTTTGAGGTTTCAGAAAATTCTATCAATTTATTTCATAAATATTATAAATGTACTAGCATTTATTTATTCTGCGTTATGAGAAAATCTCCCTTTCTAGTGTTATTTGTTCACTATTTTAGAAGAATGATATTTTAATGTCATCTTTACAGCATGAGGCAGCCAAAGTTTTACAAGATGCCATCCATGAATTTTCTGGAACATCTGAAGAAGTGCGGGTTACCATTGCTAATGCAGACCTAGCTCTAGCCCAAGGAGATGTTGAGCGGGCTTTAAGCATCCTTCAAAATGTTACAGCCGAACAGCCTTATTTTATAGAGGCCAGAGAAAAAATGGCAGATATTTATCTGAAGCACAGAAAAGATAAAATGTTATATATCACTTGTTTTAGGTAAGTAATTGTCTTAACCCATTATATTTTGATACATTTAGCCACCAATATTAATTCCCCAATTTTTTTTTTCTAACTTTCTTTCAACTGCTTCACAAATACTTTACAGATCATTTTCTGAATGTGGTCCTGATTCCTTCTTCCACCAACTGCAATCACTCTAACCAAGTTGTTTGCTCTCCCTAAAACATAATTATGATTCCTTCAAACTGGCTTACTGTAGTTTCTCAGCTCTCCTTATCAAATATTATTTTTAGACCCTAGATCTTCCTGTTTGAGAAGGGAAATTGTGCCCTGTATTCTAATAACTTAAGAGCATCATATAATGTAACAGTAATCTAGGGGATAGGCAGGCGTATTTATTAGTCAATATAGTAGTTGTAGGAAAAAAAAAAAGTTATTTTAGTATGTACCATGCTAACGTGTGGATTACAGATATTTCTTGGTGAAAGACCATGACCTTAAAAGTATGTCACACTGATGCCCTTATGAGTTATTGGGATACACCACACACACACACACACACACACACACACACACACACACACACACACACACACACACACACACACACACACACACACACACATTGCTCTTCCTCTTCTCCACACACACACACACACACACACACACACACACATTGCTCTTCCTCTTCTCCACACACACACACACACACACACACACACACACACACTGCTCTTCCTCTTCTCCACACACACACACACACAGATTGTTCTTCCTCTTCTCCGCAAATAGAAGGGTAAATGTAAGAGAAAATTAACGTTTTTAGCTCTTGAGATCATAGTAAACTGTTGATGAAGTAATTCAGTATGTAATAGTTAAAAGTACAGGTTTTGTTTCAGGAAGATCTGACACATCAGCTGCAACTCTTAACATCATCTGTAAAACTGGGATAATAATTCTCAAGAGTTTTTGGACCAGTTAGATGAAATACTGTATGTTAAAGACTTAACACCACATTATTATTTCAATAACTTTGGTAATTTGACCTTTAGTAGGTCTACATTTTCAGATCAAATGTAAGCAACAAATACTGAAATAGAAGACTTTGTATTTTTTTAAGGTAACTTATTTCAGCATATAATTTATGTCATGAGTATAAGAGCTCAAGATGCATAGGAGGACAGTAAAATTTTATTCTCCCATCATTTTTTTGGTACCTTCACTCCCGCATCATTTCAGAAGTAAACATAGCAAAATGTTTAGGTCCAAATAAGGAGAACTTAGATATTTACTATCTATCTGAACTCAGTTACCTGCATTTCAGAAAATGGAAAGATTCAGTGACAGAAATAACTGATCTAGCATAAACAATTTAGGTGTGGGTATGCATGAGGCTTTTGTAATATTACACTGTTGGATATATAGAGATACTCTGAAGGCTACTGGCCAACTAAAATAAGGGAGCTTATTTTTTATTTTATTTTATTTTTGGAAGAAGATATCTGTATTCAATATGCTAAGTAATGTTGGTCTGATTTCCAGAGAAATTGCTGAAAGAATGGCTAACGCTCGGTCTTTTCTTCTCCTTGGTGATGCATACATGAATATTCTAGAGGTAAAATTTCTGATGTTACTGAACTGCATTTTTAAAAAATTATTTGTGATGAGTACAACTTCCTATTAAAAGAAATGTTTTTTAAAATAATGTTTAATATTTGAAGATCCAGCCATCACAATAAAAGGGAGATGTTCATTTTAAAGGATAAATAAAATAAAAGGGAGATATCAATTTTAAAAAATTGATTTTTTTTTTAAAGTTGAGATCCAGTAATTCAGCACTATTGTTACTTGAAATAGAGATGAGGCCAGGCACGGTGGTTCATGCCTGTAATCCCAGCACTTTGGGAGGCCAAGGTGGGCGAATCACTTGAGGTCAAGAGTTCAAGACCAGCCTGGCCAACATGGTGAAACCCCTTCTCTACAAAAAATACAAAAAATTAGCCCTGCCTCTAGTCCCAGCTATTGGGAAGGCTGAGGCAGGAGAATTGCTTGAACCTGGGAGGTGGAGGTTGCAGTGAGCCAAGATTGTGCCACTGCACTCCAGCCTGAGTGATAGAGCAAAACTCCGTTTCAAAAAAGTAGAGTTGATACCAGAAGTATGTTAGGAGTCTTCTTCTTTATACAGAAGGATAAAGGGAGCTACAGACTAAGGTGGTGTTTTCTTCAAAGGGAACCAATCCTTCAGCCCTCTATAACTGGCAGTTTAATGACTTTTCTGGAAATGAAAAGTCAGGATGGTGTCTCTTAGTTCACATATTGTTATTTATATAGACAAGAGCACAATTAATATGGGTAGGATTATCCTAATAAATTATACCTACCCATACCTGCTCTTCTCATTTATCACCTTTTTGAAATTGTTAAAGTTCCTGTGCTTTAATATACACCAAGTCTTATGTAATATTCCAAATGTAGAGCTTAATTATAGAACTCTTGCCCTTTAGTGGGACCCAGTTATGCTATTTTTTATTGCTTATTTTTTGTGTCTGGCAATATTAGCCTGAAGAAGCCATAGTAGCATATGAGCAAGCATTAAATCAGAACCCGAAAGATGGAACATTGGCAAGTAAAATGGGCAAAGCACTTATCAAAACTCATAACTACTCAATGGTAAGTACTTTATTGTTTGAAATATGTCTGTTCCATCAAATTTATCACACCCTGTCCTCAAGAAGCTTCAGCAAGCACCATTTGCATCTTTAATGGTTGTAAACTCCAAATTTGTATTTATGAACTGGGATTTGTGTTAAAGGCCTTCTTAGATTTATCAGATTCTTCATTGCTTCATTTTGTGATGATTATTTGGACCCTAGACCTTGCTTCATCTTGCAGCTAGAATCCTTGCTACCAAATCAATTACCATAAAGTTGCTATTCTTACATCTCTTTCATTGTGTAACAAAACATGATAAATGTTCTTTCTGTTGCACCAATTTTTGCAAGCTATGTGTTTTGAGTTCATTTTTTTTTCCAGTAAGGGAAACAGATTTTTCTTTAACTGTTATATTCTTGCTCTATTCCTGGTAATTGTTGACCATATGTACAACAGCTAGCAAAATGTATGCCTTTGATAAGGTTCACTGGCCTCATAAAACCTGTAAAAAATATTCTTTGCCAAGTACCGTTCTTTAGCCACTTATCATAAGAAATGTTAGTTGTTGGCCAGGTGTGGTGGCTCACGCCTGTAATCCTAACACTTTGGGAGGCCAAGACGGGTGGATCACTTGAGTTCAGGAGTTTGAAACCAGCCTGGCCAACATGGTGAAACCCCATCTTTACGAAAAAATACAAAAAATTAGCTAGGCATGGTGGTGGGCTGCTGTAATCCCAGCTACTTGGGAGGCTGAGGCAGGAGAATTGCTTGAACTTGGGAGGCAGAGGTTGCAGTGAGCTGAGATTGCATGACTGCACTCCAGCCTGGGTGACGGACTCTGACTCAAAAAAAAAAAAAAAAAAAAAAAAGAAATGTTAGTTGTTTCATGTGATGATCTATTCTCTGAGAAGTGTGACATACTTAATTGACAGGCAGGTGTATGCCTACAATTCTTCCTGGTTATTTCTAGTTATACCAATGCTTTAAGTCTGTAATGTGTTAAATAGCTCTGCTTGAATGCCATTCTCATTGCCTTGTTCCCTTAAATGAAATGATTTTTGTTTAGGCAATCACTTACTATGAAGCTGCTCTGAAAACTGGACAAAAGAATTATCTTTGCTATGACCTGGCTGAGCTCTTATTAAAATTGAAATGGTATGACAAAGCAGAAAAAGTTCTTCAACATGCTCTGGCTCATGAACCTGGTATGAAAGTCTTTCTGGTTTGAAAAAAGTCTGATAAGTCTGATCCATTTTATTTTTATATTGCATAAATATGTATTTGTATTCTCAATATTTTATTTGTGGTTGGTTATATAAATACATGTGTATTTTTTCTTTTATCAGAATGCCACTCTACTAAAATGTGATATTTTAAAATCTAGTAGCAGATTTATGAAACAGATAATTGTGTTATGGAAATATAGCTTACTTTCCAAAATAATATAAAGTTATCTTTAAATTACAGCTATCTCATATTTAAACACACTAACATTTTTGTAATCTTTACTTTTTTAAAAAGTAGCATGCTTCTTTTTTAAAATTCAAGCTCTATAAAAGAATATAATGCATAAGTCATCTGTTTCTCCTATGAATTCCGTTTGCCTTGTTCTCAAATTACCTCCCTAATAGCTTGTAATTTAATATATATTCTATATATGTGTGTATATATATAAGTGTAATGTGATTTTCCTGTGCAAAACTGTTACTCTTCCTTTTCTGCAATTTTTTCCACATACGTGTCCCAGATAGTTTGATGTCAATACATCATGCATTTAATTTGCATTTCTTTGATGAGTGATAAAGTTAGGTATTATTTTGTTGATATATCTTGTTTTTTTTTAGGAAATTTTATTCATATTCTATCTACAGGCATCATAATGTTCCATAACACCAATAGATTACTTAATTTTCTTGAAATTATTGGATGTTTAGTTTGCTTTCCATTATCTTGATATTATAATCCATGTTCCAATGAATATCACTGTATCATTCCTTAGTGTATATTTGCATATATTTCCTAGAGTAGGGTGCTGAGTTGAAGATTTTGTGCATGTAAAATTTGTTTGGATACTATCAAATTACCTTCTTTCAAGTGTGTAAAAATTTACTTTTTTAAGATCTTTTTTTTTTTTTTTTTTTTGAGACAGAGTCTCACTCTGTTGCCCAGGCTGGAGTGCAATGGCACGATCTCAGCTCACTGCAAGCTCTGCCGCCCGGGCTCACACCATTCTCCTGCCTCAGCCTCCCAAGTAGCTGGGACTACAGGCGCCTGCCACCACCCCCAGCTAATTTTTTGTATTTTTAGTAGAGAACGAGTTTTCACTGTGTTAGCCAGGACAGTCTCAATCTCCTGACCTTGTGATCCGCCTGCCTCGGCCTCCCAAAGTGCTGGGATTACAGGCGTGAGCCACTGCACCGGGCCTAAGATCTTTATTTTTAAATAAAATCTAGTGATTGCCCATTGCCAGAATTTAAAGATTACAGCAGTGAATAAAAGTTGTGTCCTCTCCCACTCTCCAGAGAAAACCATATTTAACAACTTGTATATCATGATATTCAGTCTCCCTGCCCCCATCTTTGCCTCTCATATATACACAATTATTATACCTACCACTTTTTTCTATCTAAATGGCTTATAGTATGTCTATAATTCTGCAGTATACATTTTTCATTTAATAACTTCTTTCCTTGTTAGAAATATAGCTCTTCTTTATTTTTTAGCATATGTAGAGTATTCCACTGTATGTTAATATCATAATGATTTGATGAGTCTCATATTGGAATAGACATTTAGCTTGGGAAATAGTTGGAAGCAGTACTGAGATAAAATCCTTGTTTATATACATATACCTCTCTGTACTTCCTAGAATTGAATCTTACCCCATTGTTCTTTCTTAAGGCTAAAAACTTCCTGACATTATGTTGTGTTAGTCGTGAAAAATAAACATTTTAATTTACATTTCTTTGATGAGTGATAAGGTTAGGTATTATTTTGTTTATATATCTTATTTTCTTCTAGGAATTTTTAATTTATATTCTTTGTCTTTAATCCTTTACCTAATATTCATGTTGTAGATATTTCCTCCCAGGCTGTCTTTTCTTTATCGGGTTTGTTTATTGTATCTTTGATCAAGTAGAATATTTAATGATCATATATCTGCTTTTCATATCTTTTTTTGGCTTCTGAATTTCTTGTCACTCTCCAAAAGACCTTCCCTAATCCTAACATTTTGAAAGTATTTCCATATATTTTTGTCATTTATATTGTTTTCATTTTTATATTGAGAACTTTAATCCATGTACTTTATTCCACATAGAAGTTTTACTACATAGCTTCCAAAATGGATAGCCAATTTTATTTTCATGCCATTTATGGAACTGGCTCCTTTATTTTATAATAAACTCCTTCATATACATTACTCTGATTATAGGAATCTTTGTTTTATTCCATTGTGTATGTTTCTTTTCTTTTGCCAACAACATGTTTAGTGTAGCTTTAAAATACATTTGAACACATGATGAGAGAAGCCCATTGTAAGTTTTCTGATATTTTCAAAATGATCTTTTAGTTTAGCTTTAATGACATTGGCACTTAAATTCTTCTAATTATAAATGTATTTATTGTATGAAGTGTTATTAGTTCCATAAAAATATATGCATGGATTTGTCAGATCTTCTTTTGAAACACTTGAAAGGCCTAAATGTGGATATACATTTTGAAAAGTTTGTAGGGGGAGAGAGATTCAAGTATCACATGTTTTAGTTACAATGGGTATATTATATTTATGTAACATAAATGCTTTCATTTAATATTTGCTGAGCATACCCATGACATACTTAGATGCCTTCATATACGTTTCATACATTATCTCATCAGGACTCATATTAATCTTTGAGGCAAATATAATCGTGCCCATTTTAAATTTAGCAATCTGAAACTCAGTTTTATTGATATGTCCAGGACTACCTAGTTGGTAAAATGGCATGGCGTGTCATGAACTGTGCACTTGACAAATGGTGGAGGAAACATTTTTGTTAATTATCTAGGGTTCTTTTATTGTTCTTAGACACAAAACATTTGGCATTAACCAAATATTTAAATAGAACTTACCACGTACCAGAGTTTGTTTTCACTACTTTGCATATTTTAACTTATTTAGTAACTTACTAGCTTTTAAAATCTTACATCCACCCTGTGAGGTAGGTACTATCATTTTTCCTATTTTACAGATGAGAGGGAATTACAGAATGGTTAAGTACCTTGCTCAAAATTAAAGGGCTAGTAAGTGGTAAAGCCTAGATTTGAAACCAGACTGTTCAACATCAGAGTCAGTGCTCTTAACAACTGTACTTTATTGGTTATCAAATATCTATGATTTTTAAAAGAGCAGTTATCTTCTTAATTGCATATAGCAACTACTCTATCTTCTAATGACTTCAGTAAACAAATTTTTATACACTTAAGAATAAAAATGGAAATTATTGTGGTGTTAAATTGTTATCTCCTAATATATGTCTAAGAAAAGCCTCTAGTTGTTAACCAGTTCTTTAACTTTTCATCCAGCCAGTTTTTATGCTAAATCTTTTCTTTTTTTTAATTTGGCCATTCTTCAGGCAACTGACTGAGAAAATTTTAACCGTATTCAACATTTTTCAAATCATTTTTTCTAGAGACCAGTTTTTAAAATTCTGGAAAAATATAAACATTTATTTAAGATGAATAATTTTTTCCATTACATTCCATTCTTTCATAGTAAATGAACTGTCAGCTCTCTTGGAGGATGGACGTTGTCAAGTTCTTCTAGCAAAAGTTTATAGTAAAATGGAAAGACCTGGTGATGCGATCACTGCATTACAACAGGTAAACACATTTGTCTGTGAGTGTGGTCATGAGGTAGGAGATGGATGCAGAAGGAAATATGCCATGTATAAGAGGAAAGCAATCTCTTTTGGCCAAACAGCTACAGAAAATATGTCAAAATCGAAATACTTACTGAATGCTTCTGAATTATACATTTTAAATATATTATTACTACTATTATAACAATTTGGGAAGGTTGGAATTTTTTAATCCTGTTTTATAGCTGAGGAGACTTGATTGAATAACTTGTGTGAAGTCACATGAATAGTGTCATAATCAGGATTTGAACTTAGTGCTTTCTTCCTCCATTTATTTAGATCTTCTTTTTTCTCTTAATACTTTGGGTTCTCAGTGTAGAGGTTTTACACAGATTTCCTTAGGTATGTTCCCAAGTGGTTGATGTTTTTTTAATGATGACTCAGTTTCTGGTTTGCTAACAACTTCTTTATAAGTGACTTAAATTATTATCAAATATACTATCTGCATCTATCAAGATGATCATATGTCTTTCCTCCCGTTTTTCTTTTCAAATGTGGTATATTAAATTGATTTATTTTCAAATGTTAAAACACCTTATATCTCTGAAATAAATGTCACTTTGATATAATTTTTAAAAAGATGTTGCTGGAATTTAAAGATGTTTTATAATATTTTGTTTAGGATTTCTACATCTGTGTTCAACAAATGGATGCTAATTCTTTTTTTCTTTTTTTTTTTTTTTTTTTTTGAGACGGAGTTTCACTCTTGTTGCCCAAGCTGGAGTGTAATCGTGTGATCTCAGCTCACTGCAACCTCTGCCTCCCAGGTTGAAGCGATTCTGTTGTCTCAGCCTCCTGAGTTGCTGGGATTACAGATGCTCACCACCATGCCCAGATAATTTTTGTATTTTTAATATTTTTAGCAGAGATGGAGTTTCACCATGTTGGTCAGGCTGGTCTCAAACTCCTGACCTCAGGTGATCCACCTGCCACGGCCTCCCAAAATGCTGGGATTACAGGCGTGAGCCACCGCACCTGGCTGCTAATTCTTTGATGTTTGGAATAATTCAGTGTTGCTGACCTTGAGACCTCTTTGAAGGAAAGTTTTTAATAGATTTCAGACTGATCATTTTCAAATTGCTTCTTATATCAATTTGGATTTTTTTAAGTAGTCAGTTTATTGATAAATTTATTAACAAAAACTTGTTTATTGTATCTTTTCTTTTGAATGTCTGCAAATGCAGTGAAAAAGTTCCCCTTTTACAAATCTGATATTAGTAATTTTTTCTTCTTTAATAATCAGTTATGCTAGGGGTTATCTTATTAATATTTTCAAAGGGTCAACTTCTGCCTTTTCTGGCTTCATTAAATGTTTTAACCTCATAATTAATTTCTTCTACACTCTTTGGGTTTGGTTTACTAATTTTTTTTTTTTTTTTTTTTTTTTTAGCCTCTTGAAATAGTATGTTAGGTAATGGATTTCGAGCTTTTGTTATTTTCCTATTCATTTGAAGCAGTAATTTCTCTCTCAACACTGATTTATCAGCATTCCACAAGTTTATTATTATTTAGTGTAAAACATTTCCTCATTTTCACTTTGATTGCTTCTTTGACCAGTGGGTTATTTAAAAGTGTAACATTCAATTTTTATGGAGTTCTGATTTGCTTGTTACCTTTTTGATACTGATTTCTAGTACACTTCTGCTGTGCCAAGACATATTTTGAATGATTCAATCCTTTGCAATTTGTTGAAGCTTGCATTACATCCTACATTATAATCAATTTTGGTAAAGGTTCCACGTGGACTTGAAATAATGTGTTTCTAGCATTACTGTAACCACAATTACTTTTGCACCAACCCAATAAATACTTAGTTCAACCATATGTCAATTAGGTCAGATTTCTTGACTGTTTTCTGTACATCTTCCCTGTTCTTAGGGTTTGGTTGTTATTTGTTTGTTTGCTTGGTTTTGGTCTATTTGTATGAGAGGGGTGTTAAAGTCTTTCAGTGTGATTGTGGATTTCTTTTTTTTCCATTTAGTTCTATGTATTTTTGCTTCGTTTATTTAGAAGATACATTATTGAATGATCCAGATTTAGAATTACAATATCTTCCTGGTGAATTAAGTTATTTAAAATAATAAAATGGCCTTCCTCATTTCTAGTAATGCTTCTTGCCTTAAAATCTCCTTTGTCTTATGTTAATATAGCTAAGTCCAGTTTCCTTTTAGTACTTGCATGGTATATCTCCTGCATTCTTTTACTTTCAATTTTATGTGTCCTTATGTTTAAGATCTGTCAGCATATAATTTTTTTCTTGACAATCTTAATCTATTATAATTTTTTAAACATTTAATATAATTATGAATTATATTTGGATTTGGATTTGCCATCTTACAATTTATTTTTTTCTGAATTTTCTTGACTTATCTGAGTTAAATTATTCTTATTCCACTTTCCCCTCTGTTATTTTGTTATTTATACCTCCTTTTATTATTTTTCAGTGTTAGCTACATTACAACACACATTTCTTCTTATTCAAATTCTATTATTCTATCTTTGCCTTTTCCATTATTGTTGTCATGTATTTTAAATTAGTTTTTTGAAACTTTGTTTATAGGGAACACAATGTGATATATTTTATTTCAGTATCAGACACTGGAAGATTTTTAAAGAAATCTTCTAGGTTCTCTATCTCATTTAAGCGATTTTGCCTATCTGCCCTATCTATTATGTGTTGATTTTGCAGCTTACTTCTGAGAGGGATGATTTTACTTCCCAAGTTCCCTGGAGGCACTTTACTGTTCCCCAGATAGGATCCATAATATTGGTTTGTTTTGCAGTTGTCTAGCTTCTGGATATAAAAGTGAAATCATCACTTACCTTCTTAATACTTTATATTTTTTAAAAAAGACCTCCATTATTTTTATCTCATTCTGTTTATTCTGTGTCTGTGAGCTCCTGTGATATGTTGGAAGCAACAGGTCTGTGAGGTAAGCAAACAGTTTATGTATTACTATGCTCATTTTCCCACAGAGTATTTGTCCAAGATTATACAGCTGGTTACTAGAAGAGTTTGAAGTGGAATGCAGATGCCTCAGTCCTAACCCTTTGTGCTTTCCAGGATACTGTACTAGTCACCTTTTGACTTGATTCCTGTGTACCCAGAAGAGTTCTGCATTCTGCAAATAATTTATAGTGTTTTGGTTTTGAGATTTAACTGACAGGGGTGTGTGTATGTGTGTTTGCACGTGTGTGTGCATGCATGTGCCTGCATACCCAAGTTTCAGTAGACAGTCCCAAAATTTTTTTGTTCTAGTTGTGAATGAATTGAGCTTAGATTATTAGATTTCTGTGATATCTAAGTTTGTGATATCATTAAAATATGTAATCTTAAACAGTATTAATATCTTATCCTTAATTGTTGGTACATTTTAGCTCTTATTTTCTGAATCACATGATAGAGAATTGCACCCAGCCCTAGGTTAGTTACCAGAAGCTACAAGAAAAGTATAATCTTTGGTAATGTAGACTTTTAAAACATTATAGAAATAAATTTAGCTTAGTTCACTCCTTTATGAATATCATTAGTCCCAGTCACCATGGTCACATGAGCCCCTGTGTTGTAAAAGCAGACATGTGAAGCAACATCAAAAAACAGCATGCCATGGCTAGACAATACCAGCACCCCAAACTGTAATCAGTTTTGAGTTTATATGTTAGATCCCAGGGATTATTCATCTTTAATAAGGTTTGAAGAATTACAACATTCTTCCCAATGATGACATGCTGTATATTCTGAATGACAAAGAGACAAATCTTAAGATGCAATTCAAACAGAAACCTGTAAGTGGAGTCAAAGTTTTTGATATTTTCTGTTCGTTTATTCAGCAACCATTTATTGAGCTTAATTCTCTACGTTATGTAACTTAGGGGTTCCGTCATAGTGTTTTTGCAAAGTTGCTAAACATTTTTGGCAGTGACAGAAATGGTAAATTTAGGGAAATCTCAAGTCTTAGGAATTTTGCTTTCTAAACATTTCAGACTTTTCCAATAACTCCGCATTTCCGTAGCCCTCTCTGTCATCTTTTAGCTGACTCCATCGTTATTTCTTGCTTACAGTCCTGAAGTAGCCTCCTGATTGATCCCAGTCTCATTTCCCTCTAGTCAGTTCTTCACAGTGACACCAGGGTGATGGTTCCCAAAGGCAACCTTATCCTGTCATGCCAATGCCTATAAACATGGCATAGTAGCTTCCCATGGGCTCTACGATAAAATGTAGATTATTTAACAGGCTTACCTGTTGTATATTCTCTATATCTTTCCAGCCATTTTTTCTTCTAATTATTTTATCAAGCAGTGTATCACTCATTCTCTTTCCTTCACATGTGATTCCTAATGCCTATGAGCCATTCCATCTCTTCATCCCATCTCTTTTTCCCCAACTCACCAGGGTATAACTACTAACCATTCTTTAATTCTCACCTGACTTCCAAGACTGAGTTAGATTTTCTATTATGTACTCCCATGGCAACAGCATTTTCCACTTAACTTGTTGGAAAAGGGACAACTGTCCTCTGGGGGCAGTTTGCCAGGGGGCTCTGTCACCAATATTTGTTCCACTTTCTCTTTCATTTTCACTTTCTTTCTTACACTTGCAATCCAGAGTCCAGATGTAAAACAGTATAGGACCATAAGTGATGGGACATCTCTAACAAAATTCTTGGAGGCCGCTACCTGGAAACTTGTGTCCTTGGGATGGTACCCTTACCCCTGAGGTGCTAGGGATGGGCCCAGGGTCTTTCCCTGCTTTCTACTTTCCTAATGGCTAAGTGATGTCAGAGGAGGACATCTCGATGTGTAGAGGTACAAGAATTCATGGATGCAAGGATGCCTTCCTGCAAGACAGAGATCATCCTATCTAAACCAATTGTTTTCAGGTTTTTTACTAGGAGCACATGCATGAGTGTGTATATATGTGTATAGCTATGTAAAAACATGAACAGATGTATGCATGTATATAATCCAAAACACACAAAGGTACATATACTGACATACTGAAACCATATTAATATAATCAAAATAAAAATTTCATGAGACAGTATTAATGTTAACCACATGCTATATACTTATATTTTTCTTTCATTTGCAAAAGAATGCTGTTATGACTCTCTAAACCTCTGGCTTGAGAAAAAAAAAGAAAACCTGTTTCAAAGCAATTGTTAGCTAACATTTTGACAAGACTCCCCAGAAGGGTGCCCTGTGTGTAGCATAATATGTTGCATGTGGTAGGCATTTACTATTTGTTAAATGAATGCATTCACTAGTGAATCATTATGTGTAGCTGGAACATAAATTTTATTTTTGAAGACCTAAAACGTGGGAGTTCTTACCATTTATTAAAGGAAGATCTCAATGTTCCAGAAACCAGATGGATGGGTGGAAAGGCTGATATTCTTCCAATATAACAATCTACTCTACATTCTTACCCTGAGGAAGGCCCCACCTCTTTGTATTTGTTTCATGGTTGTATTTCCTCCTTAGTGAACTTCCTATACACATGCTTGTAACAGTGGGAAAAGACTCAGTAATTCCGTAAGTGTTTTGTTGGAAAGATATATGCATGCTGGCTCATTTGCAAACAAGTGTATGCTTGAGATCTCAATAAGACATTTTCTTTGGATCAGGCTTTGTTAGATCAAGGGTTCGTAAAGTTTAAATAAATCTGTAAAATTATGCTGTGTGTGAGTTATGGAGAATTTAATTTCCTTTATTTTTTTTTATTCCCTTTTATACTGATTTTTTTCTAGGCTCGAGAATTACAAGCTCGGGTACTAAAACGTGTTCAGATGGAACAGCCAGATGCAGTTCCTGCACAGAAACATTTAGCAGCTGAAATTTGTGCAGAGATTGCAAAACATTCTGTTGCTCAGCGAGACTATGAAAAAGCAATTAAGTTTTATAGAGAGGCTCTGGTTCACTGTGAAACAGATAATAAGGTCAGTACCTTTATAAAATTTTAAGTACCTTTTATTCCAGATGTCTTCTAATTTCCTCAGATGTAAAATTTTTAGCAACTTATTTTAAAAGAAGATATAGGCAGGGTGCAGTGGCTCATGCCTATAATCCCAGCCCTTTGGGAGGCCAAGGCATGTGGATCATCTGAGGTCAGGAGTTTGAGACCAGCCTGACCAACATGGGGAAACCTTGTCTTTACTGAAAATACAAAACTTAGCCAGCGTGGTGGGGGGTGCCTCCTGTAATCCCAGCTACTTGGGAGCCTGAGGCAGGAGAATCGCTTGAACCTGGGAGGCGGAAAGGTTGCAGTGACCCAAGATTGCACCACTGCACTCCAGCCTGGGCAACAGAGCGAGACTCCATCTCAAAAAATAAAATTAAAAAATAGAAACAAGATTTAAAAAGAAATGTAACAAAAATACAAGTTAAAAGATAAATATTATTCCTCAAAAACTTTTAAAATCTTACATGATGCCTTACATTAAGAATATTAGAGTTTAAGGCTGGATGCAGTGGCTCATGCCTGTAATCCCAGCACTTTGAGAGGCCAAGGCAGGCAGGTCACTTGACTCCAGAAGTTCAAGACCAGCCTAGGCAGCATGGGTAAACCCCAGTCTACTAAAAAATACAAAAATTAGCCAGGCATGGTGGCATGTACCTGTAGTCCCAGCTCCTCAGGGTGCTGAGGCAGAAGGATCACCTGAGCCCAGAAGGTCAAGGCTGCAGTTAACCATGATGATGCCACTGTACTGCAGCCTGGGTAACAAAGCAATACCCTGTCTCAAAAAAAAAAAAAAAAAAAGAAAAAAGAACATTACAATTATTTAAAAACTGTAATGGAACACGTAATATAAAGCAACCTGCAAATTGTTTTAATATTTATGTTTTTAATTATCAAAATAATTTAATTTTCAAATTTATTTTATCAATTAAATTAATTTAATCTATCAAAATAAATTAATTTTAAAATAATTTAAAATAATTTCTCAATCACAAATACCTGGATTTAGATAATTCAGTTCCTTTTACTAAACAGCTGTTGTATACTCTATTTCAATTGATGTTTAGTACTAAGGATGCAAAAATAGCTAGGCTCAATCTATGACCTCATATAGCACAGTGGGAGAATAAATGTAAAGATAATTTTGGTGTAGCACACTTACATACATGACTGGTTATATGAAAACTAAAATGTTTTTACTCTGTCAAGATCTGAGAGGATTTGGAGAGATTATTAATTTTTGAAAATAATTAATAGCTAAACACTTAAGTGATCATGTACAAAAGACAACTATCCTCTAGAATTTAATGACTAGTTTGAACATTTTTATTAATATAATTTTTTCAGATAAAGGGCAGAAACAACCTTTAGCAAGGCATAACCAAACAGATACCTTTTTCAGTGGTAGCTAAAGGAGTTGGAATCCTACTTTTAAATCTGAGGCATACTTTAGAGATTATCTGCTTGAAGCTTTTTATTTTACAAATGAGAAAGCAGGTTAAGAGAGGTAGAAGGGACCTAACTTGGCCCCGTCATGGAGGAGCTGGGACTAGAATCCAGTCTCCTGGTTTTAAGACCAGTGTTCTTTTCACAATGCATTATGTCTCTACTTTTGAAGTGAGTTACTACCTGTTTCTCTGTTTTTTTTCTAGTGTAAGAGAAAACAGAGATGGGTATACATACAGTTTTTTGGGTTTTTTTGTCTATTATACTTGGCATTTTTATTGCGATGACTTTTGGTCAACTAAAGTTTAATCTGTACCCACGTATTTTCCTCATTGACTTTTTATTCTATACAGTGTCTGATGAATGTAGCCTTTTGCTCTACAGATTATGTTGGAACTGGCACGATTATACCTGGCACAAGATGACCCTGATTCCTGCCTGCGGCAGTGTGCTCTACTGCTTCACAGTGACCAGGATAATGAAGCTGCTACCATGGTCAGTCCAAGGAACTTCAGTACAATAAAAGCAGTTGTGTTTTATAAGTTTTAAATTTTACCCCATGGAACTACTACTAGATGTTGAGGCATGGCTCACGTTGGCTTTTGGAAGAAATAACATTTTTCTAACATTACTACATTTTACCAGTAAAGACCCAGAATCATTAGGATTTTATTTATAAGAAAGATAAACCTAGGTCAGGCTTTTACATGCCCTTTTGGGTCTAGTTATTTTTTATTTATGCCTAAGGGGATGCTTGGTCAGGTGGAGTTCATGTGGTAACACTATAATTTGCTAAGAACTAACTTTTAAGTACTTAGGAATGCTGGACAAATTTAAGAGTTTGGGTGGAATTTTTGGAGTTACAGGGGAAAAAAAACAACTTCATATTATCAGTCTAAGACGGTCTGTTTTGAATAGAGTTTTTTATTTTTTCTTATTTTTATGTGGGCTAAAATATTCGTTAGCTTTGCAGACAGCTACATGGATGACATTTTGTGAGGTTTATTTGAAGTTATTGTGGTTAAAAAGAAATATATGAAATCTGCATTTTTAAACACATAATAAGAAAAATATCAGTAGATCTTGCTCATTTTTAATTTTTCAAAATAGTTATGATTTAAATTTTGTTTTGTTTTTGAATCTTCTCATTATTATTTTAGTCAGGTCCAGTGAGGTATCTTTTCTACAACAGCACATAGAGTGTGCAATTCCTTTCAAATTTCTGTTTTTAAAACAATTGCTAGAAACATATTTTGTGCTAAAAAATACAATTTTGCAAGCAGAGCAATCTGTTTCACATCCTTGATTATCTTCTGTTACACTGATCTGCAAGGTATTCTGCACGAGGTGGGCTTGAATCTTAAATGCCTCCTTTTTATAAAATGCTGCCCCCTCCTCATGTTTATCATCTATATTTTTCTAGTGCTAAATCTTGATTGGAAGAATATGTTGTGTAAAATACATGGCAATATTTTTAGAACCAACTTTTATCTTTATAGATGATGGCTGATCTCATGTTCAGAAAACAAGACTATGAACAAGCAGTGTTTCATTTACAGCAGCTTTTAGAACGTAAGCCAGGTAAATACCTACTGATTGTATTTTTTGAGTGCAGTCACCCCTCCCTTTCTCCTTTTTCTTCTGTTCAGTGGTTATACCCTTGGGCAAACTCCGTCCCTAGTTGAATCAGACTGTCTGCTTATTCCACACATGGGCTTGAGTAGCTGAAATGGCTATAAGGAAATTGCAACACTGTTGACTGGTCTCACTTTAAATTATGAGCACAAACCTGGTAATCCTACTGTATTCCAAGAATGAATTCATTGATTCTAACTACTTTTCCCACTTTCTCCTGTCTCCTCAAACCTCCAACACCCTTGCCCCATTTCTTGCCCACAGTTAAAAGCCTTGCCACCTACTTCACTAAGAGAATATTTGTACCTGGAAGAGAACTTCTCCATTCTTTGTCACCAAATTTACCCACCCCTCAGCCTTTGTCCTCCCCAGGCCTATGATCCTGCCTGTGGCCAGCTTCTCACCTAAAAAAGGGCTTTACTCTTACAGTTCTCTCTCTTGAATTAGCATTTTTTTTCTAATCAGCATATAACTATGCTGTGACATCTTCCTGCTGTAAATAAATCAGTCAATAAAAATCAACTCTTAACTCTCATCCCCTCCCAATTACTGTGCCCTTCCTCAGTTCTTCTCGACAACAAATTTTCTGTGAAGGATTTTCAAACATGCTGTGTTCACTTTGTCTCATCCACTGCTGCACCCCAGGGAAGTCACTTCTGCAATGTGGTCGGTGACTCCCATACTGCCAGATCAGATTCAGTTCTCAGTTCTCTGCCGACTTGACCTGTCATCATATTTGGCACAGTTTATCCCCCTCCACAATGAAAGACTTTCTTCATTTGTCTCTGAGATCCTAAACTCACTCGGTTCTTCTTTTGCCCCATTGCCTGCTGTTTCAGTCTCCTTTGTTGGAGTTCTCTTCTCTGTATGACGTTTGAATATTAGAACACTCATAGCTTCAGTTCCTGAACCTCCTTTCTTTTTATATATTCACCCCCTAGGTGACTTTGTCCAGGTGCATGGCTTTATATCCCATGTATGTGCAGGTGTGAGGTGTGTCCTAAACATTTATTTGCAGCCCTTACTCATGTACACCTCTGCCTCTTTGCATTCCCACTCAGATGTCTAGGAGTATCTCAAGCTTAACATGTCCAAAATAGAACACCTGATCTTTCCCTCGCCTCTAAGTTTGCTCCACCCCCACCTCTCACCTCAGTGACCGGCATCACTGCTCACTGTTATGCCGGCCCAGACCTCACAGTTAACCTTTGTCTCATCTTTCTCTCATATATCACCTCCAGTCTATCAGCAAATCCTTGTTAGTGCTACATTCAAAGTATACCTAGAATGCCATCACTTTTTACCACCTCTGTTACTGCCACCCTGGTCTAAGCCATTGCCATCTTCCACATAGATTATTGCAGCATTGTCATAACTCATCTGTGTTTCCATCCCTAGCCTATGAAGAATTTAGAAATGCTTTCATTGAAAATGGCAGAGGTACCCCTGAAAATTCTAGGCTAAAAATCACGGCTTTTAATTTTCTCTCTGTAAAAGAAACCTAAAAGTACACTGTGTAGGGACTGGTATGGCGGTTCCACAGTATCATCAGGAAACCAGAGCTTTCTCTCTTTTTGTTCTACGTCGTTACCCTGACTTGCCTGAGCATCACTTCATGGTTCAAGATGACCACCGCTGTGCTGGGCATTGATGTTCCAGGGCCCAGATAGGGAAGGTGGGTGCAGAGCTGGGCAAAAGGGCTTCCCAACCAGCAAATCATCATTTTATTAAAAACACAAAACAAAGAAACAAACAAACAAAACCCTTAGTAGTGTCACCTCCGTGGCTACAAAGGAAGGTGGAAAATGTTATCTTTTAGCTGAATCTAATACCCTGTAGAATAAAATCAGAATTCTGATAGTAAAGAAGAAAGGGACAACAGAAACTAGGTAGGCAAAAGCCCAAGCCAATTACAGCCTTGAGCCTTTTTGTTTGCTGTTTCTACTTCCCGGAATATGCTGCTCCCAAAGGTCTATCTGGCTGCTGCCTCATTTTCTTTTGTGCCTTTGCTCTGGTGCTGCTTCTTCCTTAGAATGCCCTTCCCTCACTGGCCTACATCAAGTACCACCACTTCTTGCTCTCTGTCCCTTTATCCTGTTTTCTGTTCAGTTGAGATTTTGGGGTTTGGCTTTAGGATTTTTGGGTTTTGTGTAGCCCTTGTGAAACAAAACCAAAAAACTATAAATCATAGAATGGAAGCATCAAGTGACCAGAAACGTTGCCCTTCACTGCTGTGTTTCCAGAATTTAGAAGAATATCTGGCCTAGTTAGTACTCGACAAATACTGGATGGAAAGAAGAGTGAGGGAGAAAAGGAAGAAAGGGAAGCAGGGATGGAGGGAGGAGAGGAAAGAGGAAAAGAAGAAAGAGGTGGGAACTGTTTGACTAATACATGACTGTATGTTACTACCTGTGTTACTAAAAAGAGTTTGAAATGGCAGAGGAAGTCCTAGAGCTGTGTTTCAGTTCTTCTAAACCCCACCACCTTCATCTCAGGCTGATGCCCTAGGCAGTCAGAGCTGCCTGGTTAAAGCCTCAGAGACACAGAGATGGCAATCCTTCAAGCAGGGCAACTCAAAGAACTAGATATGCTCTGCAGGCTACCTCTAGTAATGCTTTTAATAAAAAGATGTTTGAATTTAGAGAACATCAGTTTGTACTTAGAAATAAAATATCCCCAGTGAGCACAAAAATTGAAAGGAGAAAATATGGTCTGTTTTTTACAGTAATATCAACACTTTCTCTTTATTATTTTTACTGTTTAACTTTTTAAATTAAATAAATTAAATTTATTTAATTTTGGGACTACCACAGGCCATTTCATTTGTTTTTTGCCCTGTCTATTCCAGAGTATACTCAGATGTTATTTAAAAGAATGCTGTGAATTACTTGACCATCTCACCTCTTCCACTCACTCTGGGTCCAAAATATGGGCTCATCTTGCCACCCACATTGCCCAAACCTACTTTTATTTTCTTCAGGCCTGTGTCGTTTTTTTCCCTGCCATTTCTACCTTGTGTTCCACAGTTTTCTCTTATTCCTCTTCTCTAAGCTACCATTTAAAAGTAATATACATGATATATTCATTCTATCTCAAGCTGTTCCCATTTCACAGTCTTTCCCTTTGAGACAATGATCTAACTTTATTTCTTTAAAAAACAGACTTCTTCCACTGTGAATATTTTTAAGTCACTGAAAGTATTATAGTTTTCTAAGATTTGAAGAATCTCACACATTACAGTTTTCTAAGATTTGAAGAAGTCTTCATGTGTCTTGTGGGTTTTGTTTCACGTAAGTTTCTGTTACTTGGGAGCAGCCTTTTTCCCAAAAAATTGGCTTAGTAGACTGGCCGCTTTGGACTGTTTGTAAACAAATATAAAAGCAATTTTTATAAATGCAATATAAGGATCTTGTACTCCAGTAACACCAAATGACATACAACCATGCTTCCAAGTCTTTGCTTGGGTTTTTTCCTTTTGCCTAAAATGAACTTTAGCTTCCTTATCCCTTTTCTCTTTCCAAACACATAATCTAAAATATATCCCTCTTGGGGGGAAATAAAAAAGTAAATCTGCATCCCACTACCACCACCTACCTTAAAAAATGTCTTATGTTATGCTGGGTAGCATGACCAACCATCCTAGATGTGCCTCGGAGCGAAGGGTTTTCCTGGATGCAGGACTTCCCATGCTAACAGAAAGTCACAAGCAAACTGGGATGAGTTGGTAACCCTAATCCTCGGTTACTTTGTCCATACATCTTTATTACTTATAGTATTTTACTAAAAATATTTATGTGCATATTTGTGTTCTTTATTACACTGTAGACTCCTCGAGTTCAGGGATCACACCATATTCCCAATATCAGACAAAATGCCACGCACATGGATGTGGCAACATAGATGTTTATTGGTTGAATGGATCAGTGAATGACTATAAAACACCAAGTCAATTAAAAATACAGCAGGAGAATCGCTTGAACCTGGGAGGTGGAGGTTGCAGTGAGCCAAGATCACGCCATTGCACTCCAGCTTCAGTGACAGAGTGAGACTCGGTCTCAAAAACAACCACAAAATTTTAAGTAAATTTTTATTGTCTATGTGATATTTTTAATCTTAAGAGTTTTTAATCTTGTGTTGTATGCTTTATTCTTACGAGTACCTTACATACTTATCCACAGATTTATTTTGTTGGAATTACTCTAAAACATATGCATCTCCATTCATTTTATGTTTACATTATTGGTTATCTTCAGTAACTCATCTTGTACTTTAGATGAAGGCTCTATTTTAGCTTATTTCAGAAATGTACCGCACAAATTTTTAACTAATTTAAGTAGTTGAAAAATTCCTCTTCTAGATCTAATTACTACTCTCATGACAGATTGCCCCTTTTCTCTCTCAGAATCTCCAGATCGCCTTGAGCTTTTCCCTTCCTTCATACTAACTAATTGGTTAACGTGTCTCCTCAGTTCTGTTTGCTTGATAGCTAGCTAACACATCCAGTCTGTCGTATCCTAACCCCTGCTCTAATGAAGACCCTTATCGCCTCTCATCTGAACTAGTGCAGATTCCCAACTCATCTTCCAGCCTCTAGGTTCTGGCTGCTCCAGGTCATCATAGGACTAGCATATCAGTTCTAAAAATCAAAAGCTATCCCTTTGCTTAAAATTTAAGTTAGTGCTTCAGGATAAAGTCTAAAATCATAGTATTATTTTAATAATAATATGGCCGCAAATTATTTAGCCATTTATATTTCTTATCCTTCTTCCTCCACTTTAATAATATCAAAGTTACCAACACTCCCCACACTGTTCTCTGCTTCCCTCTTGGCGCATGCCTTCTGCTACTTGGAATGCCTTTGTCCGTCTAGTAAGGTCTTCCTCCTGTCCTTGAGGCTGCCCAAAGGTCAACTCCTATGTGAAATTTCCCAACTCCTCCAGGCAAAGTTAAGAATCCTGTGCTTTGTAATACCATACCATAGCACTGCATGCTTGCCACATCTCATCACCCTATAACTATTTTGATATCTTCCTACTATTCATCAATAAAGATGGACCAGCTAAGTTTTTTAGAAGGTAATATACATTTTAGTTTTTAATGGATTTCTTAAGTGCAGAAATTTGCCTTCTGTCAAATGTCATGGTTAACCAAAAGACAAGTGAATGTAATTTAATCTTTCAATGGTAATTATAACTTGAACTAATATGAATACATTTCAATAATATATAAGAAATATTCAAGAAATTGCCTTCCCAATGTTGACAATACTAGCAGTATCATGCAAAAAAAATTTAATCCGAAATTTTAACCTTTAGTTCTTGCTTAATCCAATATAGTTTCCAGATGCTGTGGCTTTATTATGGGGTAGTTATTCTATTTCTTATCAAAATTTTTGGAAGTATAAATATTATTAATAACATTTGTAATTTATAAATATTTTTCATGCCTTTATTTCTGTAGCACTCCTACAGTCAATATTATAATCCTATTTTAAGAAAATAAGTATATTGGACTCAAAGAATTTGAGTAATTTGCTTAATTCACATAGCTAAAGGACAAGACCAATATTTGAATTGTCTTTTTCTGAAACCATATTCTTATTGTGCCCTACTTAGTGATGCTAAAAGGTATGATGAACAAAATCTCTGGACCCAAGATTGTGTGTCAAGGGGACAAATGATACTATCAACCTGTATTAGTTTGACATCCTGTAATTAAGTAGATACAGTGTTTCCAAAAGTTCTTTTTTCAAAGAATATTTTGTATTGTGGTGAAACATATGTAACACAAAATTCATCATCTTAACCATTTTTAGGTGTACTGTTCAGTGGCATTAAATGCATTCACATTGTTGTGTAAGTCATCACCGTTATCCATCTCCAAAACGTTTTTACCATTCCAAACTGAAGTCTGTACACCAGTTCCTCATTCCTCTTCCCGGAGTCCCCGGCAACCATCATTCTACTTTCCGTGTTGATGAATTTATTTTAGGCACCTCATGTAAGCTGTATCACATAGCGTTTGTCCTTTTGTGTCTGGCACATTTCACTTGGTATAATGTCTTCACAGTTCATCCATGTTGTAGTGTATGTCAAAATTTTCTTCTTTTTTGTGGCTGACACAATATACAATATTCGTTTATATGTACATACTACATTTTGATTATCTATTCAAACACAATGGACATGTGGGCTCTTTCCACTTTTTCTGTCTATTGTGAAGGTTGCTGCTTTGAACGTTGGTGTACAAATACCTGTTTGAGTCTCTGCTTTTAACTTTTTGGGTATATACTCAGGAAAGTTGCTGAATTACATGGTGTCATCTCTTTCCAAATAGCAAAATAGAGTCAAGGATAAATAGCTTTAAAACATGCTTTTTTGTTTGTGTGTTTTAATTCTGGAAATTCAACCTAAGAACATGTTCAGAATAGCTTATTTAAGGGTTTTTACAAGTCCCCTACAAATCCGTAGTCCTATGCTAACTGAAACTTGAGCACACAAACATCTAAAAGACATCACTATAAGGAAATAAATAATGTGAATCATCAGTAAGTAGGCCCTTATGCAACCATTAAAAATCATGTTTTAGAAGATTATTTAATGACAATTGGGAAATGTTTACTGTTTAATGTTCATCAAAATCAACATTAAAACCAATCAAAACCGATCAAAATCGAAGCCCCAATGTGACTCCAGTTTTGTATATATTTAAATAAACATCGATTTTGTATGAATGTAAACAAAGAAATACATATCTTTGCTTACATTTCTATATAGGTTGGTTTTCAAATATATGAAAGAAAGCACACCAAAATGTGCTAATCTCTAGCTGGAAATATGGTGATTTTTTTTTTCTTTGTACTTTTTATATATATTTTCCTTATTTTCTGTAGTGTCTGTACATTATTTTTACAATCCTAAAAAAGATTTATTAAATTATTCTCAAAGCTTAGTTTGTTAGTGATAAGAGAGAACTAGACAGAATTGGAAGAAGGCTTTCTAGGAACCTGCCAGGAAATTATACCTGAGATCAAATGAATGAATGAATGAATGAATGAATGAATTTTTTTTAGAAGAAGGTGAAACAGGATTAAAATATAGGGACTAATATGCTAAGGTTCTAGTATGGTAAGCCAGCATATGGTATGTTAGCTACATGTACATATCAAAGAGAGACTGGAGAAAAATTTCTTATTGCCCACCCCATACATTATTTGTCAATTGTACTGTTCCCACGTTCTTCCTAGCAACAGTATGTAGGAGAGGGGTTCTCAGAGACCGACAGTGAACTTGCCCTGTGCAATTAAATCGGTATTCCTGAACTACACAGTTGAAAGTCTAGATTACCTAGGTAGGGGCTGTTTCTCTAAGGTTTTGGTCCCCCAAACAATAGAAAAGTTACAAGAAATGTGCATTTTTCTAGATTTGCCTATGTAGACACTGTGACCAGCCTAGCCCAAACTGTATTATTTAGTAGATCATCTAGTTGGCCATACAGCCTCTTTAGGGACTTATACCCTGAGGCATTTTTTATTTATATTTAAATATAAATATAAATATTTACTTTATATGAAGTAAATTATACTCTAATGAAGTAGAATTATAACCAGCAAAAGAAACAGTATAAAATGTTGCCCATATCTGAAGTATTATTTGTTTCTAGATAATTATATGACATTATCTCGTTTGATTGATCTCCTAAGAAGATGTGGAAAACTCGAGGATGTCCCAAGATTTTTCTCAATGGCTGAGAAACGTAACTCCAGAGCAAAATTGGAACCAGGATTTCAGTATTGTAAAGGACTGTATCTTTGGTAAATCTATTGACAAATAAATGCTACATGATTTTTTTTCTCATTGTAAATCAAGTAGAATAAGCTTTTTTTCGTAGTAAAAAAAAATGTACATTTCAAAATAATTAAACAGTTTTATTTACCAGGTTATAAACTAATATAAATTTTGTAGTCAATGATTGAAATAAATAATTCTTTTAAACATCTAACAAGGTACACTGGAGAACCAAATGATGCCCTTCGACATTTTAATAAAGCTCGGAAAGATCGTGACTGGGGCCAAAATGCCCTTTATAATATGATAGAAATCTGTTTGAATCCAGATAATGAAACTATTGGAGGTGAAGTATTTGAAAACCTGGATGGAGACCTGGGGTGAGTAATTTGACATATTATCCTTTTTTAAAAAACACTTGTTGGAGATAATAAACAGGATACTATACGAAAGAACTAAATTTAGGATAGCAATAATGAAAGGTCAGTTGGATAAATTAAATAAATAGGCATTTCATTGCCTGTTTCAGAGAATAGTTATTTTAGCAAATTGAATAGTTATTCAATAGAATAGTTATTGCCAACGTAACTATTCTCTGAAACAGGCATGAAATGCTTTTAGGTTTCCTAAATAATAATAGACATGCTATGAAGACACTCCCCTAATTGTAGAATTTGACAACTATAGCAAAAATTATCCACAAAATAATAGTAACTACTTAACAAATGGTAGTTATTTTCCAGACCCTGTCCTCTATATTTTCCACGCACTATCTCATCTGTTTTCTACAACAGTATTGCAGAATAAGCTGAGTCAACTTGTTTAATGTGATAGTAGTGATGGAGGCAAGATTTGGACTGAGTCCTGACTGCTGTTAGTGTGGTATACTGCTAGTCAGTGGTTATTTATCAACCTGCATTAGTAGCTTGTCCTTTCTTCAGACTCAGGCAAGGCATGTGGGGAATGTATTAGGACATAAAGGGAATATAAGAGGTAGTTCCTGCCTTCAGGAGTGTTTACTTAAGAGGCAAGACAATACCTGAAACCTTTCAATCTGCAACTAAACATAAATGGATTTAAATAGATATTAAGTATTGTCAGAGTTCATTAGGAATCATAGCAGTGCATAGTATTCAGGAGAAGATGCATGAAGGAGCTGGAGAAAATTAGCGGTAGATTGCTGAGAGATTTCAACAACAGATTTTAACGCTTGGTTTACCGAGACCAGTTAGAGCAGGGAAGTGGCATGTTTATGGTTGTTTTAGGAAGGTTGAGGTAACATTACTGTTATGGAACTATGAGCTATTCAAGTGGAAATCTTCTGCAGGCGATTCAGAATACAAAACTAAAACTCAGAGAGAGAGGTCACAGCTAGGGCTAGAGATTTGGGAGACATCTGCAGAGTGCATAGTTGGAACTCCATGAATGGTCTCTTTGTGAGTGGTAGAACGAAGTTACAAAAATCTGAGAACTAAATGTTAAGCTTGCTAATATTTAAGGGGTCTGGAGGAGGAAGGAAGGTCAGAAAAGGGCAATCAGCATGGTGGAAAGAGAACTAAAGCCGTGTAGTGTTACAGAAGCCAAGGGAGAAGAACTTTGAAATGGTAGTCAACAGAGTGACATGTTTTAGGCAAGATAAGCCTAAGGCCTGAGAAGAAGACCAGTGGCTTTAGTGATTGGACTTTGAGTGTTTAATTTCCTTTTATTAATTGATTTATGTATATTTATGTGCGTGGGTTTGTGTGTATAAAATAATAAAATTGCTATTAAATATTCAAATTGCACTTGAAATTACTTTTCGACACATAATTTCTGAGAGTCTGATAGGCAGTGTAGTGAGGAGAACAGAGTAGATTTTATATGTCTGATAAACTTAGATTCAGGTCCTAGGTTTACCACTTATTAGCTGTGTGACCTTTAGAAAATTACTTTACCTGTTCGAGCCTCAGTTTTCCTGTGTGTAAAATGGATTAAACATAGAATGAAATAATACAGTATTTGTCACTTTTTTTCTTTCACTTTTTGAATAGATATATGTTAATTTTATGATTCTACTTATAGTTTTATATTTGCTGGAATGCACACATTTACAACATGTAGATATTGTCCAACTTTTGTCTTCATTCTAGAGGAAATTAATGCTTGATGGTGTTTTATTGAGTCCATATTAATTTTGTTTAAAATGCATTGTAACTGTGCTTCACTTTGTATTAGAAGAGAATGAGTGACATTCTTCACAAAAGATTACTTTTAAATGAGTGACAAAAAGAGTATAAAAGAGTGCCTGGAGCTTTTGTGTACAAAAGCTGATTCTAATCTCAATGAATAGTATCATGAGTAAGAGACAGAAGTGATTTATTTTTAATTATATACAGTAATTCAACTGAGAAGCAAGAATCTGTGCAATTGGCAGTAAGAACAGCAGAAAAACTTCTTAAGGAACTAAAACCTCAGACTGTTCAGGGTCATGTACAGCTTCGCATAATGGAAAACTATTGCTTAATGGCTACCAAACAGAAATCTAATGTTGAACAAGCATTAAATACCTTCACTGAAATAGCAGCATCTGAGGTTAGTGGATTTCCTTTTTCAGCTTCATATGTTATCTTTATTTGGTAGTATAGAAACATATATTTTGATTAGTTGTTTATTTTCTGAAGATTGACTTAATTAACTTTTATTAAAAATTAGGTATAATTTTTATTATAGTTGAGCATACACAATGTCCCCTTCTTGGCAGAAGAGACAATGTTACTGTTTTGTTGTGTTGTTACATTTCTCTCTACTGGAATGTTAAATTCTGGAGAAACAGAATTCTTCAAAAGTACGTAAGTTAATTCTCAAGGGAGCCACTTTATCCCCTGGAGAATTTCTGTGTTGTAGATGTAGCCAAGATTAACTTACTAAGTGGAAATAAACACCTGGCTGTCCTGATATCTTACTTCTTCACTTACATGAACTTGGAATTTTTCCAGCTATATAGCTACATGAGATCAATACTGACAGCTTATAATTTAGTCATGCAAATAGTGATATTCTTTAGCAACACTGAAGTAACCTCCTGCAATCTTTTCATATTTGTTATTTTCATAGTATTATTTTACAAAATCAGAGGCTTTCTTCTCTTTTCACTGTGCTCGAATCCACCTTTTTTCCTTTTTCTTTTTGAGTCAGAGTTTTGCTCTTGTCGCCCAGGCTGGAGTGCGATGGCACGATCACAGCTCACTACAACTTCCGCCTCCCAAGTTCAGGCAATTCTCCTGCCTCAGCCTCCCGAGTATCTGGGATTATAAGCGCCTGCCACCATGCCTGGCTGTTTTTTGTATTTTTAGTAGAGAAGGGGTTTTGCCATGTTGGCCAGGCTGGTCTCAAACTCCTGACTCAGGTGATCCACCTACCTCGGCCTCCTCCACCTTTTTTCTTACTCTCTAGATACTGTTTTTCCTTCCCTCACACAGCACTTTATTTCTTCAATTGCTTGATATTAAGAAAGGAATTCTAGATACCCACCCATCAGCAGTAGGTAATAGTTACTTCTAAGCATACTCATTGGATTTCATGTTTGTTCTTCCATTCAATGATGCTGTAGGCCACCGGAAACTCATTTTATGTCTCTCAGAGGACACACAGAATTTTGCTGTGATTTCTTGTGATTCAGTGGTCACAGTGGCAGCAATAAACTACCCAAAGCCCGGGACAGTGATCTCTTTCCCCTCACCTTTCAGGGCCCTGGAGGAGATTGAGATGTCAGGGGTTTGGGAGACCTGCAACTCTTGTTGTGGCTTGGGTACAAGTATCCTAGATGGCAGCTTTATTACCGCGCTTGGAATAAAACAGCAGGACAGCATGGCAGCAGCAACTCTCCAAAGCAAGGCCCTTCTGTAGACATTGAAGTAATGTGCTCAGGGGTCATGCTCTGTTGAATTGGCTTTGTGGAGCAGATGGATGACAGCTGCTGAATGAAGGCAGAGCAGAAGTAGGGCAATCATGTACATCTAAGAGACTCTCTAGGAACATGAGGAAGCGCAGTCTCATGTCAGGTGCCATAGCTACTGAATGCTGTGATGTGCTATTCTATCTCATAACAATGAGAAAGTTTATTTTGACTAAATCCATTATCCCTACTGTGAAGTTTAAGAGAGAAAAAAAGCCAAAAGCGGTGAATGATATTACAGCTATTTCCTAGAAAGACTATGCCTGCTTTCTGTTGATAAGACTGCATTATTTTTTTAATCATCGTTACATATGTGGTTAGTAAAATACTATCTTCAGATCTGTTTACTAACCATATTATTCAAAAGATAATGATATATGAACTGAAGTTTCATAAGCATCAAATTTTATCTCACATTTTTTTTCTTTTAGCTCCTAGGCTGCATGTATTCAATATAATGAATATTCATTAAGCAGCCAGCGAGTGCTAAGCATAGTGGGAAACACAAAGATAAATAATGTATGGTCCCTTTTTTCAAGTTTCTCATGGTCTGTGGAAGACAAGACAAGCATACTGACTATGATGACTTAATACAAAGCAAAATGTGTTACATTCCATACTAGAATTGCAAATAAAAATGCTGTAGGAGACAGTATAAGGAGAGTTGGGAGACCCTTTTGTAAAGAAGGTATGATCTAAGAAAAAATAGGATTTAAGAAACAGGTATGATTGAAGAACCAAGATAAATTGCATTTTAACAGGCAGAAATGAAGACAATGTGTTTCAGAGGAAGAGGAAAATGTGAGCAAAGTCAGGGAGGCAGAAAAACATAGGGTGTGTTCACAATCCTATGTGTCATTCAGAGGGACTGAAAAAGAGGTATGTGACAGGAAATCATGGAAGAAATCCTGGAAGATACGTTAAGCCCAAGGTAAAGTGTTTCCACTTGCTTTCATTGCATCGCCTTGAACCATAAAGATGAGATGTTTATAATACAGCTGTATTGTCCACAACCCGAGTCTTGTCCTTTGCAATCTAAAGTTACTGCAATTTAGAGTTATTGAGAGACAGAGAGAGAAGCTGGCTGTAGGTCTTAGGATGTCTGCACCAGAAAAAAAAGACCTAATGCAGGGATTAGAACTCAGGTTTACTTTTAGAAACTGTTCTTCAGTTCGCTCAGGAGTGATCAAGTTGTGAAGAACCGATACGTTCTAATCAAACTCAAAGTGTAAGAGAGGTTATTTTTAATTGTGTAGTGTAGGGGGATTGTGGGACCTTTTCATAGGACCCTCCTCCTCTTAGGCTGTGCTGGGACCTGGCTGACAAATACATAGCAGGCCTCTGTTTTCTCTCCTCTCCTGACCCACCTGAGGTGGGCTGGGGTGGGGAGAGGGTGAGGCTCAGTAATTGGTAACATCCCACACTTCTTCATAATCTACAACCAATTGGTTGGATTTGACACTCAAACAATTTTGCCACCCCTTACCTAGAGGAACAAATTATATCTTGGAAGCTTATTGATAGATACAGAATTTGAGGCAAGGAAGTTTTTATATTTCTAAAAGCTGTTTTTATAAAACCCTGATGTATTGCCCTTCTCTATTCCAGAGTTATTTCTTACTTCCAAAGATCAGTTGGACATTGAACATTTTACCACTCTCCTTTTGCAGTATTCCTTATGAGCTACCCAAATTTGCTATCTTATAGTATACTTTTATTATAGTAATGGTATCACCAATCCTCAGTCACAATTTCTTACCCTTTGTTTTTGTTTTTATTTTGAGACAGTGTCTCATTCTGTCTTCCATGCTGGAGTGCAGTGGCACAATCATAACTCACTGTGGCCTTGAACTCCCAGGCTCAAGAGATCCTCCCTCTTCAGCCTCCTGAGTAGCTGGGACTACAGGGGCCGGCCACCACACTCAGCTAGTTTTTCTTTTTTATTTTTAGTTGAGGCGAGGTCTCGCTATGCACTAGCCTCAGCCTCCCGAAGTGCTTCGATTACAGACGTGAGCTGCCCGCCTGGCCCCTTTATTTGCATGTTAAGCTGAGGCTTCTTTCTTTATAAATGCATCATAATCCCTCTGCTGAAATTTAAGAAGCATCCTGCCTTAATCAGGAACATACACATTATTGCTTATGAAAGTTAGTTGTCTGGATAGATCACTAATGGCCTCCATTTTATATGAGTTCTCATTAACCTATTGGTTTCACAGAGTGACATTCTCTGACTTCAAACTCTATCCAAAAGAATATCATATAGATTGTTTTAGGAAGCTGCAGACTCCAAATCTAAAGGCATATTTTAAGGCATGAGTTTATTTCATATACTTTCCACGTGGTGAATTAATTTTATGCCTTATTTTTAACGTTTCGTTATTCAAACTTTATTAGGAGAAGAGGTTTTTGGATAAAAGGAGAAGGGAGGGGAAAAAAAGCAATAGAAGTCATAATGGGTAAGGACCATCATCTGCAGGTAAATTATTGTTACTCGTCTTTGACAGGTGAAAGAACTAAGGAGCCTAAATGTTAAATCTGAAATACAAACTGCTCAATAAGGATTTTACTGAAATAGAGTTTTATTTTTTCTGTTTCCATACAAAACTAAAACATGACTGTTTTAATCCCATTAAAGTCTCACTAATTCTTGGAATTGTGTGCATATGGCATCTGAATAGTTGTCATTATCTTCAATTATCTTGACCACACAGTGCTTGACCAAGTTTCTTCATAGTAGCTTGAGGGTACTTGATGTGTTAAATAATGACCTGTAATCACAGTTATCTGTAATGGAGCTAGAAATAGAATCCACAAACTAGTTCTTGTGTAGCATTTTCTGCTTTCTGTATGTTTTTGGGGCATTTATGTTTGTGCATCTTGTGTTCTAAAATTTTATTTTCTTATAGAAGGAGCATATCCCAGCACTCTTGGGAATGGCAACGGCTTATATGATCTTGAAACAGACTCCACGAGCCAGAAACCAGCTGAAGCGTATTGCGAAAATGAATTGGAATGCTATTGATGCTGAAGAGTTTGAGAAGAGTTGGCTGCTACTTGCTGATATTTACATTCAATCAGCAAAATATGACATGGCAGAAGAACTGTTAAAACGGTGCCTGCGTCATAATAGAGTAGGTGATTGAAGAGTAAAAAATAATTATTGACCTTTTTTGCATAAGCTTTCCATATAGATATTGTTGAGTGTTAGTCCATTTCCAAGGATTCCTGTGTGATTTTTGAAAATTATATGTTTATTCTTACACAATCAGGAAACAAGCATTAATAATAAGAAAAAAGCCATTTGTCCTTTAAAGTTAAAAAAAAAAAGATTTATGCAATTTCAAGTTTCAGCTGTAGTGATGCCCTACTTAACCGAAAGTGTTTTTGGAATGTCAAACGCTTGCCTGTGATTATCCATCTCATCCCAGAACTAATGAAAATTGCAGAAGAACGTTAATTGCGGACGTCTGTCCCTCCCATTAAGAAATACTCTTGATGAATTTACTGCAGCTGCATGTCATTTTCTCATTATTAGAATCTATTATGCATAATATATTTTGTGGGAGAAAATCTTTTCAGCTTTTAATTTCATTCGTTTAATAAAAATTCCTTATATTTAGGTATAAAATTGAATATTATAAAGTCCTTAGAATTTAAGGCTTTTTACTAACATTTTGATGTTTAATTACAAAAGATGTCATTATAACAGTTCTTTAAAGTTAAGGTTTATTTTTTTGTTGACAAATAATTGCACACAACTTAGAAATGATATTTATCTTCATATATTCATATCAATTACTTCAAAATCTTAATCACAGTAAATCTGTTTTATTCTCATTGAGCGAATTAGATTACAAATGGACCGTTTATTTTTTAAAGAGGAATTGTGATTATCTAGTACTATTAAGATACTTTCCTAGGAACTTAAGAACCTGAAAGATCCAAGCATTTATCAATTTATGAACTATTCTAGATGATTAGTTACATAAATTTTATGTTAAATTGGCTTTGAAAGCAGAATGCTCATTAATAGGCTTTGAAAATCTAAACTGCTGAGTAGTTTACCCTTCTATATCTAGTCTAGGATTAACCAAGATTGCATGAGAATTTCAGTGCACACAGAATTTCAGTTTGCCAGAGCGCTGATAACAATACATTGCATGGTTGAACGTGATGGCTGCTTTAAAAGCTTCATTCAGCCCTGCTGGTTGAATATGTTGATATTGAAAGCATGGTATTTAAGAACTAAAGCTTAAGAACCTTGAATTACATAATTTAAAAAATGGAAGTCATCCATATCTGGGGCAGGAAATGTACAAGACGACACTAGACTGTCTTGCCATACCACATGAGGAAGGAAGCTATCCATGATGATTAGAGTTTGTGTGAAAGATCTAGGGGCCAACTTGAAGACATCTCCAGTAGTCGAAGTTGGGATGCTTTAAGTATCGGTAAGAATGATAACTGCAATATATTGAAAAACATAAAATCTGTTTAAATCCATGACTTCTCAAAGATCCAAAATAGAAAAAACAAAACAAACAAAAAACCTAATTGGTAACTACTACGGTATGCTAGTGAACTCACTGCTATTTCTAAAGCTTGCAAATGAATATCCTGCCTTTTCTGTACAGAATTGGTTAACCAAATAGTCAATGAGACATTTCTCATCAAAGACATTTTCCCATAAATGAAGAAAGACTGATAGGCTATCGCCATTTTTCAACCCTGATAAATTTATCTATGGATGTAACATCACAAAAAGAGGGAGAATCAGACATTCTGTGCCTCCCAATAGAAGAACATACATCTATGGCAGGGCTAGGGTTGGGATGAGACAAGTGAAACACTTAGTAATCAAGATAAATAATAATTTAATGCAGCTGTGCTGAGCTTTATTGGAGCCTGAATCAAAAGGGAATATGTGCATTCCTATATTCATATTTTTATGTTTTTTAAAAAATGGGTAATTGGTAATGGTTTTAATGAAAATATTACTGGTGAGATTTCTTCCATTAAAGTGAGAAAAGTAAAATGATAAGAAATTAAGTTTAGGTATAAATAAAGTGTTCAATCTTAAATGTAGTGATTTTTAATATATACTTTCAGATATTTCAATATTTTTAAACTCATATTCTGGAAAAAAATTACAATTAAGAAATATACAAAAACATGCATCCATGTTTTTATGCCTCAGTCTCCAGTGTGGCTTATCATAGCACTGATGTTTGAAGTAGATTCACCTCTCTCCTCCAGAATCAAAATTGAATCCAAACCTCTAGATTTAATTACAACTTCCAGAAAATGTCAGTGACATAGGAATGTATTATATAAATACCACAAGGATGCAGTCAACTAAACCTGCATTGTGAGAAACTTGGGGTTAAATATTCTTGTTTCTCTATTGCATTTAATTTCAAGAAAAGAGACACAGAGAGACAGACAGACATACCGAAGGGAAACCTCTAGATCAAAAGAGACTAGATCAAAACATTGACCAGTTACATTGTTTGGTCCTTATTTCAGTCCTCAATCTAACAAAAACAAATTATATTGAGACAATTAAAATTTAGACAGTACTGGATATTTGGTGCTATTAAGGAGTCATTAACATTTTAGGTGTGATAAAATTGTAGTTCTGTTTAAATAACGTCTTTTTCTTTTAGAGATGCATACTAACACATTTAGACTTAGTTGATATAATATCAGGATTTTTTCTGGTAATACAGAAGGGTAGGTTTGTGACATAGAGGTGAAACAGTATTAGTCACAAAATAATTGTTGAAGATAAGGGTTCATGGAGTTCATTATGCTCTTATCTCTGTATTTGTATGTGTTTAAATTACTCATAATAGTGTACATGTGCTTGTGTAAAACACAAATGCCCTGTTGTGTATTTCTGATTCTGTAAAGAAAATCCTGATTCTGCAGATTTGTGATGGAGACTTGCCATCAGAATCATTTATTAAGTTCAGTAAAAAATTTGATTGCCTAGCCAAGGTTGAAAACCATTGTTTGATTTGTCATTTAAATGGGTTGATATGATTGACCTCTATAGTCACAAACATCCCATAAAATCTTAGTGATATCAAGTTTAATCTATTGATGACTCCCATTTTTCTTCAGTCTTGCTGCAAAGCTTATGAATATATGGGATACATTATGGAAAAAGAGCAAGCATATACAGATGCTGCCTTGAACTATGAGATGGCATGGAAATATAGCAATCGGACCAATCCGGCAGTAGGTGAGTTTGGCAATCACCTAGATTTTTCACAGAAAAATTATGTTTTATTTATTAATTTTCATTTAAATGCATTTGATTTTTTTCAAAACAAAATAAACATTGAGTCAATTTTCATTGTCAACCTTTCTGAAAGGAGAATAAATTTTATATTCATAATATATTATTAGCTACTAATAGTTCAGTTTCCTGAGTTCCAAACTTGTCCTCAGTCACTTAGTGTACATCTAGTCTAATTCTGCCCCCTTCTCTTCCTTCTAAAAGGAGGTGCTATTTTGAAATTGGGAATGCCATGGAAAAAGATGTTTCCATTGCCAAGTAAGTTAGGAAAATAGTGCATTAAATTGAATTACACAGGTGTCTTTACTTCTCAAAGCCTTTAAGAACTAATGTATATTGCGATGGATATCACAGAGGGGCCATGTTTCCCACAATTATTTGACAATGGGACATTTTTTTTTTCTCCTGAGCATCTAGGAACATCATCCAGTCCCAGAGTTTTGCAGGCTGTTAGTTTGAGTAATGCTAGTCTACAGTGTCCCTAACAGAGGTGGCATCAGAATATATGTCATGACCAACCTCTCTCCTCATACGAGGGAGCTCATCCTCATGTTTGTGTACTCTTTCTTTGTATTGGGTTGAAATATGCCTCCTTGAAACTGCCCGAGTCTGTTTTCCGGAGCAACTTACAGAATGCCTCCCTCTTACAGATCATGACCCTTTAAATTGCAATCTTCAGTCCTGTGTCCTAGGGCCTCTCTTCAAGCCAACTGCAGTTACTTGTCCATTCTTCCTAAGATTGGATTCCGAGTCTCTCATCTTCCTTGTTGCTGTCTCCTGGAAGCTCTAAAATAGTGTTTCCCAAACTGTGCTTTGGAACAGTTGGAGAGATTTTAATAATTATTATTTTTTTAAATTAAAAAGAATGGAGTGTGAAGGTGGTAGATGCCATGGCCATGTAAGTTTGGAAAGTGCTGTTTTATTTTTCCATGCCTCCTGACCTGTTGTACCATAAATGAACAACCTCTCAAATATGATTTGGCTTGTTATAAGTATAATTAAGCTATTTTTTTCTTTTGATTAGGGAATTTGTAGTTGTTAATTCAGCCTAAGATGGCATCAGTCTTTTCAGCAGCCATGTCACAGTGTGAATTCGATTTTGATTTGCAGTCAAATGAGTCACCCTCATACTAACTGCTGTTAGCTCAGGTCTTCCCTCATTTTTTAGTTTCCTGGAGTCTATTCTCATACTATACTAGACTTGTACAAAGCACAAGAACTAATGATTTTTATAGTATTTTTTATTCTAAGGTATGATATATCTTTCAGAATAAAGTCACCTGGTAAGACGAAAAGTCCTTAAATATCCTTAAAATATTACTTTTGACACTTTATTCCACAGAAGGAATGCACATAGAAGTTAAATTATTTATATATTCCATTCCTTGGAAGACCTCAGCAAATAAAGAGATTCCAAATGACTAGTTCTTTCATTGCATCATCATTGTATTTTATAGATTATTTTATCAGTTCCTCCAACTTTGCTTTGGTAATCATTTCTTTCTAAGTCTCTCCATTAATTCCTCAATTTCATCCTTAAGATTGTCATTGCATCTAACACCCTCAACCTGTCTGGCCAAATAAACAATGCATTTCACTTTTTCAGTTGTCAGAAAACCCTTAAAATCATGCTCATGGCCAGGCACGGTGGCTCACGCCTGTAATCCCAACACTTTGGGAGGCCGAGGTGAGTGAATCACCTGAGGTCAGGAGTTCGAGACTAGCCTGGCCAGCATGGTGAAACTTCGTATCTACTAAAAATACAAAAATTAGCCGGGCATGGTGGTGGGCGCCTGTAATCCCAGCAACTTAGGAGGCTGAGGCAGGAGAATTGCTTGAACCCGAGAGGTGGAGGTTGCAGTGAGCCGAGATCACACCACTGCACTGCAGCCTGGTTGATGGAGTGAGACTCTGTCTCAAAAAAAAAAAAAAAAAAATCATGCTCATGCTCTTTCCATAGAATTCAGGGTTGAATATTGTTACTATGAGAGGCACCAGGATGAATGATGAATGGATAATATGCTTGACTGCAGTAATCATTTATAAATAAATAAATATATATACACACACATATCTACACACCCACATCATTTTGTATACCTTAAATATATACGAGGAAAAAAAGAAACACACTAGGAACAACTGAGATGAAATGAGAGAAGAAACTATTCATGTTTCCCCCTTCATACCCATTCTCAGGTTACATGACAGTCATTAGACTGTGTACGATGTTTGCATTCTCTCGCTGTCTCTCCTGATTGCATATAGTTGAGTTCTAATAAGTTTGGCAGGTGTAGTGCAGCTGCAGTGCACATTTTCTTTCCCCTTTTTAGGTGTTTATTTCCTCTGAAATTTTTGCACTAGGTCATGTATCAAGTTTCTTCCAGTGTTAAAATTCTGTGATTATAATATAGTGAATGTTTACATTAAAAAATGCTAATATTTTGTGGTATTCTAAGGTTTTAAAAACCATTTCACAAGTATTTTATATGATTTTTAAAGTTATACTAAGAGTTAGAGGGAGGAGTTGTTATTCCTGTTTTAGCGATGAGGAAACCTGAAAATGACAGCTCAAGCCAGATCCCAAAGCTAGTCAGGAAGCCACAAACCAAAACTGAAATCTTAACTAGTTCCCATGTAAGTATGTTTGGCATGACATCTTAAAAATTGCTTTTCTTTTTGAATGTCACAAACCCTTTTAGTTCGTTTCAGAATTTGTTGGTAATGACATTAAGTTTACCTCTCTGAAACTTCCTATTTTTGTCTAAAATCTGAGATGTGAGATTCTGCCATAGGCCCTGCACATGTGTGCCTCTGTGCATGTGTGTGTGTGTAGAGATATATATATACACACATATATAGACACATATATATATACACACACATATATAGACATACATATGTATATATACAGTCATGTGTCACTTAACAATGGAAATATTCTGAGATATGCATCGTTAGACAATTTCATCGTTGTGTGAACATCTTAGAGTATACTTACACAAACCTAGGTGGTAGATCCTACTACACACCTAGGCTATCTGGTATAGCCTATTGCTCCTAGGCTGCATACCTGTACAGCATGTTACTGTCATGAATGCGATAAGCAATGTGTGTATGTAAACATAGAAAAGGTACAGCAAAAATACAGTATTAAAATCTTTGGGACCACCATCATGTATGTGGTCTGTTGTTAATGAAACATCATCAATGCAGTGCCTGACTATATATAAAATAGTGTGAATTTTAGATCATTTCTATTTCTTTCTTTTTACTACCATCTGATAATGTTAGCCAGTAATTCTTTTCAAACATTTAAAATTTTAAACATTTGTTTTGGTACTTTTATTAGAGCCCAAGAGCACTATTCACATTTCTTATTTCATATTTTTAAGAGGTAGATTGAGATATTTATTATTACACATTATTTTACATTGCATTATATCTTGTTTACTGAGTGCACAGCTGCTGTTACTTTTCTTGTCTTCTTAGTTTTCTCATTTTTATAGCATGTTACAGGAGAACAACATCCATTAAGAGGAATGTCTTAAACATTCTTCTAATTGTTGATAGTAGAAGTGTGGCATTTCACTATCAGTAATTGTGATAATTCTTACCAGTCATTGATGACTAATCTGCCTTCCTCTGTGTCTCTCTCCTATGTGCTCTGTCTTCTCGCTATACTCCAAGTTCATTAACTCCATATGTGTCCTACCACTGGCCTTAATCCATGCAGTTTCCTCTGTCTGAGAGTATCCTTGATTCCCACCCTAGCCTAGTTTATGCCTCATTCTTCAGATTTCAGACATCTCTTGATACCCTCTTCTTCCCCGATTCAGGTTCTTTATGGTAACTCACTTGGCCTGGATCTTTCTTTCATAACATTTATCTCAGTTTTGAAATTATTTATTTACTCATGCAATTATTTAAAAATTTACTTTTTCTCCTAATAGAATGCAAACCTCATAACTGTAGGCATCAGTTTGCCTGTGTAAGTGCTAAATAAATCTGTACTGTATAAATGAATGGCTGTGTTGTCATTTACTGCCCTATGATGAGTTTTTACTATAACCTGAAATAAATGAGACTTTTCTAGTAAGTTATAGAAACCAGACTTGTGGGATGGCAGCTTTCTAACCGATGAATGTATTCACTGTGATCCTTTTTTCCAACTCCACTTTCTTTTCTTCTTACACTTCTTTTGTGTCACTCTGCCTTCTATTATCACACAACTTCTCTGTATAGTGTAGTTTAGTTGTTCGTTCACCAGCCTCCCTTACAAATTCTCTAGTGAGTAAACAAAGAGAGGAGGAGGCAAGGAAAAATAATAGTAGCAGTTTACTCCATCATTCTGTTTTATGGTTTTTGTCTTAACAGGATACAAACTGGCATTTAATTACTTAAAAGCAAAAAGATATGTGGATTCAATTGACATATGTCACCAGGTAAACACTTAAATTTAGATTTCTTAAAATTTTTCAGATGCACAATTTCCTACTTTTTAAAATCTCCAGATGTATGTGAATAGAAATAGAGGATACATTATTTTAGTTAAATGATTTATCGAGTATGTTTAGGGAGATTATCAGTGTTCAAAATTTAGAAAATGATGTTCACCTAAATAAAAAACATATTTTTACTTTGAGATCAAATAATAAAATGTTTATGTCAATTTAAAGACAAAGACCACTGAAAGGTACATATTAAACAATAAACCATAGAATATTTACATGTATGGAAAGGAGTAGGATTAAAGAGGTGGAGTAAAAGAGACTTTTACTTTAAAAAAAAAAAAAGACAAAGACCAGTGAAACATGTTAAATAAAATTCAGTCTTTAAGTTAGAAGATATTTGAAGACAGTATAGATTCTCCAGATCATTGTTCTGATTAGAAGTTCTTGTGAATGTATCTGAGTCTGGTTATTAGAGAATTCAGATTGATCAATTAGAGATAAAAAGGAATTCTATTAGAAGTCATTCAATTACATTCTGTAATTCATCCCCTAGTAAATGATCACCTACTAAAATGACAAATATTTAAATTACAGTTTTAGAATTTGTAGTCTCTTTATATATACATTGTCCCGTTGATATTCCATATAAGACATTCTATTAAACATTGTAAGGACCTCCAAGAAAAGTTCCTTAGAAAAGAATTTTGTAATGCCCCTTATCCCACACAGCGATCTGTTAGCATCATTACAGTAAATACTTGGCCTTAGTAATTGCTGTTGATTACTGAGTCCCTGTAAAGCAGTATTTCCGCCAGGTTAGGGTTTTGTGTTAATGTAAGGCTATATATTAGGATCATTTTTGGAGTTATTAAAAAAAAACTAGCATCTCCCCACTCTTAGACTCAGTAGATCTAGAAATACGTATGTCTCAAGATCATTTCAGGTAAAGCTAATGTGTGCTGCTGTATAAAAGTCACTCTCTAAGGGTTTATCAAATATTATGAGTGAAAAGCCAAATTACAAAAATATTTTAAATCATTGATACATAATTGTTTTATACAACTCATCTATTAGGTAAGCAGTTATATTTGTTTTATTTTCTACATTTGATATTTACATTCTATTGTTCTCATCCAACTACCATTAATATAAAGGAGTCATCATGTTACATTTAAAATGCCACCATTAAAAAGTGTTATAGCTGTTGTAGTATTAGTACAAGGAAATCTTAACTGTAATGCTCATTTCTAGTAAATTTTGTAACTCCGTAGTTTTTGATCATTAGTTACAAGTTTTTATGGGTTCTTTATTTGTTTTGCAGGTTCTTGAAGCACATCCAACTTATCCAAAAATCAGAAAGGATATACTTGATAAGGCCCGTGCGTCTTTAAGACCTTGAAAATAATTTTAACTTAGGTGTTGGTTTAACAGGAAATGAAAGAAATCTAACTTTCAGTTCTTCCTGTTCAAAACAGGTTTGAGCTCAGTGCTTTATTAGAAGTATACCCTTTTTTCTCCAGCAGAGGTTGCTGCTGTACATCAAGAGAAGTACTATGTGAAATTGGTGTTTCCTAATGGAGTTGAATGAGAGCTGGTCTATTTGACTGTTTTGATTAGGTTACAGATTTGGTGACTGTGGTAAAGACTATAATTATTTCTATAAAGAATATTTTGTTTGTTAAAATCTAGGTAATTAAATACCCTGTATCTTTTCTAAGGAATATTGTTTATTTCAGGAAATACATTTAAAATGCATTGTTCTCTTTTAAAGTGTTTTTGTTATATTCTTTTTTTTTTTCTTTTAAGACAGAGTCTTGATCTGCTGCCCAGGCTGGAGTGCAGGGGCACGATCTTGGTTCACTGCAACCTCCGCCTCCTGGGTTCACGTGATTCTCCTGCTTCAGCCTCCCAAGTAGCTGGGACTAAAGGCATGTGCCATCACACCCGGCTAATTTTTTGTATTTTTAGTAGAGACGGGATTTCACCATGTTAGCCAGGATGGGCTTGATCTCCTGACCTTGTGATCTACCTGCCTCGGCCTCCCAAAGTTCTGGGATTACAGGCGTGAGCCACTGCACCCAGCCTGTTTTTGTTGTATTCTATGTTGTTGCAAAGATTGGAATAAATCTCCCTGTAAATAACTCATGAAAAAGACAATATATATATATTAAATGTATATTTTAATAAAGGTTTTATAAATGTATGGTTTATATTCCTCTTGGAACTCAAAAGCTGTGGTAAGTTTTACAAAATCAGGGTAAGCTCCCCCTGCATTTTGTAATGTTAATGGGTGGTGCTATAGCACAGAAAATGTAACTTTCATTAAAAAACCTTTTTTAGAAAAGGATAAAGAGTGTGTGTTTCCCTTTCCTTTCTTGAGCTCATTCTTCCTGCTTTCAAGGTCATTGTGGTCTTAAGAAATAATCAGGACCCGAAATCTCAATTTAAATAGGTCCCTTATTAGAGATATTTAACCTTAGCCTAGAAGATTTGGTCTGCAGGTATAATTTCAGACACTGTAACATTTGATGGTAAAGGGTGACCAAATACTTTTGGTCAGCAGGGAGTCACAAAGCACCCTATGTGAAGGCAACGGTTTTTACCCAGCTCTGTCTAACAGCACCCTGGCATAGAAGCTTTCACTCTCTTACACTAAATTTAACCTCATCTAAACTTAATCCTTAGCATTATTTTTAATTTCTCCTCTACATCTTTTTCAATTTTCCTTAAAATTGTAGTAAACACAGTCCTCAATTTTATTTGCATTTACAATAAACAGTATTTATAAGTCATTTGCTGCTTTTTATTAAATGTCCTGTGTTTGTTTTGAACTCCATTCTCTTGTTTCTGATCATTTCTCCCATTTTTCAAAATCCCTTTAATTTCAATTATGTTATAAAATTCCAATTATTCCTCTTTTCACTTAGCAAAACAGTTTTTTGTGGGGGTTTTTTTTGTTGTTTTTTTTCTTTTTTTTTTTTGAGACAGAGTCTCACTCTGTAGCCCAGGCTGGAGTGCGGTGGTGCGATGTTGGCCCACTGCAACCTCTACCTCCTGGGTTCAAGCAATTCTCCTGCGTCAGCTTCCTGAGTAGCTGGGACTACAGGCACACACCACCACGCCTGGCTAATTTTTGTATCTGTAGTAGAGATGGGGTTTCACCGTGTTGGCCTGGCTGCTCTTGAACTTCTGGCCTCAAGTGATCTGGCCGCCTTGTCACCTAGCTGTTATTTGTGGCATTTCATAGAATGTTTAATAATAGAATTTATAAGTCACTTCATATATGTTAAAATACTTTTATATTCCTTACATTTGATCTTCACAAACCTAAAGTGCCAGCATTATTATCCCTGTTTTACAAATCTGGAATCATGAAACACCTCTTTTTCTTTAATTCAGGTGGAGAAATATCTTTCAGCCTGAGTGGATATTTTTAAGGACAATGCTATGGACTGAATGTTTGTGTCCCCCAAACTTTATATGTTGACATCCTAATCCTTAATGTGATAGTATTGGGAAGTGAAGCTTTAGGAAATAATTAGGTAATAAGGCTGAAGCCCTTGCGAGTGGGATTAGTGCACTTATAAAGAGGATCCCAGAGAGTTCTCTAGCTATCTTTCTACCATGTGAGGACACAATAAGAAGTCAACTATTTGCAACCCAAAAGAGGGTCCTCACCAGAACCTGGTGGTGCTGGAACCATGATCTCAGACTTCCAGCCTCCAGAACTGTGAGAAACAGATTTCTTTTGTTGATAAGCCCACCAGTTTATGATATTTTATTATTGCAGCCGGAGCTGACTCAGGCAGAAATCACATTAACAGAATGCCTTTAGTAGTTCCAATGAACTTGCATCATGGGATGCTAGAATCATGGAAATTGGATAGAGAAATAGAGCATCTGTTCTCTCAGCAAGACATTTCCAAATCAGTTTTCCTATCTGTAAGAGGAGAGGAAGGTTTTGTTTTTGTTTCTTAAGCAGCCATTTATTTTGCACCTGCCATTTGTTAGATGCTATTTTAGGGACTTTCCTTACTTTATGTCTTTTAATTTTCAGTCAGCTGTTAAGAGAAATAATATTCCCACTTTTCAGATAAGAAAGATGAGACCTGGACTAAATGATTTGCCCAGCGTCACAGAGAAAAGTGTCAGAACCTGAATTCCATACTGGCCCAGTCAACTTCAAAGCCTCTGCCTTATTTATTATATTAAGATGCCTTCTATAACTAAGAGATATTGTTTCTATAATAAAAAGTGATCTTGTCTACGTCTGGCTAGCAGAAGAAACTGGTGTATCACAGAGATAGCTAAATAATGAAGAACAAGATGGACTGAGTGGAATGAACAGCTGTTACAAATGTAGAAACTATCAAAAGAGCAGTCTAATTGAGGAGCAGTATAGTGTAGCAGTCAAGAGCATGGATCTGAAATCAGACCAGCCTGGATTTAAGTTTTGGCTCTACCATTACCTAGATGTTTCATCTTTCTCCAAGTTACACACTCTCAGCCTCAGTTTTCTCACCCATAAACAAGCATATAAGGATAATAACCTGCCTCGGGTTGTAAGGATTAAAGGGAACTTACATAAAACCTATAATGAATCTGACTCACTAGGCTCTTAATAAATAGTAGCTCCTCTTATAAGCAGAATAGGGCCAAGTAGTAATTGCAACTGAGAGAGAAAATGCAGTTCAAAGCAAGATGAAAAGGATGAGTAAAGTCCCCTAGAGAGCTCAGCCCTACAGGATTCGAGATTCTCATTCATTCATACCTTCCCTCCTTGCCTCCCTTCTCATTTTTCCTCTTCAACTACTTCCCTCTTTTCCTCTCTCTCTACCCACCAACCATTATGCTAGACTCCACATGCAGCATCTCATTTTATCCACCTTGAGCTTGCTTTTGTCCTACTCTCCTCAGTGTAGAATTCTCTTCCTCCTGTCCCTCCCTTCACCCCCGCTTCCTGTCTCTGAGCTTCCTTCTCCAGGTTTGCTCCTTCTTTCCATCAGGTATCACTTTATCACCACCTCCTCAAAGAGGCCGTGTTCTTGTCCAGGCCCACAATCTCAAGTAGCCATCCTGTGATTCTGTATCATATTATCCTTTTTAAACTCTGTGCAGCACTTACTACCTCTGATGTTTTTCTTCTTTAAGGATTTGATTGCCTTATGTGTGACAAGCCCAAGATCTGTGACAGTTGGAGCTCAAACTAGGCAGTCTTGATTCCAGACTGCTCTGAACTAGTATTTGAAGGAACTAATGACCATGACATGTTAAATGAAAGTTTGGAGACTTACACTCAGGATGGAAGCAGGGGGACACAACAGAAATGAAAGAATTTTCCATAGATCTGGGATCTGGACACCTGCCCCCCCTCATGGTAAGGACACAGTTGTAAGTTTAATGTACTTTTGACCTTAATTCAGCTAGTATGGTGAACTGGGTCCCAAGAGGAAATAGCTTTCTTCCCCAGAAGTCAAGAACCTAGAGCAAATCTGGACGGCTTTTATGCATGGACAGCTGAGGAAGCAGGTTGAACTTTGCACTAGAGAAGAAGTAGATAATGGAATCACTATGGAAACCAAAAGACCAATTAAGAATCTGACAGGAGCTATCCTAGTTTGTGACCAGAGATGACAAGTGAATAGCTTTAAAATAGGATCATATAACAGCGTTCATGCTGACAGATTTTTTTAGATGCAAGGTTGGCAAAGGTGTAAGGAAACCACCACATTCGGATGCTGCTCGTCGAAGTGTAGCACAGCCTTCTTGAAGGGAATAACTTTAAACAGCAAAATAATTTTAAACAGCAAAAAGCAAGTTTGAGAAGGCTGTTCTCTAAAAACAGCACAAAATAAGAGTCTCTCGTTTAACCAAGTGATCCCATGTAGAGAAATTTATCACAGGAAATATTCTGGAATTTTCTCAAAGGTTCCCAATTTTAAAAACTGTAACAGTGAATTTTTTGCTGCTTTTGGTTATCAAAACATCCAACATGAGGTTGTCAAATATATAAGATTTGACCAATAATACAGTACTAGGTAGTCATTGAAAACTATTTCAAGGGTTTATTTATGTATTTAATTTTTTTGGCTCATGCCTATAATCCCAACACTTTGGGAGGCCGAGGCGGGCGGATTGCCTGAGCCCAGGAGTTCGCGACCAGCCTGGGCAACATAGTGAAACCTTGTCTCTACTAAAATACAAAAAATTAGCTGGGCATGGTGGTGTGTGCCTGTAGTGCCAGCTACTCGGGAGGCTGAGGCAGGAGAATTGCCTGAACCTGGGAGGTAGAGGTTGCAGTGAACCAAGATCACACCACTGCACTCCAGCCTGGGCAACAGTGAGACTCTGTCTTAAAAAAAAAAAAAAAAAAAATTTTTGAAAGATTTTAACTGTTAAAATGCTCACAAAATAAGTGAATAAAGAGGAAAATGTAACTGTTCAAATAATAATATATCCATTTGCCAAAACTATAGATGCATATAAGAATACACAAAACTAGATGAAACCCAATTGTTAACATAGTTATGTCTGAGTGATGAAATATTTATTTACCACTGTAAAAGTTAACTGGAATTCACATATATTCTACACTAAAAAAAAAAGTTTTTTGTTGTTTTTTAGAGAACAGCCTTCTCAAACTTGCTTTTTGCTGTTTAAAGTTATTTTTCTGAACACAGACGAAGAGAAAAAGCTAAACAAAAGCTGACATTTCAACTCTCAATACCACACTTTACTATTAATTGTTAGTGCAAAATGCAATCTATATTACTTCGATGGCCAGCGATAGAGATTCAGGAAGTGAAAGATAGAAAAAAAAGCCAGAAAGTAGTAGTAGGAGTGGTGACAGAAGTGGTACTAGAACGTAAGAGTTCCAGCGGGGATGTGTAAGAGCATAGTCCTGCAATTACATAAAGAATTGAGAGCAAACCCAGTCCTCTGTAATTTTAGTCCATTATTCCAGTAACAGAGTTTTAATGATGATTCTACCAAATATTAAATTAGAAGCCAGTGGAAATACCTGAAATCCTGCAGAGCCTCCACGTGTGGTCGTGCGTGCATTGTGTGCACTGCACAGAGTGACCCAGCCAAGGGCGCAGGAGATGGAGGCAGAAATCCTCCAAGTCTTAGCACTCTGCAACTGCATCTCCATGCAGGAGGACTCCCTTTTCTAATTTGAATACAACTGTCTCATAGGCTATTGGAAGCCCTGCGAATGGAAGGAGAGGAACTAGAGTCAGTATAGAAAAGTTCTTAGAAATAAGGCTGAGGGTGAAGAGTGATGTGTCCATAAGGGTGTGAGAAGTCTGTCTTTTAATATAAGAGCTACTTGGACATCTATGGAGAAAAAAAAAAAAAAGCCAGTAAATATTGAAGGTACAAGAAAGAGAGGAGGGGAAAACCTGAGTAGAAAAATGGTGGCGTCCGGGGGGTGCACAGTTTTTGCAAGGGGAGTGAAGGAACAAATGGAACTGCAGAGTCACTGATATAAAGGCGGCTTCAGGAACCCTTATGCTAATTGGCTCCAGTAGTTTTATAATGAATAAAATAGTCTTTGAGCTAAGGGCAATACCACTCCTTCATATGCACAGGATCTTGGACCTCTGTTTTCTTTGGACTCTGAGGTATTTTTCACATATTTCCAGGTTCCTGGTTGTGGTTGTTGGAATTCTGCCTGCCAGATTAGAGGGGAGTTACTGTAACATGATAAATCCCAGTTATGATAAAAAATGTGCTACCCACCTTCTAATGCTCCTCTTAAGAACCAGATGTTTTCTAGAAAAATGTTTCACTCTGCAATCTGCCTTACAGTGCACATCAATGAATCTGGCACAATGCCCATAAAAGCAATCTGATCCCGTAAATGAGGGATGCAGAGTAATGAGCAGGTTCTAAATGTCTTACTTCCGAGTGGTATAACATGAGACTCGATGGCAATCCTTAAACCAGGCTGCTTTCAAATAGTATGTATGTTATATTTATCTTCCTTCAAACAAATTCTTTTGGCAATGTAAAAGAAATCCTGTTTTTTTTTTTAAGGGGGTATTTTAAGAAGGTAATTACTATTTCCATTTTCACCAAAAGCAGCCTAGTTTTATTTTTAATGGGTAAATGATGTAAGAACCTTAAAAAACCGCTTGAAACACAGAGGACAGAGCTGCAAAATGTTCAGTAGTATCCTCACTTATTTCGAGTCAGGGCAATAGGTCCTTTTTCACAGTTACAGATTAAACTTTCTTTGAAAAACACAGTAAGCTTAAGAACTTTGAGGAAAAAGAATGCACTAAAATGCTAAGGAGTTACAAAAATGCTCTTTTCATACAGTTTAAGTTTAATATGTGAAGTTGCTCTAGTAAATAAATAAAAACCCCTCCCTTACATAGTTTCCTAAAGAATTTTTTTGTCCAATTTTTCACATTGACTTAAGTTACAAATTGCAGAGGATAGATTGAGGGGGACTCTGGGTGGGCGCAAGCGCAGGATATTGAGAAATAGCAAGGGCAAAGTTAAAATGATTGAATACGTACCATGTGAAGAGTCAAGGTGAGGAAACGGGACAAACGACATGTCTAGATCCTGATGTCACTTACTTTTGTTAAACACATAAATCTACTGCCTTTTATAAAATATATGTGCTGGGTGGTTGTTTTTGTAGATTTTTTTAAATGCCCAATATTCATTATTCAAGTTTCAATAAGAATGATTTTGTTTCTACAAAAAGGAAACAATTTTTTAATTTTTTATTTGGAAAAAAAATTAAATGTACAGAAAGTTGCATGAATAAGATTGCAAATACCATGTATATTAAGGTAAACATTAAACTGTTGCTAGTATTTTAAACCATTTGCTTTATCATTTGTGCTTCCTGTGTGAGTATATGAATTTTATATATACATTTACACTCACACATATGTATACACACATATATACATATGATGTTTTTTTCTGAAGATTCTGAAAGTAAGTCACAAGCATCGTACACATCCCTGTACCCCTAAGTACTTCAGTGGTCTGTATTTCCTAAAAATATGGGTACACTCCTATATAATCAAACTGTAGTTATGAACTTCAGTAAAGTTAACATGGATACCGTACTTTAATCCATATCATTTACCACCAGTTGATCCAATAAAAGTCCTTTTTTATCCTCCAGTCAAGATCCACTCTGGAATCAGGTATTGTATTTACTTGTCATGTCTCTTTATTGTTGCTTAATCTGGAGCATATCCACAGCCTTTCTGTCTTTTACAATATAGACATTTTTTGAAGAAAATGTCCCTCACCCTCTTTTTTTTGTAATAGAATGTTCTTCATTTAGGATTCGTCTGATATTTCATCATGATTCAATTTGAGCTAAACATCCCTGGCCATAATGCTATATAAGTAGTATGTCCTCAGGGTATCAAATATGGAAGCACACATATTTATCTGCCCTCACTTGTGAATTAATTTTGATTACTCCTTCAAATTTCTTCACTACATAGTTATATTTTTTCTCGCAACTAATAAGCAATCTTTGAGGAGAAACTTGTAGATCAAATATCCTGCTCCTCTTCAAAACTCTCCACTGGATTAATCATGATTCTTGCCTAGTCCCATCTTTGCTGTGAGGGTAATAAAGGCTCCACATGTACCCAGCAGTTAGTACTCAGCGTTTTACCGTAAGCAGGAGCCCCACCTTTGCTTATTTATTGTTGTTTTTGCTTTTCATTTTTATCCATTATTTAATATAGGAGAGTAGGGGACTCTGGAGCTTAAACAAACTATCACATAGCGAGGACTGAGAGTTGAGCTTTATTTTTTTTCCTCCTGGATAAAATAATTTTATCCATTGTTTAATATAGAAGGAGAGTAGGGGACTCTGGAGCTTAAACAAACTAGCACATGGCGAGGATTCAGATTTGAGCTTTTTGTTGTTGTTAAAAATATTTAACATCATACAGTCTTGTGAAATTCTATTTTTTCAATATTTCATCATTCATTAATGTCTTTAGTTATTTTGGTGCTCAAATTATTTCAGATTTGTCCAGCAGGAGCCTCTTCAGGCTGGTTCCTGTGTCCTTGTGATATGCTCTCATTGTTCATTTTTCTTTTTTTTGAGCACTTTCTTACTTTCTATCATAACAAGGTGTCTCAGGCTCAACTTCTGATTTCCCTGCCTCAACCTTGGAATCAGCCATTTCTCTGAGGAGCCCTGGTTCCTTTTATTGGGAATGGTGTTAGAGATGAAGATCCAAGTGCTAAGTCTGCTCATTGCTACTAGGGTGTAATTGCTTCTAGATCCTTTCAGAAGATGGAAAACATATGCATGCTTACGTACCTATGCATATACAGACATGTACTCATAGACACACATATACTCATAGACATACAGGTGTTTGCACGAATACTGTGCATACACACAGTCTCACATACACTGACATCTAGTTCTTATTTGTATGACCCTTTTCCAGAGTGTGGTCCTGGATCCTAACAACCTCAATCTATTTGTCCATTTCTTCAACCTTATAATCTACCTAAAATGGTTTCAGAATTGCTTCACCCAAACACTTATAACAAAAACAAGTCTACAAAATCTACAAAAACCAGTTCAGAATTTGTTTTCAGTCTCCCACCTCGCACAATGCCACCAACTTTGGTTGATTTTTAATTTATTGTTGATAAATTTAACAACCTATCCTAAAATGTTACCAGAACCATTTCCCAGTAGTATGACGTATTTCAAAAATCAAACTAGGCCAGGCACAATGGTTCACACCTGTAATCCCAGCACTTTGGGAGGACGAGGCAGGTGGATCACCTGAGGTCAGGAGTTTGAGAGCAGACTGGCCAACGTGGCAAAACCCTATCTCTACTAAAAATACAAAAATTAGCTTGGCGTGGTGGTGGACCTGTAATCCCAGCTACTCAGGAGGCTGAGGCAGGAGAATCATTGCTTGAATCCAGGAGGTGGAGGTTGCAATGAGCTGAGATCGCGCCATTGCTCTCCAGCCTGGGCAACAAGAGCAAAACTTGTCTTTAAAAAAAAAAAAAAAACGAAATTATTTATTGCTGATAAGAGTGTGTGCTCTGTTTCATGGATCAGCTTTGCAATTTCCTTCCAAATATTCATCTACTTGCAGAATAAATGCCATCCCTTCCCACGCCAACCATATTGATGATATAGTGGCAGGAAGGAGAGTAGGGGACTCTGGAGCTTAAACAAACCATCACGTGGTAAGGATTGAGAGTTGAGCTTTTTGTTAAAAATATGTTGTAGATCTACATTATTATAAACTGATTTTTCTGTTTGACCTTAAGTATTTTCAGCACTTTTACTGTGATAGGTTAACTGTCAGCCATAAACATTTCTAAAGAAATAGGAAAATTTTCTTCCTATATTATTCAAAATACAAGTTTCTGGTTTATAGCAACTAATACTATTTTTTCCCCTCAACCTGCCGTTTCCAACTGCTACCTTTTCTCATTGAGTGAATCCTAGTCTTCACTTGAAAAAGTTGGATTTATATCCTCTATTCTTTATTTTTGTATTTATATTTTATTTCTATTTTCTTGAGTCCTGCAGTCTCATAAAATCGTTTTGAATAGCAGAGCTGCAGAGCTGATGGGGAGGTCAGCTATGTTAATTCCACAGCGCCCCAGTCTTCGGTGTGAGGTTGCCTAGCAACCCATCTCTCAGGCCTCCTTTGTGGATGAGAGAAGAGAAAGCAATTCTTCTATACACTCTCAAGCCGAGATGATTTTTATAAAGTGAAAAATCTTTCGCAAAGGGTCTAACACAACCCCTGCTTCTCCTCCTCTGCCCACTGTACACTTCACATACGATGAGAAACATATTCCATCCTTTTAAGCTTTAGATCTGATACAGATATAAAGCGGAGCTAGACACTGTATGGTCAAACAGTGGAAGTGACCTGTATCTTCATGTTAAATTGAGACACATTAATTAAACCACTCATCTTCCCTTTTCTCTTCTATGAAAGCATAGTTTCCCCTCAAGTTCTAAAAGCCAGTTATGTTAAATGAAACTGCAACTGCCTGCTGAGCATCAGTTACCATAGCGACGAGAGCCAGGAGTGGTGTTTTTCTCCTTAGGCACAGGATGACTGAAATGTGTTCAACCAGGGGATTCAAGCAGCCTGCTGACTAGAAACAGGCATCTGGGAAGAGCCTGCTCGGTTGCTTTTTCTCCACACTCATTTGAAAAAATAACTAACCCCTCTGCTATTCCCTTAAAGCTGCTACCTTTTTAGAACCAAACCTCAGTGGGTGGCAGAAGTGCCCTACCTTAGGCATACAGAAGGGGGAGCAATGATGCATGCCAGTGAAACCCACACGAACAGCTGAGAGAGCATGCGAACAGTGCAGAGAAGATGCACGGCCCTTTCAGATGTCTCTGAAAATACAGAGTACCACATGTATTTTCCACATTGTGAAAATACTTAGGTACATTTTTCTGAAACATTTATAATCCTATTACCTTATTTTCCAGGCAGATGATGTTATTCACAAGAATATTGTGGTTCCAATGGATAATAGTTTATGGAGGGTTGTTGTAAGTTAAAATAAGTATAAGGAAAAATGCTTTGTGCTATTCTCATTTGCCTCTAATTATGGCTGAGAAGAGAGAGGCAGGGTAACACAATGGGCTTTGGAGTCAAACAACCTGGGTTGACCTCCTCTGCCATTTAACAGTGTGTTTTGGGGCAAGTTCCATAAGCTGTCTAGGTCTCACTTTCCTAATTTTTACAAAGAAACTAAAAAGAGTATTGTTAACAGTGTGAAGTAAGAAAATATACATGAAGCACCTGATTGAAACACTGATGACTGTTATAATCAGTTTGGCTTAACTGACCACTCAGTACTAATTGAACACCTGGTACATGCCCATGCTTGATGTGAGAAGAGTACTGAGGTCCCAGCCAAAAAGAGGGCAGCCAAGTTTGGGGACTGCAACTGCAGGTTATCTACCTTTCTGATGCTTCAGAAAGGTTTGGTATGTCATCCTCACCAATGTTCTATCCATAGTGACAGTGACATGATACTCCTTTTGGATCTATCTTCATGGCCAGTTCACAGTGAAAACTCTTACTGCTGTTTCTTAACTAAATTTTGCTTTTCTACCTGAACTGTCATTACCAGCACCCTCAGTCATCACAGTCATTAGACCGGACATCTGCCTCCATGGAGAATATGTGAATACCTCTGAATGTACTTCCTGGAGGAGCTGCCAAACTATTTCCAGTAATGACAAAACATAGCATGTATGTGAATTCCCAAAGTGGCTTCCCTGGGCATTCTTTTCTAGCAACAGTATACCTTCTGGTGACTTTCTAACAAAGCAATTACATAATTCCTGGAAAGAATGTACTTTTAAAATTTTAGATCATTGAATCTAACCCTTTCATTTTAGAGAGAAAAAGGGAGCTCAGGAACATTGATTAAATTGCCCAATTCATTTTTATATATGCATTTATATATACATATGTATATATCCAAAAATAATATCATATAAATATATACATGTATCTACACACACATTCATATATAAATACACACATGTAAAGAGAAGGAATCAGTTACACAAATACATAATTTTTTTCGGGTTGTCTAAAAGTATACTCCAAGTTCCCCCAAGCTAGAGACCATTATTATCAGTGATCGCTCTATAATTTGCAAGTAGCGGAAACCAACTTAGGATGGCCTGAGTTATATGTAACTCTTCAAGTTGGCACTGGAGCTGAGAGGTGGGAAGGAACTGGAACCAGGGACTGGAATGTGGGCAGGACTCTATGCCTTTCTTCTGATACTTTCTGCATGTTGGTGTTCACTCTACTATCCGTCCAGATATTCACTGAAGACCTATTCTATGCCAGGCACTGTGCCAGGCAGAAGGAAAGCCCTCATATTGGGCAGACCTGGTCTTCTCCAGTAGATCTTGTGAAACTTATTGGCTCTCATTCTCTCTTGCCAGCGCCATGTAAGTAGTAGCTTTTGCCTTCCACCATGATCATGAGGCCTCCCCAGCCATATGGAACTATGAGTTTGTTAAACCTCTTGTATTGGTCTATTTTCATGCTGATGATAAAAGACATATACCTGAAACTGGACAATTTACAGAAAAAAAGAAGTTTAGTGGGACTTACATTTCCACATGCCTGGGGAGGCTTCACAATCATGGTGGAAGCCAAGGAGGAGCAAGTCAAATCCTACATGGATGACAGCAGACAAAAAGAGAGAACTTGTGCAGGAAATTCCTCCTTATAATACCATCAGATATTATGATACTTATTTGCTATCACAAGAACAGCACTCAGATATTATGAGACTTATTCACTATCACAAGAATAGCACCTGCCCCCATGATTCAATTACCCCCCACTGAGTTCCTCCTACAACACATGGGAATTCAAGATGAGATTTGGGTGGGGACATACCCAAACCATATCACCTCTTTTTCTTCCCAGTCTCAGGTATGTCTTTAGCAGCAGCAGGAATACAGACTAATACAGTAAATTGGAACTAAATAGAGTGCAGTGTGCTGAAAAGATACCCGAAAACATGGAAGCAACTTTGGAACTGGGTAACAGGCAGAGGTTGGAACAGTTTGGAGAGCTGAAAAGAAACCAGAACAATGTAGGAAAGTTTGGAACTCCCTAGAGACTTGTTGAATGGCTTTGCCCAAAATGCTGATAGCAATATGGACAATAAAGTCCAGGCTAAGGTGGTCTCAAATGGAGATGAGGAACTTTTTGGGAACTGGAGCAAAGGTGACTCTTGTTATGTTTTAGCAAAGTGGCTGGCAGCATTTTGCCCCTGCCCTAGCGATCTGTGGAACTTTGAACTTGAGAGAGATGATTTAGGGAATCTGGTGGAAGAAATTTCTAAGCAGAAAAGCATTCAAGAGGTGACTTGAGTGCTGTTAAAGGCATTCAGTTTTATAAAGAAATCAGAGCATAAAAGTTAAGAAATTTGCAGCCTGACAAGGTGACAGACAAGAAAATCCCATTTTCTGAGGAGAAATTTAAGCTGGCTGCAGAAGTTTGCATAAGTAACAAGGAGCTGAATGTGAATCATTGCCAAGACAATGGGGAAAATGTCTCCAGTGAATGTCAGTAGTCTTTAAGTTAGCCCCTCCCATCACAGGCCTGGAGGCCTAGGAGGGAAAAATGGTTTCATTGGCTGGGCCCAGTGTCCCTCTGCTGTGTGCAGTCTAAGGACTTAGCACCCTCTGTCCCAGCCACTCCAGCCATGACTAAAAGGGGCCAAGGTAGAGCTCAGGCTGTGGCTTCAGAGGGTGCAAGCCCCAAGCCTTGGCAGCTTTCACGTGGTGTTGAGCCTGTGAGGGCACAGAAGTCAAGAACTGGGATTTGGGAACCTCCACCTAGATTTCAGAGGATGTATGGAAATGCCTTGATGTCCAGGAAGAAGTTTTGCTTCAGGGACAAACCTCACGGAGAACCTCTGCTAGGGTAGTGTGGAAGGCAGATGTGAGGTGGAAGCCCCCACACAGAGTCCCGACTAGGGTGCTGCCTAGTGGAGCTGTGAGAAAAGGATCTCTATCCTCCAGACCCCAGAATGGAAGATCCACTGAGAGCTTGCACCGTGCACCTGGAAAAGTCACAGGCCCTCATCGCCAGCCCATGAAAGCAGCCAGAAAGGAGGCTGTACCCTGCAAAGCCACACTGGCAGAGCTGCCCAAGACCATGGGAACCCACATCTTGCATCAGCATAACCTGGATGTGAGATAAGGAGTCAAAGCAGATTATTTTGGAGCTTTAAGATTTAACTGCCCTGCTGGATTTTGGACTTGCATGGGGCCTGTAGCCCCTTGGTTTTGCCCAATTTCTCCCATTTGGAATGGCTGTATTTACCCAATGCCTGTACCTCCATTGTATCTAGCAAGCAACTAACTTACTCTCGATTTTACAGGCTCATAGGCAGAAGGGACTTGCCTTGTCTCAGGTAAGACTTTGGACTGTGACTTTTAAAAGAGTTAGTGCTGAAATGAGTTAAGAATTTGGGGGACTGTTGGGAAGGCATGATTGTTTTTGACATGTAAGGACATGAGATTTGGGAGGGGCAAGGGGCAGAGTGATATGGTTTGACTGTGTGCCCACCCAAATATCATCTTGAATTCCCACGTGTTGTGGGAGGGAGCCCGTGGGAGGTAATTGAATCATGGGGGCAGGTGTTTCCCATGCTGTTCTCATGATAATGAATACATCTCACAAGATCTGATGGTTTTATAAGGGGGAGTTTCCCTGTGCAAGCTCTGTTTGCCTGCTGCCATCCATGTAAGATGTGACTTGCTCCTCCTTAGCTTCTACTGTGATTGTGAGGCCTCCCCAGCCATGTGGAACTGTGAGTCCATGAAACCTCTTTCTCTTTATAAATTATCCAATCTTGGGTATCTTTATTAGCAGCGTGAAAATGGGCTAATACACTAGTTCTCACTTCTCACAGACGTTTCACTACTCCCATGTTGTAAGTTTGGCCACATGCAGAGAATGATGTGTAGTTTCTTAGTCCCCAACCCCCACCACCAATATGGCCAGGAAGGAGGCCACCAGGTGACACAGGTTACACAGGCCCACATCTATGGATAAGAAGGTTGCTGGGCAGACAGCCTGAAGGCTCCACTACAACGTGTTATCTGATCCTTTTGCACTTCTCCCTCCACAGTATTTAGTCCAATTTTTTTTTTAATTCACTCAAGTGCTAGCTTAGTTGAACACCTTCATTTAAAAACCCACAACTTTTAGTTAAACAATGTAGAAAATTACTGGACTTTCACTGATAAAGAAATTTGCAACATGGTAAATTATTTGTTTAAAATCATAATTCTCCCATCTGTTTTATTTCTCCAAATGTCCAAGAAACCCAAACTAGGACAGTACCAAGGGCTGTACCACCCTAACGGTACAACCACTAGGTATCACCGTGACTAAACTAAGAGTTTAGTTGGTCCTGTGCTGCTGAGAGTATCAATGAGTTGACAGCTGCCCAGGCTTGCACTTTTCCAAATCACGGAAGAAGGAGCCATAAAGAGCCAGGCTTATCAAAATTGAGTATAAGCAATTCTCAAAGACCATGTTGATATACAACAAGACCCTTGACCTTTATATTCCTTCTTTATGTGCTAGGTGGCCCTTATATTTACACATTTTTAAATTATTATATAAAAAGAGCCATTAACCATTGTCCCAGCTCATGTAAAAGATGGAGAGATGCTGGGAAGGTATCAAATCAGTTTGGCTCCAGTTAGCCCCAAGGATTTTTCATTAGGCCACACTACTAAGTCGGACCTTAATCCCATTTTCTTGGGCTCACATATATCCTGGGGCATCATGAGGTAAGAATAAGTCAGTCAGGAACCAAACAAAATTCAAAGAAATGGATAGGCATCATGATATGGTTTGGCTGTGTGTCCCCACCCAAATCTCATCTCAAATTATAATCCCCACATATCAAAGGAGGGACCTGTTGGGAGGGGATTGAATCAGGGGGTGGTTTCCCCCAGGCTGTTCTTGTGATAGTGAGGGAGTTCTCACAATATCTGGTTGTTTGATAAGTGTCTGGCATTTCCCCTGCTTGCTTGCTCTCTCTCCTGCTGCCTTGTGAAGGAGGTAGCTTGCTTCCCCTTTGCCTTCCACCATGATTGTAAATTTTGAAGGCCCCCGGCCATGCAGAACTTTCAGTGAATTAAACCTCTTTTCACTATAAATTACCCAGTCTTGTGTATCTTTATAGCAATGTTATAACAGACTAATATTAATACATATCATTTCTTTAGGGAAGTCAGCAAACAAGATGCTAACTGATGGAGTGAAATCCCCAGGAGATGCAGAAGGCAAGTGCAGCTGAGGCCTCAGGGGCAGGAGATGCCCATCAGGATGAGAACTATGGCTTTCTCCAGTGATGACTCTGCTTCTATGAGGTCACTAGCAGTAGAACCATATCTTGCTGGCATACACTCAGGGTAAGAATATCATTGGCAAAGTTGTTTAAGATCCAATCCGCTTAACTATAACTACCTCCTCCTTCCCTGTTTCCTTCATCTTCCTACTCATATACACATGATACTTTCCTTTCCCTTTTTCTAGTTCATCCCCCTGGGAGAACCGCTTTCTTGCCTAGAGTGAAACCCTACTCTCTTGTTTTATGTTCAACATATTTTGTTGATGCTCCAAATTCTCTTGTTCTGGCTTCTAGCCAAGGCATTTTGTCCTTTTCCTTACAACTAGTGTAAAAAAAAAAGAAATATCCTTGAACTTTAACTTTTTTATAATAAACCTTAGTGATCCATCGATCCAAATGTCTAATCAACAAAAAGAATCTAAAAACATTAACTTTTGCTCAAATACAAGAAGAGCTTAAACTCCAGACTCTTCTAGCACAGCAAGGAAAGAGAAATAACAGTACAGCTAGTTCCATATTAAAAAAATAGGAATATTCATCTCCTTCCATAATACAAAAAATACTACTGGAGAATCAGAAAAGTAAAAATTGTGCTTGTATAAAGAGTTCCTGGATTGTGCTGGCTTCCTATATCAATCATTTCTCTCCTGCTTTCCTGTAGATGGCCCCGCCTCTCCTGGACTTCCATCTGTCATCAGGAGAACATGACCATCTGGAGTCAGTACAGATCATCAATCTTTCCACATATACAAGTTCATTTTAAATTTTTAAAAATATAATACAACTGAGAAGTCTTCATTAAATTGCTCTGGTGGTCCTACCTGTTTTCTGTTAGGGATCCATTACATCTCAGAGCCACATGGGTGATGCCATAATGCCAGGGCTGAAACACTGCTTTAGGGGTCTGTTACTTTCCTATTGCTGCTATAAAAAATTACCACAAACTATGTGGCTTCAAACATCACACATTTATTTTCTTACACTTCTGGAGGTCAGATGTCCAAAATGGGTCTTAGAGCTAAGACCAAAGGGCAACAGAGCTCCCTTCCTTCTGCAAGCTGTAGGGAAGGCTGTGTTCCTTGACTTTTCCGGCTTCTAAGGCCTGCCTGCATTCTTTGTCTCATGATCACATCACTGTGACCTCTACTTCTGTCATCATGTTTCCTTCTCTAACTTTCCTGCCTCCCTCTCTCCCTAATAAGGACCCTTGTGATTATATTTGGGCCTACATGGATAATGCAGCATATGCTCAAGATCTCTAACTTAATCACATCTTGAAATTTCCTTTTGCCATGTAAGTTAACACATTCACAGGTTTTAGGGATTAGGATGTGGACATCTTCAGTGGGGATGGGGGCATTATTCTGCTGACCACAGGGTCTGATATAATCAGAGGCCCACTTCCTAGAAATCAGAGAACCTGATTTCTAGTCCGCAAATAGGAAATTCAATTGAGAGAGTGCATAGGGATTGTTGGTATCTCTGTTTTACCTTTGACTTATTAGACTGTAGCCACAAATTCTGGCCCCAGCCTATAGAATGTTATAATGAGAAGCACTGGCTTTAAAGTCATACTAACTTGACTGGGATTTGTTTTTTGTTTGTTTGTTTGTTTGTTTTAGACAGGGTCTTGCTCTGTCACCCAGGGTGGGGTGCAGTGGCATGATCATGGCTCACTGCAGCCTCGACCTCCCTGGCTCAAGTGATCCCCACATCTCAGCCCCACAAGTAGCTGGGACTACAGGCGTGCACCCACCACACCCAGCTAATTTTTTTATTGTTTGGAGAGATAGGGTCTCACTATGTTGCCCAGGCTGGTCTTGAACTCCTGGGCTCCAACAATCCTCCCACCTCAGCCTCCCAGTGCTGGGATTACCCTCATGAGCCACTGTGCCTGGTCTCACCTGGGTTTTCATCTCATAGGAGCTCTGAGAGCTTGGGCAAGTTCCTCACCTTCTGTGAACTTCAGTTTTCACCTGTCTTCTCTGAGGAGGTCTTAGAGGAAACAGACTCAGAGACTCGCCTGCGGGATACTCTTAGGAATAATGCTGGTAAGGGAGGGAGAAAAGCAGGATTGGACTGCAACAAAGTCACAAGGAAGGCTTCAGCTGATCCCAAAGGGACTATGTTGATGGGATGGCCTCCCATGGCCTCCCTTTAAGGCAAAGGAGACAGACTTTGGTTTCCCCTGAGTCAATCTGCCAGGATTGGGACTACATAAGAAGAGTGAGACACTTGCCTTGAGGACAAAATTTAGAGGGCGTCAAAAAGCTCAGTAGCCAAGATAAATAATATTTTAATGCATTATTATTTTTTAAACCTAAATTAATGCAAAAGTCAGCCTTTATTTAAAAATTTCAGTATTTTGTTCAGGGTGCACTTTTGCATTGGTTTGTATTTTTTAAATAATGCTTTAAAATAAACTGTTTTGGGGAGCCATATTGGAGCCTCAAGCAAAGAGAAAAATCAGTCATATTGATTATATCTTTATTTAAAATTGTGATATTTTGATAATTACAGAACTTTTGCATTTTTTATTTTTAAAATATTACATTAAAATATTGTTTATTTTGATTACTGAGTTTTTGGCTCCTGCTTAAATTTATCACTCAAGGCCAGTTTTTCACCCTGGTCCTGGCCCCGCATTGTACACAGGCTGCCCCACTCTCTCTTCAGGAGGAAATATAGTCTTAATCCAAGGCCAATGCTTGGAGAGGGGTTTAGCTATGAGCCATTAGCAGCCAATACTCCTGGCATCTGGGGAAATGAGTGCCTTGATTTTGAATAGGGGCATGGTGCCTACCATAGTATCCACTGTGATACTATGATGTCTACCTATAATGAGATTGTTTTGTCATATAGTCATTCACTCATTGGAATAGTAAGATTGTCATGAAGGACATAAAGACTTATGTGAGAGGAACTTCAAGAAGCCTGACTGGAGGCATCTGGCACTTACCTCCTCCACAGACAAGAACGAAAATAGCAAGCACATAATCAAACTTTGTATAGAGCATCTAAGAGAGAATACTGAAATTCAACAGAGAAGGAACAGGAAGCACCTGAGGCATAGAAGGAGGAGGAAGGGAGGCAGTCAGCTCAGCTGGGATCAGCTGGGAGCTCATAGAGGCTCCCTAGTTCAGGAAAAGGGTAAGCAGTAGATACCCAGCTTTCCATATTCTCACCATGGACTCCTGAGACCCTAGCCATGGGAGACCCCATCACAGGCTCTGAGAATAACATGGGGACGTGCCTGGAGATGACACAAAGGCATTGCTCTAGAGTGGGAGTTCATAATGGTCCAACACACCCACCAAGTCCTAAGCAGATTCACCATGGGGCCATTTTGAGAGCCTAGAACCCATTGGAGGTTGTATCCTGCCCTGGGGCCCAAGAGCCCCTGCACCTTCACATCCCTGGAGCCCCACTGACACCATTCTGTGTCCACCCAGAGAGCCGTAGCAGCAATAACACCAGTCAGACTCAGCAGAATGGCAGGGTCCCCAGCACTCCAGCACACACAGTGCCCTGTATGCCAGGTAAACGATGGTGCAGCACCCTAGGGAGGCTCTCCCAGGACAAAGAAAGCCAAACCACATGCTCTCTACGGCCAGAGAACCACCTACCTGAGACAGCTACCACATATAATGACGCTGCCCCCAGCAGCAGGGCTGCTGCAATCACACTCTGAGGACAGACTCTCTTATCACCAGCCACAGCCACTATTGCTGTCACCAGAAGCCAAAACACATGCAGCTGGTCATGACTCCATCTACCAAGCAGCAGGGCTGCCATCACGCATTTGCACATTTCCTGAGAACTAGTTTTCCCTGCTGCTACTACAGCTGATATACAACTGCCACTGCCATTGGGGACTAAAGCATCCCTCCTCCCACACAGCCTAAGAACTGCCTGCCTGTGGCTATAGTTACTGTCAGAAACTCTGCCTCTACCCCAACAGCAGGACTGCAGCATACTTGGACATACCCTAATGGCAGGCTTTCCCTGCCTACCACCCCTGTTGTAGCAGACTCCCAAGCTCTCTACTGGGAGCCTGAGTGTCACTCCACTCTGCCCACCATAGCCAGGGCCTGATTACATTCCTGGGGTCCCTGGAAAAAGGCCTACCTGGCCTGGCACTCCCCCAACTCCAGTGCCCTAGAACACTGTCTAGGGGCTTGCCTCACCCTGTCCACCACCACTGGCTTCTGTGCAGTCGTCCTAGGGCTGCTACCACCACAGCAGCACCCACTGCACATACTACCTAGGGAACGAGGCACTGACATACCCAGCTCATTGTAGATATAACTAACACCAATGTGTGTCACTTCAGAGCCCAAGGATTGTCTTGCCATTACTACTGCCATCACCCACATCACACATGCTATCCAGGGACCAAGGACCCACTCACCTGACTGACCCACCACTACCACTGCAGCACTTGAGCCACCTGTAGCCCTAAGTATTGGCCTGTTTCAACCCACTAACACTGGTGACTGCATACGCCAACTGGGAACCCAAGGCTAGGCATGCTTGGTCTACTGCTGCCGTGACTGGAATCTGATGACTGGCCTACCTATAATCCTCATCCTCAACAAAACCTCACCATAGCCTCCACTAACAACAACAACCTAAACCACTGAGGAAATCACAAACACAACTGATGCTGTTTGCAGCTGAATAAATCATATGGAGACTACACTACTGCATGCACCCAGAATCAAAGCTACTGTCCTACCCAACCAACAGCATAGATGTATCTTCAGGAAAAATCCCTTCCCTTGTAAAAGCTAATCCAAAAAAAAAAAAATTGGAAGAAGTGACTGTTACACTGGAGGTACAGTTATCAACATAAAAACACAAGAAACTAATCCAGGCAACATAGCAAAGCCTTGTCTGTGCTAAAAATAAAAATAAAAATAAAATGTTAGCCAGGAATGGCAGCACACTGCAGGCTATAGTCCTAAATACTTAGCAGGTTGAGGCAGGCTTGAGAGTAGGAACTTGAGTTCATAGTGAGCTATGATTGCAAACACTGCAAATAATTGAAAGAAATCAGAAAAACAATTCAGTATGTGAGTGAGAAATTCACCAGAGATAGATATAATAAAAAAGAACAAACCAGAAGTCCTGGAAAGAAAGAATTCAATGAATGAAATTTTAAAAATTCATCCAAGAGCTTCAACAATAGATCAAACAAAAGCAAAAATCTCAGAACCTGAAGACAAGTCTTTTGAAATTGCCCAGTCAGATTTTTTGAAAAGAAGAAAAGAGAATAAAAAAGAATGAACAAATCCTGTGACATAACACCATAACACAACTAAATACATGAATTTTGGGTGTTCCAGAAGGTGAAGAGACCAAATCCATAGAAAACCTATTTAACAAAATAATAGCTGAAAGCTTCCCAAGTCTAGCAAGAGATTTAGACATACAGACATGGGATGTTTATAATCCCTAAATAGATATAAGTCAAAAAAGTTATTCTCCAAGGCATAATAAGGTAAAAGTCAAAACCAAAGAGAATTATCAAAACAGCAAGAGAAAAGTGTTTAGTCACATATTAGGGAAACTCTATCAGACTAACTGGGGATTTTTAAAAATACGTATAGCAAAAACATTACAGGTCAGGAGACAATAGGATGATATATTCAAAGTGATTTAAAAAAAAAAAAAACTGCCAGCCCAGAATACAATACCCATCAAAGTTGTCCTTCATAAATGAAAGAAAAATAAAATCTTTCCCAAACAAGCAGAAACTGAGGAAATTCATCACTGCTAGACCAGAGCTACAAGAAATGATCAAGGGCATTCTATACCTGGAAACAAAAGAATGATATCTACCATCATGAAAACACATGAAAGTATAAAACTCACTGGTAAAGCAAACCCACAAATAAGGAAGAGAAAGAACCCAAATGTTATCACTACAGAAAAACACCAAACCACAATGATAAACAACAAAAGAGAAAGAAAGAAAGGAAAAAAGAAAGGAAAAAGATAGAAAATAACAAGAAGATAATTAACAAAATGACAAGGATAAGTCCACACTTATTAATAATAACCTTGAATGTGAACAAATTAAATTTTCCACTTAAAATGTATAGACTAGCTAAATATAATAGATTTTTTAAAATATGATTCAACCATATGCTACCTATAAGAAACTCATTTTACCTGTAAAGACATATATAGACTAAAAGTAAAGGGATGGAAAAAGACATTCCATACAAATGGAAAACAAAAAAACAAGCAGAAGTAGCTATACTTATATCAATATCATATAAAACAGAATTTAAGTCAAAAAACAGTAAAAATAGATAAAGAAGGTCATTAAAACATAATAAAGGGATCAATTCAGCAAGAAGATTTAAAAATTCTAAATATATATCACCCAACATTGGTATCTATAAATTAAATATTATTAGACCTAAAGGCAGAGATAGACTCCAATATAATAATAGTTTTAGACTTCAACACCCCATTATCAGCATTAGACAAATGATCTAGACAGGAATCAATAAAGAAACATTGGATTTAAATCACAATTTAGACCAAATGGACCTAATCAACATCAGCAGAACATTTCATTCAACAACAGTAGATACACGTTCTTCTCATCAGCACATGAGACATTCTCCAAAAAAGACCATATGTTAGGCTACAAAACAAGTCCCAATAAATTCTTAAAAATTGAAATCATACTCAGCATCTTCTTAGACCATGGTGGAATAAAATTAGAAATCAATAACAAGAGGAACTTTGGAAACTGTACAAATATATGAAAATTAATATGCTCTCAGCAACCATTGGGTGAATGAAAAAATTAAGAAGGAAATTAAAAAAGAAATTTTTGAAACGAAAAATGGAAACACAACATACCAAAACCTGTGGGATGTAGCAAAAGCAGTGCTAAGAGGGAAGTTTATAGCAATAAATGCCTATATCAATAAAGTAAAAAAATAACAAATTAACAAACCAATAATATACCTAGGGGAACAAGAAAAGCAAGAACAAACTAAACTCAAAATTAGCAGAGGAAAAGAAATAATAAAGATAGGGGCAAAACTAAATGAAATAAAGACAAAAAAATTAAGACAAAGGATCAACAAAATGATAAGCTGATTTTTCTAAAAGATAAATAAAATGGATAAACTGCTAACCAACCTAGCCAAGAAAACAATTCGCAAATAAACACAATCAGAAATGAAAAAGGCAACATTACAACTGATACCACAAGAACACAGAATACCATCAGATACTATTATGAACACCTATACAACAAACTGAAAAACATAGAGGAAATGGATGAATTCCTGGACGTATATAACCTACCAAGAATGAATCAGGAATAAATAGAAAACCTGAGAAGACTAATAACAAATAACAAGATGGAATCCGTAACAAAAAGTCTCCTGACAAAAAAAAGTCCAGAACCAGATGGCTTCACTGCCAAATTCTACCAAACTTACACAGAAGAATTAACAATAATTGTTATCAAAATATTCCAAGAAATTGAAGAGGGGGAGGGAATTCTTCCCAACTCATTTTACAAGGCCAGCATTACTCTGATACACAAACCAGACAAGGGCACAACAAAAAAAGAAAACTACATGTCACTATACAGGGTGAATATAGATGCAAAAATCTTCAACAAAATACTAGCAAACCAAATCCAGTAGCACATCAAAAATATAATACAAGTGGGATTTATCCCAGAGATGCAATGGTGGTTCAATGTATGCAAATGAAAATCAATAAATGTGACACAGCACACCACCAGAATGAAGGACAAAAACCATATGATAACCTCAATAAATGCAGAAAAAGCATTTGATAAAGTCCGACAATCCTTCATAATAAAAACTCTCAACAAACTAGGCGTACCAGAAGCATACCTGAACATAATAAAGTCCATAAATAACAGACCCTCAATTAACATCATAATAAATGGGGAAAGACTACAAGCATTTCCTCAAAGAACTGGAACAAAACAAGGATGCCCACTTCCATCACTCGTATTCAGCATAGTACTGGAAGTCTTAGCCAGAGCAATCAGGCAAAGAAAAGAAAGAAAAGGGTTCCAAATTGGAAAGGAGGAATTCAAATTGATCCTCTTTGCTGATGACATAAAACTGTTAGATATGATAAGTAAATTTAGTAAAGTTGCAAGATACAAAGTCAACACAAAAAAAAATCAGTAGCGTCTTTACATATCAGTAATGATATAGCCGAAAAAGAAATCAAGCAGGCAATCCCACTTACAATAAATCCCATTTACAATAAACTAAATCCAGGAATAAATTTAATCAAAGATGTGAATGATCTCTATAAGAAAAACTACAAAATACTGGTGAAAGAAATTAGAGAGGACACAAAACAAATGGAAAGTCACCCCATGCTCATGGATTGGAAGAATTAATATTGTTAAAATGACCATACAACCCAAATCAATTTACAGATTCAATGCAATCCCTATTAAGATATCAATGTTATTTTTCACTAGAATAGAAAAAACACATCTAAAATTGTTACAGAACAAAAAAACAGCTCTAATGGCCAAAGCAATACTGAGAAAAAAAAACAAAGCTGGATGTGTCACACTACCTGACTTCGAAATATATTACAAGGCTATAGTAATCAAAACAGCATGGTATTGGTACAAAAACAGACACAGGCCAATGGAACAAATAGAGAACCCAAGGCTAGGCATGGTAGCTCACACCTGTAATCCCAGGATTTTGGGAGGCCAAGGTGGGAGGATTGCTTGAGGCCAGGAGCTCAAAAACAGTCTGGGCAACATGGCAAGACCCCAGGTCTAAAAAAAAAAAAAAAAAAGTAGCCAGGCATGTAGTCTGCTTCTGTAATCTCGGCTACTTGGGAGGTTGAGGTAGGAGGATTGCTTGGGCCGAGGAGGTTGAGGCTGCAGTGAAACATGATTGTGCAACAGAGCAAAACTTTGTCTCAAAAACAAAAACAAACAAAAAGTAGAGAACCCAGAAATAAACCCACATTTTTATAGCCAACTGATTTTCAACAAAGGCTCCAAGAACACACATTGGGGAAAAGATATCCACTCCAATACGTGGTGATGGTAAAACCGGATCTTCATATGCAGAAGAATAAAACTAGATAGCCATCTCTCATCATATAAAAATATCAATTCAAAATGGATTAAAGTCCTAAAAATAAGACCCAAAACTATAAAACTACTAGGAGAAATCACAGGGGAAACACCACAGGATATCGGCCTAGGCATAGATTTTATGGCTAAGATCTCAAAAGTGCAGGCAACAAATACATTAATAGAGATGGGACTATGTTAAACTAAAAATCTTCTGCACAGCAAAGGAGATCATCAATAGAGTGAAAAGACAATCTGTTGAATAGGAGAAAATATTTGCAAATTATTCATCTGATAGAAACTAATATCCAGAATATGCAAGGAACTCAAACAACTCAACAGCCAAAAGAAAACTAATAATCCTATTAAAATATGGGCAAAGTACATAAATAGACATTTCTCTAAAGAAGACATACAACTGGCCAACAGTTATATTTTAAAAATGCTCAGTATTTCTAGTCATCGGTGAAATGCAAAGCAAAACCACAATGAGATATCATCTTACCCCAGTTAGAAGACTATTAATAAGAATAAAAAAAAACAGATGTTGGTGAGGATGCAGAGAAAAAGGAGCTCTTATACACTGTTGATGGGAATGTAAATTAGTACAGCCACTATGAAAAATAGCATGGAGATTTCTCAAAAATCATACTATCCAGCGATCCCATTGCTGTGTATTTATCCATAAGAAAGGAAATCATCAAAGGGATACCTGCACTCACATGTTTATTGCAGCACTATTCACAAAAGCAAAGATATAGAATCAACCTGAGTGTCCGCTATTGGATGATTGGATAAAGAAAATTTGTATATATACACAATGTAATACTATTCACTTTTCATTAAGAAAGAATGAAATCTGGTCATTTGCAGCAACATGGGTGGAACTGGAGGTCACCATATTAAGTGAAATAAGCCAAGCACAGAAGAAAAATATTGCGTGTTCTCACTTGTATGTGGGAGCTAAAAAAGTGGATCTCATAGAAGTACAGAGTGAAATATTAGGTTGGTACAAAAGTAATTGCGGTTTTTGCCATTTAAAAGTAATGTTAAAAGTAATAGTTACCAATTGGCAAGAATGTGTGTGTGTGGGTGAGTAGAGGAATGGATGGGCATAAATTGGTACAAACATACAGTTAAGTCGAAGGAATAAGTTCTAATATTTTATAGCAGAGTAGGATGTCTATAGTTAGCAGCAGTGGATTGTATATATATCAAAATAACTAGAAGAGAGGGCTAGAAATGTTCTCAACACATGGAAATGACAAATACTCAAGGTGCTGGACACCCTAAATACTCTGACTTGATCATCACACATTCTATGCATGTAACAAAATACCACATGTACTGCATAAAAATGTACAAACAGTATATATTAATTACAAAAAAAATTGTGTAGCTACCAAAACTCATTATTTCAGGTGCTAGCAAATGTAGTCACAACGAAGACTAGGCTTGAACTCTTCCTTTCAGCTTCCTGACAGCCAAGTAACAGAGTGAAAGGTCAGATAATTTACTTAGACCTGAGGCTGCCATTAATATTGTCAACAAATTGCTTTGATCTACAGCTCATTAGCTTTGGTTAGAATTGCTAAGCAAATAAGCCAAAGTGAAATTTTGTTCTATCCCACGGCCTATCTACTACCTTAACCCCAGACAACCTTCTTACATGGTGATCACAACCAAGCTGGTGGATGGGCATAAATCTTTTATTGCTACCAGAAAAAAAAAAAAATCAAAGTGCAAGCTCTATCAAATGTAAGTGAATGCCCATGATGTGTCTAGCATCTATACACTGTGTTCTAGAAGTGTGTTAATTTGGCTTAAAGAAAAACTATAAATTCTTTGTCTTCATTCGGAAATCAGTAATTCTCAAAAGGGAAGGTAGTTTATAACCCCTAGGAAGATCAGTGATTCTCAAAAGGTGGTACGGTTTATAACCTCTAGGGGGTCACATCAGAATCTCCTGAGGAAAATGCTGAACTATGCAATCGCTTCTCAACTTTCCCCTAGAGAGAGATTCTAACAACATTGTCTCCTATGAAAGATTTCATGGTTACTGTCATGAATCACTACTATTGATAGGAGAAAAAGTTTATATCAGGTGTATTGAGATGCAAAAGGAAAAGAATCACTGTTATAAGCTGAAATTGTTAATAGAAGTGCACATGAAACAAAACAGCAGCAAGATATTACACAATTAGCTGACATGTATAGTGACATTTTTGCCAGATTATACAGAAAAAAATATAACTGTAGTTTTTTCATGAGCCAAATTTCAGTAACAGCTATTAAATGGTATTTAAAATGCATCATTTATAGAAATGACCTTTTTCAGAAGAACTGGAAAATTTTAACTCATATATACTAGGTGAAGGAAAAAAAGGTACTTGCTTATATTTCAATAAGCCCTCTCTGCATTGAGAAAAGAACGTTGTTGACTACCTTTTGTTTCTTGGCTCGATACTAGTTCTCTAGCTTTCTTCTTTTTTTGTTTTCTCTTTTTTAAATACACAATTCTTACTAATGCAAACCTCACATTGACTCAGATGAAAGAGGCAACAGAATTTCTGGACACCGTGTACCTTTTAGATAATGTACCTCAACATTGATTCAGTTTCTTTTTCTAATTTTGCAGATCATTTAACAAGGTGTACAGCTGAAAATGGTTTGTGTAAGTGGTTTTTCATCTGTGAGCTTATTATATTTCCTTTGAAAATTGTTCTTTGTGATTTCAACATCTTCTGGGGGTAGGGTGGTGACATTTTATATATATAATATGTATTTTTTTCTCTCTCTCTCTGTATGCCTTTTAAATCCAACAGTCACTTCTCTTTCCTCGTGATAATCACTTCTTTTATGGACTGAAAGCACTTTGTGCTTTTTCCTCTGTAATCCTAGTTGATTATACAGTATCTTCATTGTTGCTCAGTGTATAAGTCTTCGAGGTTTCGGCTGCACTGTCCAAATCATGATGAGCTTCAACCATGGCCACTGACGAAACCTCAGGCATTTCAGCTGGTATTTTGAACAAATTTATTTACTGCCTTTATTATAATGTTGTCAGACAGTTGTGCATCTAGATGATCTGATGGAGTTTACACTTCAGAGGCACTGGGAATGCCAAAGATTTATTTGCTTCTCATTCATTAAGAAGAAAAAAGAAAGAAAATGTAACTAATTGAAGAGTATGGATGACAATTATCTTTTTGTGAGTATTTTCTCCTCAATCTCCTCCTAATTTAAACCAATATAATGCTTAACTGATGCCCATTCACATTTCACAGGTATTTGTTTTGTTTTTTTTAAAACAACTAACTCCTCCTATACATAAAGGGGAAGAAAATAGAAATATTTTTTAAAACCCTGGAAGAACTTTTAAGTCCTAGAATATTAAAGGAAAGTTGCAGATAAGTTAATCTCACAAGTATGTTACTAAATTGAGATAAATGACAAAAGGAATTATTATAACATGGATTCACTTCTGACCTTTAAGGTGGAAAGTGTAACAATGATATTCTTAGGTTCCATGAATTGTACATGTTTTAATTATTGTTGTATTATGCTTTAAAAGTATCTTTCCACTGGACATTCTTAAATCAAGGTAAAAATTACATTAAAATTGTAATTGCCATTATATTTCTTCTCATTTATATGTATATGTATATCAGAAAAAAAATTTATGTATGTGTATATTTCTTTTTACATTTGCCATCACTGAAAAGAAAAGCTTTTATAATATCACAGAATACATCAAGAGTAGACTATTTTATTTCTGCCACTGGTAAACTTGATTATTTTCAATAGTTTTCTTCATTGAAAATTGCCACCTATCACTTGTTGGTGATCTTTATCTGAATGTTACTATTCAGAAATATAACTAAAGCTTTGTCACTTTTTAAGGAATGAAATTCTTTTTGGGAAAACTATCTAGTACACGTAAATTTGTGATATAATGTTATTTGTGGCTTGAGAGTATAATGAAGATGTTAGATTTACACAGAAATATTTTCTCAGTATGACATCAGAGTTGACAGTACATTATTACTTAATAATATTAAAGAAATACAGGCACAAATTAGAAGATAATTTTCTCATTTTTAAAATTCTTTTCATGAAAATAACCTGTGAACCCTTGAAAAAAATAATTGTTTTAATATTGATTTAAGACATTATTGAATTATGTGTGATTATAGGAGCCCAGCATATTGCAATTCATGCTTTTTTGAGCTTTTAAGTGTTGCTATCCTTGTGTGCCCTCTGTGCTTACATGTTGAAAATTATTCATGTGACATTCAGGCTGTTCTGAGGGTCATTTGATGAAATTGTTGGTGCATCCCATGGTGCAGGGCCCAAACCCCCCAATCTTTCTTTAACAATTGCACTTCTGCAAAGAGGCACGATGGTCGATGCTGGGAGGCTCTTAAATTGAGAGAATATAGACCAAATCAGAAATAGTTTTGCCACTGAGTTTGTGTAACCAGCTTGGATAGCCAGATACATCTTCTTTTTTTTTTTATTCTTAAAAATCAGATAACAATATTTACTAGTTAAGCCTATTTTAAGGATTAAGGGAAGGGAAATGGTGATCTGCTATTTATAGAGTATCAACTATGAATAGGGCATTGTATTTCGTGTTTGAAAAGCTCTGTTTGCAGGTCACACTTTAGGTACTGTTGGTTATGTTAATAGCTCAACTTCAGAGAACTTCTAACAAAAAGGTGGTTACTGTAATTTTATTACAATTCCACTGCTAAGTGTGGAGGCATAGCCCCATTCACCAGGTTTACTCTTTGCAACTGGAGAGTAGCATTCTAATGAGAAAAGAGGCTGAGAAGTTATTCATACCTCTTCAAATGAAGAAATGTTTGTACATTCCAATGCTAAATTTTGCTGTTGCTATAACAAGAACTAAATAAGATTCAGATTTTGTCAGCCTCTGAATATTTTGGAGTTAGCCAAAGAGAAAAAAAAACACACCTTTTTTTTAACTCATTGGTAAAATTTGGGAGTTGCAAAATAAAATAGGTACTACTAAAATTCTATCTGTTGCTTTTGGTTGATCACCTTATAGAAAGAAATGAACTATGAACCCCAAATGGAACACATATATCTATTAGTGGGCAGATAAATCCAAATAAAAACCATGACAATTTATTTAAAATAATTTTGAACAGAAAGGATTCCCTACTCTGGGTACCACAAAGTTTTTAGAACTTCCCCTGGATAATTGAGGTTGGTACACATACCCTAAAGTAAGCAGCAAGTAACTTCTCTACATGGTTGTCACAAAACCCATGGACTTTTATATATAGATATACATATATAGATAGATATATGCATACATATTTTATATATATATAAAAGCATACATTTTACATATATAGATAGATATATGCGCGTGCGCGCACACACACACACACACACACACACACACACAGGAAAGGATATGACCATGGTAGGCATGAGGATGGCCAAAGGAGGGTGTAACATCTAAAAAAAATCATGTAAAAAGAAGTAAAAGAAAACAGAAAACAGAGAGAAAACATACCAAGAAGAGGCAAATTGAATTTGTAAACATGTGGAAGTTCAGGGCTATTTGCATTATGCCAAGTCCTCACATTCCAGTGACCCTTGCAGACATTACTGTTATAGCACATTAATTGTTATGGATACTTGGATATTCTATGCCAAAAGTATATAGTTGATTTCTAATCACTGCAAACAGTAATTAATTCTACTGAAAACATTTAGGTTTTTTTAAAAAGGGAAATGAACTAACAAAAAGTAGTCATCAGGTTAAGGGATGAATCACATAAAATAAACCGTAATTCTTAAAAAGTGTAGATAAATGAAGTTATTTCTTATTTAGCCTATTTTTTCTTTATCCTTCGTCTATCTTATCAAAATGGATAAAATCACTTTCAGCCAAATTATAACATTTATTGTAGGACATATTACCTCAAATTTGTAGCCAAGGGTAAATATTGTATTTAAGGTAAAGATGTGTATCTTAGGTTTTCTGTTTTGTTTTGGTTGTTTTCATTTTTTGGTTTACTTATTTATTCAATTATTAATGTATCATTTCTAACTTCCTGAAACACTGGATTGAAAATGTGTTCCGGACCCTATGTCTAAAAATGTTAAAGTTGTGTGATTATTTGGAAGAGGATTATTTTAGCTTTTCCTAGTATTTCCTTCCTTATGAAATCAGGTTGACCAGGACAAAAAAACAATTCCATTGGTGCATTCTGCCTTGCAGAGCAAGGTGTCCACAGGAACCTGTGTGTGCAGGTCACAAAGCCCTTGGTTAGTGAGTGAATGAGCAGGATTGACAGTGGAACTCAGGCTGAAGGACTCTTTTTGCTATTTATACATAGAGTAACGATCTACCACGAGAATGTTCTGCTCAAGGGCAATGATTTTGTCAAACAGATTCTCCTCCATTAAGATAAGACTAATGAACAAATTCTAACACTGGCCAAAATATTTGCCATCGTGTTTTCTCCAAGTACAAATCTAAGAAATTAATTACTTTATCTTTAGAAAAAATTTTCCTCTGCTCCCCACAGAATTTCAGACCACATTTTCCTAGTGTGGCTTCCTTTCCCAATAAAATGTTGGGTACATACTTTTGTAGATTCAAATATCCAAGGTCAGCATAAGCTCTTTAGCCAGTAACAATAGAGCTTCATTCCACAACATTTTTAGTTGTCTTTGGGGATACCTCAAGTGCTGAGAGATGAGTTAGTCACACTCTGTAGTTAATAATGTTCAATCTTTAGCTGTCTGTTCAGGTCTCTCTCTTCTTTTCCTTCATAATATTTTTTCAGTTCATTCTTGACCTCATTTCTATTTCCCCTTCCCCCACAAGCAGCCATTCTAATGAGCTTGATATATGTCATTGAATATATAAATATCTTTGAAAAATACATAAACTCATTATATGCATGCATGTTTTAATTTAGATAAGTGATATGGTGCAATAGATTTCTCTCTGCCATACTTTTTACTTACTTGACATGCTTTTTTTTTTTTGAGATGGAGTCTTGCTCTGTCGCCCAGGCTGGAGTGCAATGGCACGATCTCGGCTCACTGCAACCTCCGTCTCCCGGGTTTAAGCCATTCTCCTGCCTCAGCCTCCCGAGTAGCTGGGATTACAGGCGCTGCCACCATGCCAGGCTAATTTTTTGTGTTTTTGGTAGAGACAGGGTTTCACTATGTTGGCCAGGCTGGTCTCGAACTCCTGACCTTGTGATCCGCCCGCCTCGGCCTCCCAAAGTGCTGGGATTACAGGCATGAGCCACTGCGCCCGGCTCAACATGCTGTTTTTAAGATGATGCTATATGTACTAATTCATTGCTACTAACCATTGCATGTTATTCCGTAGTGTGCATTGAATACATTTTATTTATCTGTTCCCTAATAATAGAACTTGTTTGACACCAGCTCCTAGCTCCCACAAAATACATGGGAGACCCTATCATTGGATCTAGGGTACACCCCCAAATTTCTCCAAACATTGCTAACTGACCTCATCAGTCCTAGATTCCCACTAACCTTGTACAAAGGCTTCAAGTCTCACTGTCCCCCCAACACCAAGTATTATTGAAAATTATAATTTTTACAAACCTGATGGGCATAAAGGGATATCTCATTTAAATCTGTGTTTTTCTGGTTATTAGTGAGGGTGACCATTTTACCAAACATTGTTAACCGTTTGAAGTTCTCTTCTATTAATTGTGCTTTCAAATCTTTTCCAAATATTTAAATTTGTTTTACCTTATAGCATATTCACAGTTTTTTTAATGTAAAATGATTGGAAAAAATTAGGATGGTTACCTATCTAGCAGCATCTTTTGGCTTAGAAGATGGCATAGAAGTTGGAAATTAGATTACTCGGGAAATTTTTCACATCATGAGGACTATTAAATATTGGTTTGAATCGCAGTTTTACAACTTAATTGTTGGGTGAATTAGAGCAAGATACTTTTTCTTTGTGTGTCTCTGGCTGGCTGTGTGTGTGTGTGTGTGTGTGTAAAATGGGGGAAATAATTGTGACTTATTGTAAGGGCTTGCTATTTTCTATAAGATGACTTATATAAAGTTTGCAGTATAGCACATGGACAACTGCAGATGCTCCATAAAAATTAGTTTCTTCCTATTCTGTATGACCTATATATATATATATATGAGGAACTCAGTAAATAAAAGCTCACAGTATTGATGTCACCATCATCATCATCGTTTGGAAGTATTTAGGAAAAGCCTTACCTGAAGATGAGTATAGACCATCTGTCTTCTTAAGATCTTGTCCAGTCCTATGTATTCATAGAATTCACTCACACAAATTTGCCTTAGTGGTGATGAGTTATCAGATTTCTTATATTCCTTTGAAGCCCTGGTAAATTGCTGATGTTTGTCATTTTCTTAAAATCTTGTAATTTCTTCAGATGTTTTCTGTACTGATTTGAAAATCACCACATTAAACCCAAAAAAATCCATACAATTTAACTAAGGCCATATTCCTTCCATCTTTTCTTTCTCCTTCCCTCTTCCTTTCTTTTCTTTTCTTTCTTTCTCTTTCTTTCTTTCTTTTCTTTCTTTCTTCTTTCTCCTTTTCTTTCCCTTCTTTCTTTCTTTCTTTCTTTCTTTCTTTCTTTCTTTCTTTTCTTTTTCTTTCCTTTCTCTCTCTCTTTCTTTCTTTTTTTTTTTTTTTTGAGACGGAGTCTCACTCTGTTGCCCAGGCTGGAGTGCAGTGGCGTGATCTTCGCTCACTGCAACCTCTGCCCCACAGGTTCAAGCGATTCTCCTGTCTCCATCTCCTGAGTAGCTGGGATTACAGGCGCCTGCCACCGCGCCCGGCTAATTTTTGTATTTTTAGTAGAGACAGGGTTTCACCATGTTAGCCAGGATGGTCTCTATCTCCTGACCTCATGATCCGCCAGTCTTGGCCTCCCAAAGTGCTGGGATTACAGGCATGAGCCACTGCACCCGGCTTTCTTTCTTTCTCTTTCTTTCTTTCCTTCTTTCTCCCTTTCCTTCTTTCTTTCTCTTCTTTCTTTCTTTCTCTTCTTTCTTTCCTTCCTTCTTTCTTTCTTTCTTTTTTCTTTCTTTCTCTTTCTCCTTCCTTCCTTCTTTCTCTCTTTCTTTCTTTCGACTATTTTTATAGCTTATTTAGAACCAAACATCTTGTATTACTTACCTTTGCTGTTTAATAAATTACCTCCAAAGTTATTATCTTAAAACCAAACACTTTTATTATCTCACACTTTCTGTGAGTCAGGAGACTGAGCATGGCTTAGATGAGTCCTTTACTTATTGTCTCACCAGTCTTTAAGCCAGGTATTAACTGGGCTGAATTCTCATCTGGAGGCTTAACTAAGGAGGAATCTGCTTCGAAGCTCATTCAGATTATTGGCAGAATTCACTTCCTTGCAATTGTAGGACTGAGGGCTCTGGCTTCTTGCTGGGTGTTGGCTGGAGGTTACCCTCAGCTCCTAGAGGCCACCCTCAGTGCCCAAAGACCACCTGCAGTTCCTCATCACACAGGTTTTCCTAACACGGCTGCTATTGTAACTTCATCAAGCCGGTAAGGAGAGTTTCTAGAGCAGTCTGCTAGCAAGACAGAATCTTATATAAATGTAACATAATCACAGAGTGTCACCTGATGACCTTTGCCATATTTCATTGGTTAGAAGCAAGTCTTAGGAGCTTCTGGCCACATTCAGTGGGAAGGAATTACCCAAAATGTGAACACCAGGAGGCAGAAATCTTGGAGCATTTCTGCCACATGACTCAAACACCACCATCTGCAAGTAGACAAACAAAGACAAAGACAGGAAACTGCTGAATAGTGTTATGTTCTGTCATAGTTATTTAGAAATCTTAAAATTTGTGAATTAGGTAACTCTGCAATTCTTTACATTTAGTTCTGCTTCTATCTCTTTTTCCTTAACATTCATTTGCTATTCCATTTTTCATATCAATTTCTATATGAGTCCCTCCCTCCATCTCCGCTTCCTTCCTTCTTCCTTTTTCTGCAAATGCTTATTTATCCCCCTTTATATTTGCAAACACTATTTCAAGTACTGGGGATACAATGATGAAAAAAATGCCCAGTCAGTCTTAATCTTCACAGAGCTTATAATTAACTAGGGAATCAAAATTATATAGACAATCCCAAGATATTGTCCCAAACAGGATCACAGAGAAAGCCCAAAGTGATGATCAGGCTACCCCACCTGGGAGAGAACTCAACCCATTCTAGAGGCGAAACAAGACTTCTCAGCGGATGTGACCTCAAAATTCTAGTTAAAAACGTAGTGTAGTAATGAAGTGGTAGAATGTGGAAATCTATATTCAGGACTAAACATTAATGATCTAAAGAGCAAGAAGAATTGCCTTTATTTTCACATGCTTGCTTGAAATTGTAGCTTAAACCTCAATCAATAAGTACATGTAGTTCTACTGATGCATTAGTAAAAAAATGTATAAACAAACCCAATGAAGATTATATTGTAATATCATTTAATAAAAATTATTATTAGCTATCTAAACTTGGGCAAACTCTTTACTTTTTGTATTAGGCCATTCTTGTGCTGCTATGAAGAAATATCCGAGACTGGGTAATTTATAAAATAAGGAGTTTGGCTCACAGTTCTGCAAACTGTGCAAGAAGAATAGCAGCATCTGCTTCTGGGGGTGGCCTCAGGACGCTTCCAATCATGGCAGAAAGAAAGGCCAGGTGTGGTGATGGCTCATGCCTGTAATCCCAGCCCATTGAGAGGCCAAGTGGGGGCAGATCGCTTGGCACAAAATTTAGAGATTAGCCTGGGAAACATGGCAAAATCCCATCTCTACAAAAAAATACAAAAATCATCTGGGTAAGGTGGTGCATGGCACAAAATTTAGAGACCAGCCTGGGAAACAAGGCAAAACCCCATCTCTACAAAAAAAATACAAAAATCACCTGGGCATGGTGGTGCATGCCTATGGTCTCATGTACTTGGGAGGCTAAGGTGAGAGAATTGCTTAAGCCTGGCAGCTCGAGGCTACAGTGAGCTATGATTGCACTATTGCATTCCAGCCTGAGTGACAGAGTGAGACCCTGTCTCAAAAAGAAGTCAAGGGGGAGTAGGCACATCATGAGGCAAAAGCAGAAGCAAAAGAAAGAGAGTTGAGGTGTGAGAGAGGTGCCACACACTTTTAAACTACGTGATCTCAGTGTTAACTCAGAGCTCACTTATCACCAAGGGGATGGCCCAAGCCATTCATGGGGAATCTGCCCCCATGATCCAAACACCTCCCACCATGATCCACCTCTAACACTGGGGATTACAATTCAACATGAGATTTGGGTAGGGACAAATATTCAAACTATCTCACTTCTCTATGCTTCAGGTCCCTTATCAACAAAATGGGTGGGTATTGGTCATTTCTAAGGCATTTAACTAGTTTAAAACTCCATAAATCTATGAATCTGTAGGGCGTGAGAATGGCATGTTATGCTAACAAGAATGTTGCTCTTGGAAGACACTTTAGCTGAGGTCCAAACCTAGGTATCTCCTCCAGTCAAGGTAAGGCCTCCCTCTACTAGCAAGACCTTTGTGTGAATTATCAAAAGGCCTCCTCACAGATGCATCACTGAAAGGCATCCTTCTGCAAGGCACAGGGCTTTTCAAGAGCTGTGAGGGCTGGATTTTAGGCACCCCAGATGCTCACATGCAGAGCAGAAAAAAAGTACATGATGGTTCTGAGATCAATGTTATTTCTGATCTAGTTGTGACATTTAAAATTCTGGCTTCATGAGAAATGAGAGATGTTCTGGCAGAGGTATAGACAATGATTTGTCCATGGTCACTACCAACCTTATATACATATAAATTCCTGAACACTGCAGTTTAGGAAAGGAGGTCCTCTTGGATTTTAACAATATTTTCCTTGGCACATTTTTGTAGGCAGAATTGTGTGTTTGCATTTAAAAAAATCTATTTTAGTTTTCTCTTTAGCCAGTCTTTTTTCAGGCTTTGGTATAATTATACTTAAGATGTTTTGGGCACAGCAAAATGATCAGATTTACAATGCACAGGCCACTGTCTATTGAGGTAGATTTACCATTCACCCCTTCTGGATGAGGGCTCCTGTCACAGCCCCTCCTCTGCTGCGGAGCTGACAGACTGCGTTTATTGCTCTTCCTGGGATCCCAGACACCCATCTTCCCTTCTCCTAGGGACTTGCTTCTACCCACGGCTCAGCCTGTGACTCATCTCCCTAGAGTAGGTTGCACCACTGGCTGTCTGGTGGCTATTCAAGAGTCATTATTTATACCTGTTTAAATCCCCACTGGTCTCAAAGGCTCAGAGGAGGTGAGTCCCACCCAGCAGATGTCTTTCTTTTAGATAGAATTAACTTAGGCTTTAAATGCCCTAGAATCTAAATATCTTCTTTGCTGCCTCACTAACTGACAGATGGATGGATTGTATTTTTTTGTTCAATTTTGGCACTGTACTAGGTCGCCATGGGCTGGGCAGATCCTGAAGAGAACCAACTTGAGTCTGACAGTCCTTCCAGAACATGGCACCCACCTCCACCATATAACACAGCCAAGTACGTCCTTAAAATGAAAATATAAAATGGGAATATTATATATAAATGTACATATTGGGCAATTAAATAAAATAAACCACCTCTCCAACAAGAGAAATTTATTGAGAATGAGCTTAGAGAGATAGTCATCTTTAATCATCACTATCATCAATATCATAATTGCTAATATTTATCAATCATTTACAATCTGCCAAACATTTGCTAAGCATTTTTCTGAATTACCTAATTTAATCCTAGCTAAGTTGCTATTTTATTTTAAGGGCAGTCTCCTTTATTTTACAAACAATTTTCCAATAATTAATTAGTAAAAATATTTAAATTACTCTGTATATGGTGTTTAAAATGGGATTGATGAATATGTATTTACATGGAAAGATGCCCAGGAGACATTTTAAATTGGGAAATGAACAAATCAAAAAAGCTGTTGCAAAAGATTTTCTTTTCAACAACTTTGAACTTTCTGCAAAAAAAAGATTTTTTTTTCATTTGGAAATAGAAAGTGTATATTATACATGTGTATATCCCATTATATAAAAATGATATTTACATACAAGGAATAATTGGTTTCATTGTAATATGGTTAATTCTAAAGAATGGGATGGAAAAGAAGGAAGGGGGTGGACTCTCTTCTTTCACTTTACTCACATCCCTATAATTTATTTTTAACAACAAACACTATATTGATTTTTGTAATAGAGAACTTTTTAAGGTAAAAGTAAATGAATAAAAGATGTCATAACCTCATCAAGTTCTAAGCATTTTCTTCATACTACCCAAATGAGTGTTTCATCTAAGCTCTGAAGCATCAATGTAATGGCAAGCCTATAAACATTCACAGTTTACTAAAGTTAAGTAAACCTAACAAAAGCAAAGAAGTCTGTATCTATCTATTTTTAATTGACCTAAATATAGATTGATCATAGTAGAGAATGCTGGCAGTTAGCCAATTCCTTGTAATAATTTAATGGTGATGATGATAATTATAACCAACATTTATACAGTGATTCTCAGATTTATGGATTAAAAAGCAAGCTCACTTATAGGTTTCATCCGACCCTTACAGTGACCCTTTTAAGGAGATATTTTATGCTAGTAATAAAAACAGTCCTATATTAAGCACCTGCATTCCCAGGTGCCAAGCACTGTACAAAGTGGACTACATATGCCATCCCATTTAATTCTCAAAAAGATGCTACGGATTAAACATGTGTTAGGTTCAGCAGCAAGTTAGAGAAAATAAGTAACAACAATGGCTCAAAAAAATAGAAATGCATTTCTTTCTTCTCTAAAACCCTGGACTTTGTTGGTGATTCCATGGTCAGGAGAGACCCAGGGCTCTGCTCTTGTTCTACTGTTCTCAACACAGTTTACATTTTATGGTTCAAGATGACTTCTCTAGCTCCACCCATCATGTCTGAATTCTAGCCATAAGGAATAAAATAGCATTCTCCCTCCTTTTTTAAAAGGATAATTCCTGGAAGTTACAGACACCACTTTTATTTTGACCTCCGTGTCCAGAATTTAACCACATAAACACATCTAGCTGCAAGAAAGGGCTGAAAACATGGACTTTTTTCTGGGCATCTGTGTCTAGCTAACTTTTGGTGGTTATTTACTGGTGAAGAAGGGGAGAATGGATATTGGGATATTGGGATAAAACTAGCAGTCTCAGACATAATATATTATTATTCTCATTCTACAAGTGAGAAGGTAATGAATATATCCAGCGTTACAAAGCCAGTAAGTGATAGGGTTAAGTTTGTTTGACTCTGAAGTTGATCTCTTTCCACCATAGTAGACTGTCTCTTACACTGTTAGTTGATCTATTTCTTAAGATAGTTAGAATTCAGCTAATCAGATATAAAACACTTTTTAAACAAAAGGCCAACTATCAAAATTTTGCTTTTGGCCTGGGTACCTATTTGTTACATCAGCTAGTGGGCTTACCAGAAATAAGCAGGTACCCCATACATGTGTAATTTTGGTTAATACATAGTCTAAAAATAGAATTTTCTAGAATAAATTATAATCTTCCTGTCTAATAGCTGTAAATGTGACATTCAGTAAAGAATAATAAGGAAATCTTTGGATAAAAAGGAATGACATCTCTATACCCATCAAGACTGGCTTATATCTCAATATAAGAAACTGTTTCATGTAAGATTGCATTAAATCAGGTAGGGGGTTGGAATGACACTTGTTTAATGATGATTGCAATAACAGTGTAATATAGTTACGTAATTAATTAGATGCTAAACATTATGTGTCTAAGAGTTTTATGCTGTAACAGAAGTAAAGGAGATTTGTGTGTGGCTACAACTGTGCTGTCTATTGAGGACTTGAAATGTGGCTGGTCCAAATTGCGATGTGCTCCAAGTGTAAAATACACACAGGATTTTGAAGACTTAGTATAAAAACAAGAATGTAAAGTAACTCTATAGTTTTTATGTTAATTACGTGTTGAAGTGATATTTTAGATATATTGGGTTAAATAAAACATAATATTAACTTTATTCTCACCTGTTTCTTTTTACTTTTTAAATGTAACTACTAGAAAAATTTAAATTACATATATGTAGTTTGCATGAGAAGCTCATGTGATATATGCTTTTTGAACAATGATGGTCTACACAAAGAGAAGCAAAGGAGAAGACAAGGACAGAGGGTCTTCACCATTGTTCAAGAAGAAAAAAATGTTCTCACTGTGGAGTGTCTTGAATCTCTCAGTCACTAGAGAGGGGACCTTGTTTCTGGGTTGCAGTACTTCAACAGGATTTCTAAAAATTTATTTCAAGCTCTCTGAAAATTCATCCCATTCCCTTTTAAAGAACTCACCCTCAGGAGGGAAGGGAGGAGTTGAGGCAGAGAAATTTCCAATAACTAATTTGGTTTCCCAGATCTTCCAATAGAGGAAGGAGTGTCTGGGGGAAGCAACTAATGCCTTGTGGTTATTGGAAAGAATATGCCCCACTGGAAGTAAATGCATTGATCTTGAATCAATTATAGCACTTTTCACTGCAAATAATAGAAAAACTGGCTTAAGCAATGAGGAAACACATTGTCTCAACACAAAGTCCAGAGATAAAGCAGGCTTCTGCTCCATTTTTCTGCAGTTTCTCAGGCTCTGCTTTTCTGCGTATATTGGCTTTCTTTTCAAATTATTTTTAATAACATAATGAATTTGTGGCTTCATTACTTCTTATTATTCTGTTTAATTTTTACCACACTCTTCATCATTAAAACTTTCCAAAAAATAATCACACAAACTATTTTACAGGCTTTTGTTGGCCTTTATTTATTTATTCATGTAGTGAATATATTTCTTGAGCACCTACAATGTGCCAGATATAACACAATTCTTGTTCTTAAGGAGTTTGCCATCTCTCATTAGATAAAATAGACAAGTACACACAAATCCTATCTCAAGTTTGTCAAAACGATAAGGTTCTTCAGTAGACTTAAAGTTACCTAAATTCAAGTCCAAAACTTTGTCTTTGAAATCCAGGGGCCAAATTGGGTGGAAGAACCAGCCTGGTCAGTCCAAGCCATTCCTGAGAAGGGACTTGTACCAGCAGGTTTTTCTGTTCTTCAGTCCGTGCTTTGGATCCTTCAATGACTAATGCTTGTGGAACTGTATGATGAATCTTGCCAAATATCTTTGTCAAAGAAAGAGAGTAAGGCTTTAATTTTCTGTGAAATTCTGTTTTTCTTTTTGCCCAGGTGAAACACTAAGGAGGCTCTGTAAGGCATGACTCTGAAGAAGGCCACTATCTTTTACTGCCATGACACCATTTCTCAGAACACATCACATGGCTCCTGAGTGGTCAGGAGTCCAGAGAAAAACAGTCAAGCCCTCCTTTAATAGTAAAATTTTTGTCTGACCCTCTCAAATGGCTATTTAGATCTCTTGCAAATTGAACCAGAAGGTCTTTTGTTCAAGTTCCTGACTTAGCAATTTTGGATGTGTTATCTCACATGCCGTGATCAGGTTCTTTGTGGAAGTTCTCTCTTTAATTCTTCTTGAAATAGGTTTTGTTTTGTTTTGTTTTGTTTTAATGCCTATTTGAAATCTGAGGAAACAAAAGCTCAGAAAGTGACTGGGTCCTTGACTTCCAGCTCTTTACTACAGTCACTGGGGAACACAGTGACCCCATCCCTAATCGCTTCTTCAAGAGGTGCAAGTGACCCAGGAATTCCCCGGCCGTTGCACAATGAACTTTCCATACCTTTATTGGAAATTCAGTTGTGGGGAGGAAATCAAGGCTTTCAAACACATTATCAGGAGACAAAAATGAAGCCCCATCTGCATTTGAATTTTCCAGTTTCTCAGTGTCAGGCATTGAATTGTTGTGGTTTGGTTCCCACTCGTTTTCTGCTTCAACACTCAACAAGAAGACATGGAAGTGCAGCACCACCTAGAATTCACTTGGTAAATATTGTTGAAAGAAAGAATGAATGGATGAATGAATGAATGAGCCCAGGTTTTCTCATCCTAGAGATTGCTATGAACTTCTGTCTTTAAAGATTGGTTTAATTTCAGGCCCATCTCAGAAAGAATAACCAGTTGGTGTGATGAAAAGTTTTTACGTATGGGGTTTCATTCTAGAGCTCTTATTACATTTCATTACCATTCTCCAGAGCAGACTTTTTTTTTTTTGAGACAGAGTCTCACTCAGTCTTCCAGGAGTGGCGCCATCTCGGCTCACTGCAAGCTCCGCCTCTCGGGTTCACGCCATTCTCCTGCCTCAGCAGAGCAGACAATTTTAAATGAGGATTAGGAGAGCTCAAAATATCTTTAGCATGCCTCGATTTTCCCACACTTTTGACCAAGATACAGGAAAGAAAACAAAAAGTAGGGAGAATGAGTAGCGAACTTAATTCTTCAGGTTGGGAAGAAATGCATTTCCTGTGAGTTGGAGAAGGTCCTTCTGTTCTTTGCAGGTGAGTGGACAGCAGAAGCATTTTTTTGGTATTCTAAGTAGAAGTGGCCCTGGAAGCTGCTGAATTTTGGTTTTCACCAGTCAACTGAATTTGGTTGTGTTATGGGAAGTGGACTGCTAATAACGAGTGCCTCTCCTGGGGTATGCCTTAAAATCCTCCCACTCCATTTCCTGGCACTATAAGCCCCTTGTTTTGACAGATAGATCTTACTTCGTGATACAGATAATTGTTCAATTTATGCATAATGTTTTTAGTGGTAAATTCATAACACACCATGTAGTGTTTAGAGCAGTGTATTGATAACACACATACATATGTGTAGCTAAAGACTAATAACTTTCTATTTTGTCATTTACAACAATTTGCACTCATTAATGATTTTTTTCCCAATATTTATGATCCGGAGGTAGAGTCATTACAAATAAAGTGAGGGACCTATGGCAAGAGAGGGTTTGCTTTTCCCCAAACTACTCTCTATCATACCCCCTGACATCCTATTTCTATCTCCCTTCCCTAACCTAAAAAAAAGAAAACCACAAAATCTCTCCTAAAGATGTTTGTCAATGATTAAAATTCTACCATCAATGGCATATATTCCTTTGATAGACTGCATCTCTTAATGGTATATAAATTACTCTGGAGAAAGGTTAACGTTGTGATACTATTTAGCCTTTCATGTTGATGGCGAAGAATGCATAGATCATGAAGCTGCTAAATAAATCCTCACAGTGATATTGGTGGTAGGTGAGACTGCACCAGGCAATTTTGAGTATCATGGGAAATTTTTGTCTACTGAACATTGTGGGCAGGATTGGCACTCAGATTGTGCTTCTTGCTTTTTGCTCATGGCTATGGAAGAATAGAAAAGCGTTATATAATCATGAAAAGCACTTGGAACGACTCCTGGTACTATCAGCTTTGTCGAAATTTGTACTGACTTGAGTTATGTTAACTAAAGTCTAATTGTTAAAACATTTATTATCAGAATGTATTTCTGATAATGTTTATACAATCAAGAAGTGGCAAAGTTGGCCTAAGAAGCCTAATGTATCTGATTCTAGATACAAACATTATTGTTTTGGAATCGTATACATTAGGCTTCTTAGGCCAACTTTGCCACTTCTTGATTGTATAAACTTTAACTCTCAGAGCCTCATTTTCAGTTGAAGTCTATTTAAGTCAAGAGTAGTCTCCCTTTATCCACAGTTTCACTACCTGCAGTTTCAGTTAGCCCTGGTCAACCTGATAATATTAAATGAAAAATTCCAGAAATAAACAATTCTTAAGTTTTAAATTTTGTACCCTTCTGAGTAGCGTGATGAAATCTCGTGCTGTCCTGCTCTGTCCTCCCTGAGACATGAATCCTCCCTTTGTCCAGAGCCTGCATGCTGTACGCACTACTCACCTATTAGTCACCTAGTATCCGTCTTGGTTATCAGATTGACTGTCCTGGCAGCCCAGCGCTTGGACTCAAGTAACCTTTATTTTACTTAATAATGGCTCCAAAATGCAAGAGGAGGGATACTAGCAATTTGAATATGCCAAAAAGAAGCCGTCAGTTGCTTCCTTTAAGTGAAAAGATAAAAGTTGTCAACTTTAGGAAGGAAAAGAATCATATGCTGAGATTGCTAAGATGTTCTATCTGTGAAATTGTGAAGAAGGAAAAGAAATTTCTGCCAGTTTGGTTGTCACATCACAAATTGCAGAAATTACAGCCACAGTGCATGCTAAGTGCTTGGTTAAATGGAAAAGGCATTAAACTTGTGAGTGGAAGACATGAACAGAAGTGTATTCCGATTGATGGCCATCAGGTGTGGTACTCTTCTAGGTTTCAGGTATCCACTGGGGTCTTGGAACTTATCCCCCATGGATAAGTGGGGGACTATTGTACCTATTTTGTAATATTAGTATAGTATATTGTACAGTACTTTATAGTATTACATATGAAGTAAGATAATGTGTGGTGGTTATTTAACACAGTGTAGATTTACTTAAATAGTAAAGGCAACAATGATGATAATGACGATGATAGATGGGATTTTAACAGATGCATGTCAAGGTTTTACTCTTTTCAGTTGCCGTATTAGTATTAAAAGAAAACCTCTTAGGTTCCTAAGTAAAGACATTTTTGATGACATGGTAATAGAATTTTTGAACATTAATGTCTTTTGACATGATAAGCCCAAATCTATACCTATTCCCAAGGCCCAACCTGGATCTATTATTACTAAAGATATTAATACATGCTTTGAGTTATTTGCAATATAAGTAAGTCAGATGCTACATATCATCCTACCTCTTTCCTTGACAGTCTGTGAGCTCCTTGAGTTCCATCCTGCATACTTTTTAGACTGTGCTTCCGTTTTGACTTCAATCATTTTCATAGAATCAACCTACAGTGATTCCTTACCCTGTATCCATCCATATACCCAACTACCTATGGTTGTCTCCATCTGAATGCCCCTCCCCAGCCCACTCTTACCTTCTCGGAGCCTTAAGAATTTGGTTTGGATATCACCTCTTCTAGAAACCTTACCTTTCATATATACTTCAAGAGTTCCTCTTCTGAGTACTTACACGTTACATTACATACTTCATGTAATGTGACTAGTTGGCAACACACATGCTTGATATATAATTAGTATATCATGAATAGTTAAAGTCACTTGGTCCTTTCAACCATTTCTATTTTCACACACATATGCTCCACTTACCTTATTTATATTGAACACGTCTTACAGATTACTAATTTACTTATCTATGCTTAATGCATCTTCTGAGCTTCACCCATCCTGTTTGTTTTCTTGCCTTCTACAGCCGAATTAATTACTTGCAAATACACATTACAGATTATGTATTTTTATCATTCAATACCACCAATTTGAAATATTATCTCTTCTTGAAATTTACCCTTGACAGTTTACCCTTTGAACCTAATCCAGGTATTAAAGATTTCTAATTTAAAGGAAAAACAATTTGTTCCTTTAAGTCTCAAGGTGATTTACAGAAGTCAAGTTAAATGGCACCTTGGTTAACTACTTATACTTCTCTGAGCTTATTTTTCTTTATCATAAAAATAGGATTTTATATCAGATACATGTGAATGCTGCCATTTCAGCCTCAGGGGCACAGGGGGATGTTCACATTTGGATGGTTTAGCAGATCATATGGAGTGAGTATCTCTCAGGTCTAAGGATGGGTGGAGAGGGTTGAATATCTAAATCAGTACATACAATGAAAAATACCCTATAAGGCTGGACATGGCAAATGCCTGTAATCCCAGCACTTGGGGAAGGTGAGGAAGGAGGGTCTCCTGAGTCCAGGAGTTTGAGATCACCCTGGAAACATAGTGAGACCCCAAACTTTAAAATTTTTTAAATTAAAAAATTAGCCAGACATGGTGGCAGGCACCTGTCATCTTAGCTACTTGGGAGGCTAAGGTGGGAGGACCCTTTGAGCCCAGGAGTTCAAAGTTGCAGTGAGCTGTGGTTGTATCACTGCACTCCAGCCTGGGTGACAGAGCAAGACCCTGTCTCCAAAAAAGTAAGATACCCTATAACACAGAAAGAAATGCTTTTTGCCATGTGCAGTTGCTTTCAAAGCTTTAGTGCAGTAGGCCTAGCCATGCCTTTTCCATAACCAGTTAGTAAGTAAGTGACCTGCTGCTGCAAAAGGTGACCAACCATTCTGGTTCGGCCAGGAGTCTCCTGGTGTTAAGAGTGAAAATTCTGCAACCTGGGAAACCTCTCAGTCTCGGGCAAATCAGGATGGTTGCTGAACCTGTTTCTTAGTCTCTTTAAGCATCAGTTTCCTCAAATATAGAGGGGGAGATATAGACATATCCATCACAGCAGTTACAAGGGCTAAAAGAGGTAATGAGAGTAGAGTGCTTAACAACAACGCTTTTACTGTGAAGGCCATGAACATCATGTTTCTTAACCACCAATCTAGTTTGGGGTTTCATCATCTCTGAGTAAACTTGTGCTTATTTTTGTTTTATTTTACTTTATCTCATTTTTCATGGAAACACATGTAAACTGTCAGAGAATGGCAAATGGTTCCTCCTAAAACTGCTGGTTCTTAACAAACTTAAATGATAGATTTTCCTCCTCTGCATATTATTACATGCAGCATTTGACTGCTAAGGGTTAAGGTTCCTCCTGTGTGTGGTGTTCACAGTTTCAAATCTTCGGTGCAGTAGGCTTAGCCATGCCTTTCCCATAACCGATTAGTAACTAAGTGACCTATGCAGATCATAGTTTCAGTCAATATCTCCCAGGCAACTTATTAGCTTCCCATAGTTCACTGTAAATCAGAATAGGCAAAATTTTCCCTACTAACCAAATATAATGTTCGACCTAAACTTAGAGTTTCAAAACATTTCAAATAAGTGCAGAGTAAAATGTTCGGTAAGTGTAGCCAGATTTGACAATTACATTTTGAATGGCTGATTACATGTTTTACAGCTGTTTAAATTTAAGTGTTTCAATTTGGATGCTTAGTTACCTTCTGCCCTGTGAGATCACCTTGACTACTCTCTGCATTTACCCTTCCTTGTGCGATGAGTTCTTTGGAGGAAGTCAAATCTCATTCTCAGTAGCAGAAATAAAGTGAGCAGTGAAATGTAAACAACGTCTCTTGACTTGACAAGATGTTCAAAATCCAAAATCCCTCTTCACAGTGTAATAGCTGTTGACACAGTTTAAACATATATACTCTTAGCAATCATGTTGCACCTCATTTAATGCTGAATTATTTGCCTCTATAAATCAAGCTGCAACATTTGTGGGCATCTATTTTCAAAGGATTGTTTTAGCTTTGGAGAAGACTTCACTGGAACTTTCATCTCACTTTCTTTTCCCTAAATTTGAGACACTTTTGAATTTGCAAAGTAATTCTATTTCTGGCATAGGAATGTATTTAGATGACAGAGGGAACTGATGAGATGTGAAGAGAAAAAGAGGGTTATTAATCCAGGTGACAGTTATATTGTGTTTGTCGTAGGTAATTTATCATTATGTGTTATCTCAACTCTTAGAAAACAGGGGATTACTATGCCTTAGAGGGGCATCGTCTCCAACACTCCGATTTACCTTCAGCTGTGTTTGGATGACCTATCTTAAACTTCAAGGAAAGATTAACACTTTAAAATATCTATAGAGAATCAAACAAGGATATTGTCTAGTAGATTTTAAAGGAATAGAGATTGAGAGGCTGTTCCTAGATGGAAAGGGAAACTTACAAGTCACAAGATCTGATACTAGGTGGGGCTCTTGCTCATTCTAGGGCCTATTCTTCTCTGCATCATTTGTCTATTGTTACATGACTTGGCGGCAAAAATCAACAGCAATCACTTCTTGTTATTATGACTTCTCATGGTTTCGGATGCTGACTGGACTCAGCGAGGCGGTTCTTATTGGGGTATCTCATATGGCTGCAGGCAGTGATTGCAACATCTGGTGCTCCTTGATCACCACTCTCTATCATGAGGTCTTTCCAGCACTGCAGCTGTGGGGTGTTAGATTCCCACATGGCTCTTCAGGAGTTCAAAGGCACACAGAGGGTTTCCAATCTACTTCTTAGTTCCTCATTATTAAATATGAACATACAGCCAAGGATCATCAGGCATTTGGGGAAAATGTCTAACACAAATGGTAAAGAGTAAAATAAAACAGGAAAAAAAGGAACTTGGAGGAAATGGAATAATAACATATCATATGGGCTTCCTCTTTTCCAGTTACTGTTCTGAGTGCTGAGTACATTTTGCTCTCATTTGTACCTCACAATAATGCCATGCATTATTGTGTACTCTTATTGTTTCTATTTTACTGAGACAACTGATGAGCAGAGTTTAGATAACTTGCCCAAGATCATAGGCACAGTCAGTGGTGGTACTGATTGACATTTAAGCTGGAAGCAGAGTCTGAATTTCCAGCCAGTACACCATATACTAGAATCCATTCATGGAGTGACAGGAAAAGTTTCTGTAAGCAATATCCCCAGAAACAAAAGTAGATTTTGCACCCATGAAAAAGAACAGAATGCTATCTAAAAGAAATAAATTTTTTAAAAGCTCTTTAAATTCAAAAAAAATACAGTAGCACAAATAAAAACAGAAGAATTTAAACACAAAATTTGAGAAAATCTTTCAGAAACTAAAATAAAAATCAAAGAGATGAAAAACAGTATAGAAAAGACAAGAATCAGAGGTTTCACATCCAATTAACCTGTTTATGCAGGAGGTTTCAAATTTTTTTGTGTGAAAAATCAGACCTTGGTGATGACCTTGGACAGTAAGATATAAATAACTCTCACAAGCTTAGTGTTCCAATAATGGAACACCAGGCATAAATGGATTAATAGGAGTTTCACAAACAGGAAAGAGATATAACAGAGGGGATAGCATTATCAAGGAAATCATAGAATAAACATTTTTGGTACTGCAGGACACATTCTCAGATTGAAAAGTCTGATTAAGAACCTAACACAATGAATGAAGAAAGACCCACATGAAGCAAGGCTTATCATCAGGAAGCCAGAGATAAAGAAAAGACCTTAAAAGTCTCTCAGAGAGAAAAATCAGTTCTCATTACAAGGATTCAGAATCTGGATCAGATTCCACTGAACCTCTCAACAGCAGCATGGACCCCGTTCCAGTCGGAGCACTGCCTTCAACATTCTGAGGGAAAATGATTTCCAACCTTGAGTTTGGCACTGTGCCAAGCAACAATCAAGCATGAGAACAGAATAAAGATATTTTTGACATGCAATACCTCAATATATTTACCTCTCAAGTCCTCCTTCTCAAGAGGCTGTTGAACTATTTGCTTCTTCAAAATGAGAGGGTAAATAAAAAAGAGGAGGACATGAAATCTAAACTATACAGGGCTGATTAAAAATGACAAGGAATGGGAATACTCAGAAAAAAGCAGATGAAATTTCTAGTACCACAGCAGTTCAGGCTACAAAATCATTTTTGGTAAAGACTTGCAAGGGGAATAAAATTAGCCATTTGAGAGTAGGATGAACTAAGGAATCTCTGGAAAAATTCTTCTAGAGAGACAGTTTTGGGAATCTGTGTCTGTTTTGTAGGCAAAACAGCAACATTTGCCCTTTCCTGGTTATCCCTCACTCACACAAGAAACCTTATTTGAGACATAGGAAAAATAATCAAAATGAAAATAAAGTTATGTCTTCGAATCACATGTCAAGATTGCTCTTCACTAAATATTGAGCTTTATTGTCATTTGAATGAAGAGATACAGTTAGGAATAATAGATTATCTGCAATAGACCAGAGAAGCAAAAGGACAGACAGCCCCAGGAGGACTGTCTCCACGAAAGGAGAAGTACTACTGATAGTTCACCTAATATGTCTGATTTTACTGAGAGTTTAGCAGCAGTATCAGAAAATTTGAGATTGCGTAAATGATAGGCACATAGGAAACGAAGAAAACAAAACAGTGCATGGCTATTTCAAAGTTTAGGAATAATGGAAATTAATATGAGAAAAGAAATGTAAATTACAAAACATGGCATCTTTCAGCTGTGAGTGATAGGCACAGTGACATCAATGGAAATATTAAATATTAATTTAACCCAAAAGTCTGTTATAGAGTAAGAAGATGGAAGGAGGGACATGTATTTGTGGTGTGTGGTGAGAAGCGTGCATCAGACTGCTTAATCTTCATTCCTCTTACAGGGATATCATTCAATAATGATATCTAAAATTGAAAAGTCAATAAAGTGGGCAGGTAGTTTAGAATTTCGGAAGTACACATAAACAAATCAAGTGTGGAAGATCCTGCTTTTGAAGTGGGGTAATGCGGCAGGCAAGCTACTTTTATTAAAAGCTCTCTAAGTGCTATTTTACTTTATAAAAGCATGTATCTGTGCATTACTCTGATAAAATTAAAAATTAAATAGAATTGAAGCTCCAATGTAATAATATTTATCAAATATTTATCAGTATCTCCTACCTGTATTTATGATTGTGACTAGAAACTAAGAGCTGTTGCCCTGCTTGGTATGACTATGGATTGAACAGAAAACATCCTGTTGCAAGAAACCTGAATTCCCTTTATGGAACAGATTTCTTTCCACTGAAGCACTGAAGGACACTTTTAAATTGCTCTTGTTACCTGGAGTAGTAACACACTGGTCTACCGTCAGTCATTAATTTTCAAAATAGTTTATCAGTTAAAAGAGCATCATTTAGGAGTGCCTTGAGGAAACAAAGTCAAAGGCTAAAGCATTCAGAGGGTATAGAGTGAGGTAAATCTGGTCCTTGGGGCCCCACCTAGAAGGTCTGTCTGCAGAGACAGAGCTGAACAAGATGGGGAGAGGCTTCAGGCTGAGGTATAGCAGTGTCACCTGGAAAAGTTGGGCACCAGAGAAAGCGTGGGGGAAGATTGGATAGTAGTATTCGAAATAATACATTTTTCTATTTCATGGGTTTGCCATGTGCTTGTTTTGCAAAATTAAAGACCTCTGTGGTTTTACCCATTTAACAGACACATTTGGATTTAAATATCTGTAGAAGTATAAGAATTATCTTTATTTGCTTTGGAAAAACTTCAAAACGATAACTTCTTTTTCTAAATGTAGTGTCTTCTAAAATATTTAGTAACCTGATCCAAACAAGAAGGTCCTGATACAAACAGAAGTGTGAGGGGGGAAAAGGACAATGCATTTTTTTAAACTACAGTAGGAAAGGGAAGACTTGTTTTTATAGCCTACTGAAAAAATTATTAACATTATATTTGAAAATAGATTTAAGCAAGGTCTCTTGTTATCTTTCTAATTTCCTGAGTGAAACAGTAACCTTCCAGCTCATTCATACTAAAACTTCTGAGTTTCTCTCCTACAGTTAACTTGTAGGTTCACAAGATTGTTCTCTCAGCAACTTCTTTGGATTGGTGCCTAACTTCATGTAACACATACCTTTTTTATTGTTATGATATTTCAGCATCTCTAAGCTGTACTCATTTTTCTATCTTCTCATAGACTTTTTTTTTAAGAAATATATCCAGTATCATCCTCATCTCTTAATCCTCTATTCCTCCTAATCACTTCCTTTACCCAAAACCTCCTTCCAAATAACCTTTGTGTAAAGTAGAAACTACCTTTAAGGATATTCAAACCACTGGTTTTAACATTGTTGAAGGTGAAGTTAAGAATACATTTCAAACATTTTAAATATCCATAGTCAGTAAACTTTGGGAATGAAACCTAAAGAGATAATCAGAGAAACACACATTGGTATTTGCTATAGTGTTATTTAAAATTGAATTGAAATTACTTAAATGTTCATCAATAGTGGATTGGTAAAATATGTAAAATAGAATCTAATACGATACAGCACTTTAAGTGGTGAGTTGGAGATCTCTCTATCTAATCATCTACTTATATTTATATATTTTAAAGAGTATATTGTTAATTTTAAAACAGTATGGTATTATAGAGGAAATAAAATGTGTCTTCTACCCTCTTGTGGTCTCTGACTGGACCTAAAAGTCAAATTGACATAGATAGATGAACAGGAGAAAAGCACATATGTTTTATTAGAATGGTACATGTGCATGGGAATCCTCACAGGAAAATGAAACCATGAAGAAGGGACCAGAGCAGAAAGCATATGTACCTTTTGGACAAAGAAGTGATGAATTTGTGAAGAAATGACAAGACAAAGTGGTTTGGGCTAGGGGCAGTTAATTGTGGGGAAGTGATAAAACATAAAGTGGGGAAAACTAGTGGAGAGTAAGAGTTATTTTAGTGAATTTGTGTATATGGATTTATTTTAGTGTTGATTCCCAGTCTCTGCTGATAAGGATGTTCTTCACTTTTTGGTACAAGGAAGGCACCTTTTTCATAAGAAATTTTATGGGCTGTTTTTAAATAGAAAAGGGGCGGTCAGAAAGCCCTTCTAATGCCTAGTGTCTTCTAAGTGTCTTTTTATTTTTTTGAGACAGGATCTCACTCTGTCACCCAGGCTGGAGTGCAGAGGTGTAATCTTGGCTCACTGGAGCCTCCACCTCCTGGGTTCAAGCAATTCTCCAGCCTCAGCCTCCCAAGTAGCTGGGACTACAGGTGAGTACCACCACTTCTGGCTAATTTTTGTATTTTTTTGGTAGAGATGGGGTTTTGCCATGTTAGTTAGGCTGGTCTGAACTCCTGACCTCAAGTCATCGCCTACCTTGGCCTCCCAGAGTGCTGGGATTAAAGGTGTGAACCACCATGCCCAGCCCCAAGTGTCTTTAAATCAAAATAATCAGTATGGCAAAGGGACATATTTTGGGGTGGAGTGTCCTGAACTCCTTCAGTATTATCCCATTTGTTTTAAAAAATGTGTATGCCTAATGACTATCCATATAAATGTCTGAAAGGATGTTCATGAACATTTTCATAGTGGTATTCTTTGGGTACCTAGAAATATAGGTGGGTTGCATTGGGTTTAAACAATTTTTTAATGAATTCCCCTATTTTGTTTTGCTACAAGTAGGCATTTTTTTCATCAGAAAGAAAGAATAAGTTATTTTCATTTAAAAATACATATGGAAAATTAATTACTCTTTAAGTTCTCTACAAATCGTTTCAGTAAAGAGTTTACCCTATTCTTGCTATATCTGAATTAATTATTTGGTAAAAATAGCTAAACAGCTTTCAAATTATAAAGCAATAGTCTTGGAAGCAGCTCCAAGATATTGCCCTGATCTTTGAGCGAGATAATGATTAAGTTAAATACTTTTATATATTTTTCCATGGGGATATATTTAGGGGCAGTGTTGGGAGTATAATTAAAAGGCCAACCATAAATCTTAAATGGAAACAGCAATGCCTTTTGGGCAGAGGCAGTAACTGCTTTCATACACTGAGTGAATATCACTAATGAGAACATTTTATTACATGTGCACAATGGAAGTCAAAATCTCACTGTTCCATGAACACATTGTGAAATAAAGTATGCCGACTTGTCAGAAACCCTAGGAATACAAATGTGAGTTTTAAATTTCTTAAGTAAGACAAAAGTGCAAAAGTTTTGACTGTACCATACACATACTTTCTGCTCATCAGCGGAAGTTAGCACAACTTGATTAGAAAAATTGACCAGAGAGAAACTGGAATATCTAGAACCTAAAGAAAGGTTGTATTCACCTGCAAAGCTCAAACTCATTGAAATACAAATGAAGTGGATTTCTCAGAGCTTTCAGAGTCCCTCATGTTAGTTCCTAGTTTTATCCAATTTCCTTGCCCGGCAGTAAATATGGATTGCTTTTGTAAAAATTTTTACTTTTATACTAATTGTTATTGCTCTTATTAGTGAGGACAAGTAGCTTGGATTAGGTCCAATTTAAGGTCTGTGGAAATTAGTTTGGTTTCCTTCCAGACCAAGCCAATGAAAATAACTGGTTCCATTCATTTATTAGTCCAGATAAACAGAGCCAGTTTTATTCTGGGCATAATGCTTATCTGTGTGACTGACCTGCACTGAAGCTGAGGGGAAGACAGAAACCATGAAAGGCAGAAACTGAAAAGTTGGCCTCTTTTCCCAAGAGCTAATTGTGTTCCAGAGCAAAGAGAAATATTACTCAGAGGAGCTGATGTTAAGAGCAATAGGCTCTCCAGTGTTTTGACCTTTGATAGGGAAAAGTCCAAGTAATTACTGATTAAAGTAATTTTACGGTGTATACTGCAAGAACAGTTTTTCTTAGTTTGTACTCAGCTTAAAGACACACAAGAATGCAAATGAAATTACTCACTAAGGCACTGCTCCCTATTTGAAAACAATACTTCTCTCTTTCCCAAACTGTGTGAAACATATTTCCTTTCAAAATTAGATTACCACTTTCTTTTATTTTGAGATCTTTAAAATAATTCTACAAGTTCTTGAACTACTTAGAAATGAACTTGTAATAAAATCAAGATTGGGAAATACTGGTTTATTAATTTGCGCATTAATTTCATGATCGCATATTACTTAGCCTCTAACTAGCCACTATGGAATTGACCAAAAATGGCTTATCTCCAGTAGTTATTCTTTCTTTAATTAAATAATTTTTAATAAAAATATATTAGCATGGTAAAAATCACATAATACAAAGGACAGGCAATGAAAAGTGTGCCTGCTGCGTAGTCCAGATTCCCATCCAGAAATAATCACTATTTGTACTTTCTTGCTGATCTTTTCAGAAATATTCCATGCATACATAGCATTCATGGGTACTAAATAAATATACAAAGCACAGATAAATATTTATGTCTCACAAATGGAAATCTTCCTTATACCTGTTCTATACTTTTCTTTCTCTCTTTCTTTTGTTTGTATTTGTGTTTTAGTTTAAAAACATGTCCTGGAGATCATTCCAAATAAGCTCATATAGATCTATATTATTCTTTTTAATGACTGAATAATATTAATTATATGGATATAACATAAATTAACTAGTTCTCTATTGATGGACAGTTGGGCTGTTACCTGCTTTTTTTCCCTATAAACAATGCTTCAAAAAACAATAAACATTCAGATATATATGTCTTTGCACATATGTATAAGTATGCATAAGTAGAATAAAATTCCAGAAGTGAAATTGCTCGGTCAAATCTCTCTGCTTCATTTTAAAAGCTCCCTGGGTAATACATTTGACAAAATTTTGTCTTCATTGGAATAACTTCACAATGAAAATATTAAAAAGCCAAGAAGCTCACTGTATAAGATAGAAACAGTGATGGGCATTGATTTAAGGTCAATAATATACTCATTTTTGCATGTTCAGTGCATTTTAAAAAATCAGCATATCGATGCAGCTAAACCAAAGAGAAAGGTTCTCCACAAGCTTATGCCCCTTTAAAACACATGCAACTTTCAGTTCCTGAAATAATTTGCCACCAAGTTGTGAAGAAGATACCTTCTAGAGCATTTAAAATTAAATTCTCTAGTAATTCAGTTGAGATCTGCAAGTCTCTATTGCCTGCCCACTCTTTACTAAGCCCACATAAACTGAAAAAAAAAAAAGGATTCTCTACTATCCATGTACTGTAGGGACATGGGAGTGAGAGCAGGCAACTGAACAAAGAGTTTAATGAAAGAGCCCTATTTGGGGTCTACTTTCAGTGTAACTTGGAAAATTATTTATTACATTTCTTATATAACATAACTTTGTTTCATATGAGGTGATTTCTATTATATCACTTATCATGGGACAAAGCTCTGTTATATAACAGGTGATATAAGGAAAGTCATATTTCTCTAGCACATTGTAGGTATCAATAAATTGAAGGAAAAAAGGAAGGAGGAAGTTAAGGACAAAAGGACACAAAAAACAAAAACAGTCTCCAGCATGCATCATCCAAAAATATTTCCTTCATGTCTTATTCATCTTTGTGTCTCCATCGCTCATGTGATGTCCCCAAGTACACATCTTCCATCTCTCTTGACTGCTTTGCTTTTTCTGTCACATGCATACACACACACACACACACACACACACACACACACATTTTTTGCCCTTTCATGCTTCTATGCCTTTGCAACCATTGTTGGTTTCATCAGGAATGCCTTCCCTGCACTAATCCACCCAGCAATAGTCTACCTAATCTTGCATTGCTGACTCAAAGATCATTACCTCTCCTTCCAATCTGGAAGGTACACCCATGTCTTCCTCTAGGATTGCATGCTCCTAGGGGATATCTCTTCATTTTTTGAAGAGATGGGGTCTTGATATCATGCCCAGGCCATGATGAGGAGGCCATGTCTCTATTATAGTTTTTTTTTTTCTTCCTGATCCCTTATTCTCCTGAACTATCAATTGGACATATCTGATCTTTCTTGCAATATTTATTGCATACCATCTTTATTATGATTACTTGTGAATGTCACTTATGACTAGGCTATAATTTCTTTCATGTCTTCCCTAAAAATACAAGGAACATTTATATTTCTTACAATGTTTAGCACAGTGCACTATAATAAAAAATAGCATCTACTATTCAGGTAATATGGTAATTTAGTGGCTTATATTGTATCACTAAACACTTGGTAATAATAGCAAATGGTTATAGGGCTTACCATGTGTAGTCACTTATTAAAGTACTTTATATCATTAACCTATCTGTTTAATTTACAACTACTGAGAGGTCAGTTTGCTATTATCATTTCTATTTTCAGATGTGGAAACTGAGGTACTGATAAATTCAATAATTTGCCCAAGTTTAGTAGCTAAGTGTTAGCACCAGACTTCAAACTGAGGCAGTTTGGCTTCAGAGTCCATGCTCTAAGTCATTATACAAGACTGCCTTGAGGCCTGAGGAGATGTATACCTCAACGCTTTGGGCTAAACATCACAATTCCTATTTTAGAGTGGAGGCTTAGAGAAGTAAAATAACTTATTCACAGTCACCACAGCTCATTGGTGAAGATGGGTTCAAAATTATTTTTAACACTCAAAACCATACATTTTCTACTGCCTATGCTTCAACTGGAATCAAAGTTCTACTTCTCCCTCAGGCATGGCTCAAGTCGCAGTTTGTATTTTTCAGCAGAGGTTTTTGCCTGCCCAGCATCTGTTTCCCCCAAGCACACTGTTATTTCTTCAAGGATCTATCTCTTCTCACTCTCAGTCCACAGAGGCAGCATAAGATTTCTACTGCCCTTGTGTTTACATATCTTCTAGCCAGCAGGATATGAAGCTCCTGAGAACAGGGATTCCTCCCAACTTCCTCCTTGTCCTCCTTCCTTCCTTCTCCTCCTCCTTCTTCTCCTTCATTAAGGTGAATCTTATGCATGATACATAGTAGGAGTTGAAAATATTCATTGAATGAATTGCTTGCACATGGTACTTGCTCACTCAATGTTTGTGGGATTGAACTGTTTGTCAAATTCCATAGCAAATAAAACGGGGCTCACCAAAATGTTAGAATGTCAGTAGGCAGAGAGAGAGATTAAGTATCATATATGCCCCAGGAATCCTCTACTTCCTTGTACCATTCAAGGACAAGAGTATTTGAGGCACTGGAAGTTTCCAAGGCAGTTTTTATGGGAGGGACCACGTAGACTACCTAAGCATAATCTAACCTGTTAGTCATAAGGGAGTGACCATACTGACAGATTCCTCACCTTAAAGGGGGGAAAAACACAACATTCTCTGGATGGAGCAGTAAAGGGATTATGATACCTGTCTCAATGGCAAAAATCAAGTAATTCCTATGCAGTCTTGGACTGAATCAGATTAAGACATTTAGAGTTTCTAAATAGTAAAGAAGATTACAATGTCCATCCACCTTCTACCCTTCCAAAAATATAGTTAAACAAAGAAACCAAACAAAACAAACTCTAAGCCAAAAACAAATATAACAAAGTCCTGTGAAATTCCAATTTTTTTCCACTGATAACTTTTTATAAAAGCATCATATATCTATTTTCTTCCCCAAAAATTGTTTATAGGAGCCTTCCCTGCTGTGTCCTAAATATGTTCTTGATTTTTCTTTTGCATAGTTTTGTGCTGCCTCTAAGATGAAAAGCAATGGTGGTGTAAGTGCTGATACAGTCATGGAAAGGTAGCCTCTCAGATTATGTCCTCTGTCGCTGCACAGTGACCCTGACTTCAGACTTACTGGTCTACATAGATTCTCTGTTTCTAGAATACTATTCTATTCTATTCAATACTATAACAGACATTCACTTTCCTTGTTCAAAAACCACCAGTTATTTCCCATTATCCACAACAATATTGCCCTGAGTATTTTCTGAAGAAAGCAGTCGTAATCTTCCTAATATTCCTAACTTTGCACTGCATCTGCAGTACAGAAAAAGTGCTTTGAGGTCGCTCATATATGGGCCACTCTATCTCATTCATTGGGGATATCATATTACACTTATTATCATATAAAGGCCCTAATGGGTAAAGAAGGTGAACACAATGATAATATTGGAGTCCCAAACATTTGGCTTTGAGATACCATATTTATCAGGGAATGAGATAGAAATGAAGAAGGCCAGTGTAAATGAGGAAGTTAGACAAGATGCAAATAATTATATTACCATTATTCTTAGTACCACACTCTAGTTCCTGCTTCTAATTAAAGAACCTCATATTTCAATCAGTTACTGTCCACACTGCTGAGCCTAGTTTATGATGATTATGTTTTTGACTCTGCATAACAGAAAATTGTAGGAGTGGAGGTGAAAAAGTTCAAGGGAGAGAGGTATGAAAAAGGAAGTGTTTACCAAGAGAAAATTTAGCGTAGGTCTGCATTACTTCCTTGTGCAGCCATTGATACTTCTCGTTTTGCTGATTTTAGTCTAAGTTTTCCATTTTATGTCTCTCTTTGCTGAAAGACAACAAGAGGAAAGCTGGGCCTGGAAAAGGATTGGCCCACAAGATAGTTTTAATAATGGCTAATATTTTGAGTGCTTACAATTCGCAGTCACAGTGCTAAGACTTTGATCATCTGACTAAACCCAGTGCTCATGATGTAGGCACTATTGTTAACCTAAGTTTACAAATGAGGAAATGGAAGCTTAGATTGGTTAAGAAAAAAATAAAACTAACCAAGGCACACAGCTGTGCTTTAATCACTATTCTAAAATGACAAATGAATGATGTGAGTATAATAACCTGAGATGAGACAATGGCTGAGTAAAAAGGGTCTTGGTCTAGGAATAAAAAGGCTCAGTTTTTCATCTGCCTTGATTATGGGGTTATTGTGAAAAATCAGCTAATGTCTCTTTTAAGGCCTCTGTAAATGTACACGAACCAAACAAACACAATGCATTACTCTAGTACACATAAGACATAATGGTTTGAGAATTAGGAAAATCCCATCAGAGAACTAAAATTGAGGGAGTCCACACTTAATATTAGAGGGAGAAAAATGGCTATATGACTATGTGATTAGGTATTCTGATGTTTGGGAAGTTGGGGCAGACAGAGGAGGATGGGCCCAAGATGCTTTGTAGGAAAGCAAAAAAGCAAAAGAGGAAATACCAGATGAGGATGAGTAGGTGTTGGCTAGCATAGCATGGAGATGTTTAGACAAAAAAAAAAAAAAAAAAAAGGAAAAAGCAGCAGAAGGAGACAGAGACACCTAAAGCCCAATTCCAAACTAGAGAAACAAGGAAGTGGATTTTTCTCTGGCTGCTGGATTGTCTATGTTTGCCACTGTGGCTGCTGAAACAAATGCTAACCTACTTGGTCTTCTGCATATTTGTTTTGTGGATGCGTGGGCCATCTAGGTTCCGTCTATGGGCTTCGCTTGCTTTGCTTTTCTTTCCTCTCTTTCTCTCTTTCTTCCTTTCTTTCTTTCCTCACCTCTCCTTCCTCCCTCCTTCTCTCCTTCTCTCCTTCCCTTCCTTCCCTTCCTTCCCTTCCCTCCCTTCCCTCCCTTCCCTCCCTTCCCTTCCCTTCCCTTCCCTTCCCTTTCCTTTTGTTTCCTTCCTTCCTTCCTTCCTTCCTTCCTTCTTTCCTTCCTTCCTTCCTTCGTTCTTTCCCTCCCTCCCTCCCTCCTTGGAAGCTCATGAAGTTGAATTTGAGATTTTTGCCAAATATCTTAAACCAGTGGTCTTCAAATTTAGTAAGCATTGGAATCCCTGGGATTTGTTTGCCAGATTTAGCAATTAAAAGTATAGGACACTCCACTTAATTTGAATTTCAGATAAATAATAAATAACTTTTTAGTATAAGTATGTTCCAAATATTGCATGGGACAGACATACTTATACTAAAAATTATTCATTGTTTATCTTAAATTCAAATTTAACTGGATGTCCTATAATTTATCTGGCACCCCTAGCTGGGGGAAGCTTGTTAAAATACAGATTTACTAGTTTCAACTTCTAACTCTGTCAGTTAGTCTGAAATGGAGCCATGTGGGCCTCCAGGTGATTCCAGTGCAGCTTGTTCTTGGACAACACCTTGAGAGATACTGGTCAAGCTCGGATGATGCTGACTTGAGAATGAAACATTTCAGGAGGAGAGAAGGACACCTGGGAGAGAGGAGGGAGCTATGCATAACCATGGTAAACCCAGGGATGCTAGAAGACCTGGTCCTTGAGTAAGACCAGAAATAGCTCTGAGTGCTAGGACCCCAGTATGGTAACAAAAGAAGACATTGATTGAGCCCCACTGTTATCATTTAATCCTCTCAACAACCACATGAGAAAGATAACTCTTATTATTTGTATCTCATTAGATAAGGAAATAAGAGCTCAGGATTAATTAACTTGTCAAAGGTCGTATAGGTGGTACTGAGTGGAATCAGGGTTTGATCCAAGACTGGTTATTTCCAAAGTCCACATTCTGTGCCAGTCCTATGAAAAAATTGTAGGCTTGCAGAGTTTTGTCAATACAACTATGTATATATATTGCTAAGTTACCTAAAATATAGTCAGGGATGTGACATTTGCCCTCTGGAAGTGCTCAAACATCTCTACATTCTAATATATAACAGGCAAAGTGCCTGGGCATTTGTGAAAAGCCTAAAGATTTAAGCTACTAAAATATTTGGAGACTGATTAGTTGAGATATTGTTTAAGGAAAGCTTTTTTTAGTCTAGAAGCCTCAGCCACATTGCCAAACCCATCATCCTAAAAGAAAATATGTCAAGGGACCACTTCCTTTGGAGAATAGACCAACAATTCTCTCACCAGTTGACTCGAGACAGCTGAAAAGGCTCAGAAGAGAATGTCAGATAAGACCACTAGATACAGGGAACAGGTCAGTGGAGGAATTGGAGCCAATTAGACTAGGCAATGGGGAAGGAGGGATATGACTTGGAAAAGGATTTGACTCAATAACTATGTGGTACATTGCACTATTATTCCAGATATTTACTGCTGTTCTCTGGGTTGTCTTGCTCCTGGCCCTGTCCTTCTCTGTGGGATGATTCCATGTGATGCATGTTGGCTAATGACATGTGGAAACTGTAATGGCCACTATACAATCCTCCAGGACCTCTTTTCTTCTGCCGTGAGATCAGAAATGTCCCAGAGAGGGGCTTCTCCCTCAACTAGGATCCCAGATGGATATCAATATATACCAGAGCCAAGCTGATTTGATATGCACATAATGTTAGCAAAAAAAAACAAGACAAAAAAAAGAAAGCCTCTGTTGTATTAGAGCTGACACTTTAGGGCTGTTTGTTACTGCAGAACAGCTTAGCTATCCTGACTGGTGAAATAAGAAAGCACGCTCTAAAGTCGAAGTTGCCTGAGCATGGAAAGGACTACTTGAGGAAGTGTTAGTTCCCATGGACTGGAAGTACTCGATACAGCTCTAATACCAGTTTGGAGGATGTTAAAGAAAAACAAAAACAAAAACAAAAAAATGTCCTGGAGAGAGGTGGATTGAAATTTTGGCTGAGTAGTTGGATCTTAATCTCTTCTCCATACCTGAGAGTCTATGCTATGTTAATGGAAGATACAAGTAGGTACAAACTGAACAAGACAAATTGTGTGGATCCATGCTTTCAACTCACTTGAAGAAGAGGAACACAGTGACATTAGGGTAGATTAGTATCAATTTGTGGTTACTGAAACATATACTTGTTTGAGAACAGGCTTCTGCAATGTAACTAAAAGGAGAGTTAAATATTTATATGGTTTGAGATTAACCATAAAAGACCTTCAGGGGAGGATTAGAACACAAGAATAGCTAGGGAAAGTGCAATTTGGTCACTACCATGAGCCTCTCCCCAGAACGCTGCTAACTGTTAGTTGTGCAGTGCCAAGCCACACACTTGGCCAGAGATCTGAGAAGACAGGGTCACAGGGTGGGATACCACCATTCCATCAGATCCACAGTGCCCAGAGAAATATCTGGGTAGTATTCATTCTCTTCTTCTCTCTCCTCTTTCCTGTTTATTCCCTTCATAATCCTGAGCTTTCACCCCTTCTTCCCTTTCATTCACCTCTCACTCTTAACTTCATCTCTCTTAATAATCTAATGTCTCATTATTTTCTCATCTGTCAATGATCTGACCTTGTTCCCATCCATTCATCCACATAAGTCACCAGTGAGAAAGCTAGGAATGAAAGAGCATAAAAACAAAGCAGAATTATAAGAGGGAAGATTTTATTCATAAAATGAATTAATCAGCATGTAGTGGTATGTGCATTATGTGCAAGCATGGCTTGGGGAGAAAAAGAGATCTTGTCCAAACTTCAGCTCCACTGCTTATGCCCTGGGTGGCCTTGAATGAATTTCTTAGCCTCTCAGTGTTCTCAGTTTTCTAACACTTAAGATGAGGCTAATAACTACCTAGCAGTGTTGTTGTGAAGATTAGGTAAAGTACATTATACCATTATCACATAATAGGCACCAAATAAAAGGTTGCTATTATAGATTACATAACATTTTAGTTCAATTTGGATCTGTGTTCACCACTTCTTATTTCAGCTTAAATGCATTAAAAGCTGGGACCATTTTCTGTTGGTATTTTTTCAGTGTCTACAATTTTGCTGGGCATAGGAAGGTTTACTAAGTATTCTAATACATGGAGCAAAAATTGACTTCTGGAAATATTCTATATTATTCTTAACATATAAATACATAATGGTCTAAATGCTTATCTTCCCCCAAATTTATATGTTGAAGCCCTAACCACTAGTGTGATGGTATTTGAATGTGGAACCTTTGGAGGGTGCTCAGGTTTAGATCAGGACATGAGGGCGAAGTCCCCATGATGGAATTAGTGGCCTTATAAGAAAAGAAGAGAGGCCAGAGAACTGTCTCTCCACCATGCAAGGACACAGCAAGGGCACTAAGAGGAGATCATTTAAACCACCTAGTGCATCATATTTTGCTATAGTAGCCTACACTGACCAAGAACATGTATATTTATAATCTCTTTCTAGTTTTGTTCTCAGTAGCACCCCCATATTAGAAAAATTGAGTGAAATTTGGGGTACTGCCTTAGTGTTTAGAATTTGTAGTGTCAAAGATTTTTCTTATGATCTGAGTCCTATACACAAAGAAGAGAACAGGCACAATCCCAGCCTTTAAGAATTTTACATTCAAATGAACTAGGGCATTTAGGCAGATCCTTTCTCTCCCCTACCAAATTTCATTCCTCTGTGTCCTTTGCTACTAGAATTTAAGATTTTGTTTGAATTGTCAATATGCCTTTTCCTAGGCAATGTCTCACAATGGTGCCAAAAATGAGAATCTTGTTTTCTGCTTTTCCACTCTTTGAAATTTGTGGCCTTGAGATGTAAGGAGGAGTTGCTAAGAGAGCTTCCCGGAAAGCTTTTGCTTCTTTGACAAAAGGAGACAGATACAGCTAGCAGCCCCTCCCTCCATCCTGCCCTCGCTTGAGCATTCAAGTATTACTGGACAATAGCAGCCATTTTGTGACCCCGATATGACACTCACTGGGAAGGAAACCCAACACGTTGAAGATAGTGAACAGAAATATAAAAAGACAAGACAGGGATTGATTATAGTGTTGAATAACTGAAAGAAAGGCAGCAACCACCTACTTCTTGACTTGTTACATGAGAAAATAAACCTGACACTATGTTATATATTTCAAATCATAGCCAAATACATTTTCAATAAATACCAGATAAAAGGATAATGTATAGCAGAATTTCTGCTGCTGTGAAATTTCAGGACAAGTAAACAATAGGGTGAAATATCTTTTGCATGGAAACAATGAAAAAGGGGAACGTTTTTCTGAGATGCTTTTTCTTTTGTTGTTGTTTGTTTTTGAGATGGAGTCTCACTGTGTCACCCAGTTTGGAGTGCAGTGATCCCATCTTGGTTCACTGTAGCCTCTGCCTCCCAGGTTCAAGCAATTCTCCTGCCTCAGCCTCCCAGGTAGCTGGGATTACAGGCATGAACCACCATACCTGTCTAATTTTTGTATTTTTAGTGGAGACGGGGTTTCACCATGTAGGCCAGGCTGGTCTAGAATTCCTGACCTCAAGTGATCTGCTTGCCTCCGCCTCCCAAAGTGCTGGGATTACAGGAATAAGCCACCGCACCAGCCCTGAGAAGCTTTTTCTATTATAAGGACACAATTTATGTGAGCAAATATAGTCTTCACCCTGCTAAGAAATGATAAGTAGAGAACAGCTGTCAGTGGTATTTTATAAAACAAATTTTGATTTTCAATATTTAGAATATTCTTAAAGTAGATATATTAGGGAACATAAAACTTTATATTTTAATCCTAAAAGGAGAAGAAAAAATGTAATACATACATTTCAAAACATAAACAGGGAATGCTAGATGGATATGGCTATCTGATGATGAAAGAAAGTTATTTTAGGGACAATTTTTATAGTAAATATTAGTTATGTGATGTTGGCAATTAACACATACAGTTTTTACCAGCTGTCACCACATTTGTCAATATCATGTGTTGCAATGCTTAAAGGAAACTAAGCATCAATACATTATATTTAAATTTTTTTTTAATTTGGCTGTAGTCTGATTTCTTATTTCTAACTAGTTATCCCCTTACCCCCATATCAGTTTATGTCCCCCTGCTAATTTGATTGTTTTGGAGTGCTTACCTTACTGCTAATTTCTACTGGGACATTATTTACCTCAGGATTAATTCAGTAATCTTCCATACTTTTTTAGTTTCATGAATCTCTGAGTTTTATGTTTCTGTGAAAAACCTTTAATACAAGCAGGTCTTACCTACAATTTTTTTTCATGCAAGTGTTTGATTATAGTTGGGCAGTTTGTATACCTTTCTTGTTGACTTCTTTTAAAATTGGCCTTCCTGTATTTGTAACACTTCTTTGGTCATTACAAAGTTTTCCAACTCAACACTTTGTGACTTGCTACGCTCAGAGGGATCAGAGCCAAGTACAGATGTACCAAAGACATTTCTTTAACATGTTTATCTATCTAGTTACAGTAGAAGTTTAGATTGTGCAACTAACTGATGTTTAAATGTGTTAGTCTTTCTGAAATTTGTCCCACAGAGTTATGACATAGAAGGATATGCATTAAATGATCAAATAGCAACCTTAATAGTAATTGAAATGAATTTTCTAAATTACCTTTAAATGATATTAGACTCTAATAGTAATAGAATCTAAAATTATTCTAAAATAAAATATTTACTTTAAAAAAAGGTAATACAGGAAATGTAAACCAAACCATCAAAGTCTTTTCTACTCGGAGGCTTTGCTTCTGTTTCATGCAGGGCCATCACATTCTTAGTCATAGTGAAAATTAGCCTCTTTCTCCCCATCAACTTGTAGGATCTATGAGGGCAGGAAATGGACAGGTCTGGTTCACCTCAATATTCCCATCATCTATCACAGTGCCAGGCACATACTGACACCCCACAAATAGTTTGTAAATGAATGATATCATTCCTTACTTCAAAACTTCAATGGTTCCCCATTGTTTAATAATTTGGTGCAAATTCATCAAAGAGTATAAAGAGTGCCCAGTCTCTAGGCACTTTTTATACATGCCCTGTACCAGCTCAGCCAGAATAAAACAAGTCATGCCTACAACATACCTTAAGCTTTTTGGCTGTAAAGCATGCTTTGTGCAAAATCCTGATTTTCCACTTCACTCTTCCCCAGAAGATTCACCTTACCTTCTTTATAAAGACTCTTTTTGTCCCACTTAGCCAATAGGATTTCTTTCTTCTGTGCATTGCCAGAGTATGTTTCTTATGGCTATTGACATATTTTGCTTGTGATTATACGTATCTTTGTTAATGTCTTATCCCCTCCATCTACATTGTAAGCTCCTTGAGGAAAGGGTGAATGAGTCCTTACTTTACTTCCCATGGCATAGTGTATACAGCAGGCATTTCATTCAGGCATGAGTGTATGTACTTGGTGCTTATATATGTTTGGACCATCAGAGTTCATACATATGAGAAGAAGGATACTAATGAAAGACATATCTTACTAGAGTTGCATAGTATAGTAAGCACATAGCTTCTACATCAGCTGGCATGAGCTGAATCCTCACTCTGCTGCTCACTAGCTTTGTTGCCTTGGGTAATTCACACAAATCTTCTAAAACTCAGTCTCCTCATCTGCAACATGATAGTAATATTATCTACCTGAAAAAGCTTTTGTACAAATTAGAGTATGTAAAATTATTGGTACATATAATAAGCAATCATTAATATTCCATTGGTATTTTTATTATTATTTGAGGCATGATTCTTGATTTTTTTAATGGTGGATGCTTGCTTTGTGATATTGGATTGTAGATTAGAAAAGCATCTCTGTGCTGAGTATTTCTCCATCAACAAAGCAATAACAATAGCCAAATAATTTAGGGCCCAATATATTTTGCTCAGAAAACTCAGAAAATTTTTGCAATTCTCTATTTAAATTGCAATATAAACCTATGATATGTTTCTTATCATAGTACTTACTGCCCAATAATTTCTCATTAGGTTAATATCAATGATTGCTCATACATACACTAGGTTACTTATTTAGTATTGATAAAGCATATTAGTGAGTGCACTGCACCACTAAAATGAACACATAATGAAGTACCTAAACCACTTTATCTTAAATGCAAGATAGAGTCTTACAGATTTCTGGTTCTCATGGAAGACCATCGGGGCCCACACATTAAAAACAGCAGAGTGCAAGAGCTGGGAGGGTACCACTCTAGGAACATTTTAAAATAATATTACCATTTGCTTGATTCTAATTTAAATAATTTGGAGTTCTTATAACATTGGTAAATTGTGAAAAGTAGGATATTTACACAAAGAGAGTATAAAAGAAATAATTTTTTGGAATTTTGCAATGCATTTCTTTTAAGGGACATCATATTCTTATAGGCCTTCACTGATTAAAGAAATTTTATTAGATATAAATGAGAAGCATGTGCTTCTGGTAGTATTGTACCTAGAGGATTTTAGTTAAGTCAAGTCTGAACTTTTACAGCATTTGAAATATACTTAGTTGGATAGTTAATGGATCCTCTTCAACTTAAAGTAGATGATTGTTATAAGAGAAAAAATGTACAAAAAGTTACAGAGTAGACAAAAATATCTTAAATTCTTTTCCAATGTTCCAATTCTGATGATTTTTAGGAGTTACAGCCGAAGAAGTATCGTTCATCCCTAAAATTGGTTTCTTGCATAACACATTATTTTGAATGTCACCAGTCAGCCCTTGGGCTTCTTTAAAAGACCAAAGACCAAGATTGAAAATAGAGTGAATGCATATTTTAGCCCTATAAATGAAGACATCAGAAGTGTAATAGAAGGCATATGAAAGATAAATACATTTGTTTTTCCATCTGTTAAGATAAAACTGTCTGGGCGCAGTGGCTCACGCCTGTAATCCCAGCACTTTGGGAGGCCAAGACGGGCGGATCACGAGGTCAGGAGATTGAGACCATCCTGGCTAACACGGTGAAACCCCGTCTGTACTAAAAATACAAAAAAATTAGCCGGGTGTGGTGGCGGGCACCTGTAGTCCCTGCTACTCGGGAGGCTGAGGCAGGAGAATGGCGTGAACCCGGGAGGCGGAGCTTGCAGTGAGCTGAGATTGCACCACTGCACTCCAGCCTGGGCTACAGAGCGAGACTCTGTCTCAAAAAAAAAAAAAAAAGATACAACTAAAACATTCTTCCCATTTTTTTCCTTAATATTTTGTTTCCTGGCAACAAATGACAAAAATTCCCAATCAACCACATCTTTCACAATTCTAGGTTTTCTGAAAAGCCAGTACTAATACTATTATTTAGATTTTTAGTATATAAAATCATTTTCAGAAAAGGAATTATGTATATTAAAAGGATATATCTATATATCGTGTATGTGTGTGTGCCTGTGTGTGTGTGTGAGAGAGAGATAAATTAGTAAAGAAGTATGCCATTAAAACCATAAGGGTGTGTTATATAAGCACTTTGGAAAATAATTGGCATTATCTGGTAAATTTGCTACTACCCAGCAATTTCACTGTTAGTTATTTTTCCAAGAGAAGCTCTTTCACATGCTGTTTAACCAGAAGGAGAGTATAAAAATGTTCTTAGCAGCACTATTTGTAATCTCTGTCACACATACACATGCACCTGGAGATTTTTCAAATGTTCATCAAGAGCAGAATGGATTAACATAATATGGTGTGAAAGTTAATTAATTACAGCTACATGCAACAACATGTACGAATCTCATGTACCCAATTTTGGGCAAAAAAAATCAAGTAGCAAAATAATATCCATACACTTCATTAATATACAAAGCTGTAAAAAACATGAAATTAACCAGTATTTTGTTTAGGCACATGCAGTAAACCTCTAAAGACAAACAAGGAAATGATTGAACACAAAATTCAAAATTAGGAGGGGACAGGATCTGAGAGGGTCCCATGATAGATACAAAAATATTATTTTTCTTTAAGTAAGTAGTAGGTACATAGTTGTTTATTATATTATGATTCCTTATGTATTGCATGTATTTAGTAAGTGTTCCTTTGAAACTACTCAATATTTGGTAAAAGTATAAAACAAAGGGTGCTAATATTTATTGCCATTATTCTATCTAAGCAAAATATTTTAAAAGTAATATAATCCTTCAGTCTTTCATAACTCATCCACTTGTGTGTGGTCTGGAACATTATTTCATGATTTCTATGATATTATGGCAGTGTTTAATTGCTGTTTAAAAAAAAGATAAGATGGCAAAACTGGTAAGACCAGTTCATTGTGGTCTGTGAGGCTGCAAAAAGTCAAACTCCATAAAGCAAACTGACAGGCTGTCTCAGGTCTGTTGTGTTTCACAATATGCAGAAAGGAAAAGTTACTGTGAAATTACTTTTATAATTGAGATATTATAAAATATTTCTATTTATGAGGATTCTTTTCTTATTTTGATCGACCTTTTCATGAAATAATTTCTTATACTTTTAGAATGACTCTTTAAATGCCTCTGAAATTCCACATATCTAGTGGTTTGTATGTATTTCAATACAATTAAATGATAAAACTTACAGTTCTAGTTTTGATGTTAAATTTATTGTATCTTCTCATTTCACACTTTTGCTTCTGTCAAGAAATTGCTTTAGTTAAGAATCATTGGTCCAAAAGTCTTTCACTCTCAACTAAAGTTTATGGAGAGACTTAAAGGAGAGACCCTTATGTTTACATCAATATATCAATTTGGAAGAATTTTATTTATTTTTCTAGTTATAATTTAATAGACCAAATTATACTATTAATATTATAAAGAATTACTTTGGATCATTTTAAAAATGATCCAAATCATTTTGGATATGTTTTTAAAATAACACATATGGCTGAGTGTGATAGGCTTATGCATGTAATTCCAGCACTTTGGGAGGCCGAGGCCAGCAGATTGCTTGAGGCCAGGAGTTCGAGACTAGCCTGGGCAACATTTAGTAGAAACACTGTCTGTACTAAAAATACAAAAATTAGCTGGGCATGGTGGCTACTTGGGAGGCAGGAGAATTGCTTGAACCCAGAAGGCAGAGGTTGCTGCGAGCCAAGATCATACCACTGCACTCCAGCCTGGGCAATAGAGTGAGACTCTATCTCAAAATAAATAAATAAATAAATGAATAAACAGAAATAAAAATACCACATACCAAGTTATTATACAATTATACCAAAATTGTTACAATTTTTTAAAGAAACCTCATTATACTTAAAGTTATAAAGTACCCAAATGAACAAATAATGTTCCTATTCTTAAATGAAGCATTGTGTCAACCCAATTTTGTACTCCCTTTTTCCTCTGAGTTATCTAGAGTTTCCTGTGTTCATCAATGTTTTGGTTATAGAAATCAGTGTGTTTGCTTTTTGGTATGACACTGTTTCATAGCATCTTACATTTGAAGGAATCTCTACATGAAGTGAAATTAACAATTTTGGCTTTATTATATTTGAAAATATTATAAAATGTATACATGAAAACAAAGCCTTCTATTGCTTAATACTTCCACATGTTACTCCTATATGAATGGAACAAAAACTGGGACAGTAGAAATTGTTTATGAATGCCAAAGGGCAAGCTAACGATGACAAATTATTCACCCTTGGATTCAAGGTAAAATTATTTTACAACTTCTATGACGTAGTTTATAGAACATGGGTTTTTGAGTCTGGCAGACCTGCTTTTACAATTCAGCTCTTTAGCTATGCATCTTTGAGCTTGTCACTGAGGTCTTCTCACCTGTTACACAGGGTTTTCCGGAGACTAAATGAGATAATGTAGGAATAATTCCTGGCACAGAGTTAATACTCAGTAAATGTCCTCCCAGCTCCCACATCCCAGCTCAAAGTGAGGAGTAAGATTTTCTCAGTGTAAGAATGTCAGGCCATTGCAAAGGACAACAAGCTACTTCCTTATCATCCAAAGCACTTTCCAGTGTTTTATGTGCAATAAATCACAGACCTCTGGAACCGTGCCCTGTTGTCGCCTCCCACACACTTCATAGATGTTTTCCTATGCACCTCTTGTATCCTTGGGGTTTAGGACAAGGGAGAGAAATAGTTGTCTCAGGGAATAGAAAAACTTACAGTGAATGAAGGAGATGGAAATTAACAAGCATCATCATCATCAGAAAAAGATTTTAGAAAACATAAGTTGTGAATAACATGCTTCCTACATGAAATGTCAAAATAATAGAAAAATGATAGAAAAATGCTATCATGCAGTTTTCTAAGGTAAAAGACCAAAGGAAAACCTACTGATGCAGAACATTCAGCAGGTATTTCCTTTGTATTGATTTTGTGCGATAATTATCACTATGGAAGGCTTTATAGTGGGTGCCAGTTTCTAAAGACAGAACCAGGTATATAAGAAACTTAATCTAACATTATTTTCTTATGTCTATACCTAAGGTTATTTTTTCTCTTAAATCCCTGTTATACCATGTGACAATAGCTAAATCTCAGTAAAATCAGGGACTTTTCCTGTTTCACTGGAGATGCAGCTAATTCCATGGATCCTATCTAGCATAAGGTATGGGATGGGAGTGGTAAGATGCATTTGTATGAGAAAATTAGGCCATCGCAAGTATCCAGGCTTTCATGTTCTGACACTACACCCTGGTCCCAATGTCAGCAGCTGAAGACAATGGGCCCTTTGATTATGGTCTACATGGTTTATTTTTGTTTTGTATTATTACACAAAGCTTAAGTTTTACCAGTTCTTTGTGTTTCATCTAATATAAGGACTTTTTAAAAATAAAGGACCAGATAGTAAATGTTTTAGGCTTTGTGTACCATATGATCTCTGTCACAACTACCCAGCTCTGCTATTGTAGTGTCAAAGCAGCCATAGACAATAGGTAAATGTATGAGTTTGCCTCTTTTCCGATAAAAACTAATTTACAAAAACATGTGGATCTAAACCATTCTCACCTGCACTGAAAAACTGCTTTTGGGCTCTCTGCATCTTCCTGCGGCACATGAGGGCTGTGGGACTGCTTAAGGCCTGTCTGCCTCAGGACCCTCTTTAGAAATGTTTTCTGTTCTTACTTAACATTGGGCAAAGAATGACTCTGGGGTCTTACCAATCTCCAAGGTAGGGCCTATGACCCTAGCTTCACTTTTGTTGGTGAGTCCTCTCACCAGTCTGGTTTCAAAGGTCAAGATGCAGTACTAAACATCTTACTCTATGTAAATGGCGGTCCATGTAGTTGTGCGATATGGTATTCCAGCATGGTGAGAGTCTACAGGGCTTTTTCTCAGGTACATTGTCAATATCCACCTCCGACTCACGATCTTACCCCTGACTCTCTTCTCCTTTCTCTAAGCTGCACCAATATAATCAAGATTTGAGGTGGAAATAGAAAACTGGCTCAGACTGAGAACATATTCTTCAAAATATATGGTTTTTGGCATGGTTTTGTTCAGAGTCCTTCAAAGCTTAGACTTCTAAAATTCCAATACATTCGAGCTTTTGCATCTCAAAAGCTTTCTCGGTATGAACAGGAAGAGTACAAAGGATGTACAAATGCAAAAAAGTGCTTTTGTTCATGTTAAGAGACCAAACTTAGGTGAAACAGTTAAAACACTCTGTCAAAACTTACTGGCTTAAGACAACAACAAATTAGTATTTCTCATGATTCTGTGGGTTGACCAGGTGATTCTTCTGCTGGTATTTGCTTGGGTCCATCACCAGGTTGCATTGAGCTGGCAGGTGGCTGGGGGCTGTGCTCAGTGAGAGCATCTGGGAAGCTAAGCCTCTCACTCCACATGGCCTTTCACCCCAGACTTCTTCATGGTGTGGTGATCTCAGGGCAACATTCCAAGGGAGTGAAAGCAGAAAGTGAAAAATCTCTTTAAGACTTAGATCTGGAAGTCACGCAACATCACTTCCACCATATTTGATTGCTCAAAGAAAGTCGCACAGCTACTCTAGATTAAAAGGTGAAGAAGCAGACTTTACCTTTGATGAGAAGAGCAGCAAGTCACATTCCAAAATGACATGCCTATTGGAGAGGGAGAAATTTGTAGCCGTGTTTTACAATTCAATACCAACTTTCTGTGAATCAAATACACGATGGATCTTCATGAAGGCTATGATTTTTACTAGAAAGTTTAGATAGTTATGCCAAACCTGTACAGAGTTTGCAGTGGGAGGAGAAGGAGAGACAAAGAAATTGGATGTTGCTCCTGGTTTAGCTTCTCTGCTACCTGTACATTCTCAGGAGTGAAGCCACTTCTTTAAATCTTGGGGAGAATGTATCCCCAAAGATTCTCCTTGGATGTTCAGAAGATGTCCCACATGGATGACTTTTTTTTGCCTTCTACTCTTCCCCGTCCATCTTTAAAAAAATCATTTTCTAAGCCCTTTAACCCCTTCTCTACTACAATATCCCCATCCTCACTACCTTTTTATATGTTTTACACTAACTCTTCCAATAGAAACAAACTTCCTTCTCTTGCAGTGACTTGACTTTTTGTATGCAACCCTAAATGTCAGCTGCCTGTCAGGGACTCCTGTCCCTGAAGCTTTGCAGAGGGGAGAAAGGGAATGTGATCTTAGGGTCTGTTGACTTACTTGGGAATGGAGAATTGGCACATTCTGATTTTGTGCTTGGATGTAGGAAAGGAGTATGGTGATGGGATTCTACCTTGGGCAGTAAATGCCTTTTCTCCTGGTAAATAAAAAGTAAAATATATAAATATACAGAAAAAGTATAATTTCCTTCAAAATTCCCCTTCTAACATGCATAAAAATTATTTCTCTTTTTACCTTAATAACCAAATGCTATTTCTTTTGGCCTGTTACCTCAAACCTAATATGCTAAAAGAGCATTCTCATCCTCTATGGCTTGAATTCCTTAACAAATTATTATAACTTATCTGGCAACAAATTATATCAAACCCAGGTAGCATCTCTCCACAACTCTCCCTTTGTGTTATTGGAGACAAGAGAGAGGTGAGGGCCAAAGGATAAAGGAAATTTACTTTATGCCAATGCATTGGAATTAAGAAATATCAAGGTGATTTGAACTGATCCAGGAGGCTTGTATTAGTCTTGTTCTTATGCTGCTAATAAAGACATACCCAAGACTGGGTAACTTATAAAGGAAAAAGGTTTAATTGACTCACAGTTCCACATGGCTGGGGAGGCCTCACAATCATGGCAGAAGGCGAATGAGGAGCAAAGTCACGTCTTACATGGTGGCAGGCAAGAAGAACTTGTGTAGGGGAACTCCAATTTATAAAACCATCAGATCTCATGAGACTTATTCACTACCACAAGAGCAGTATGAGGGAAACCAAACCACCACCATGATTCAATTATCTCCACCTGGTCCAATCCTTGACATGTGGGGATTATTATAATTCAAGGTGAGATTTGGGTGGGGACACAGCAAAACCATATCAAGGCTCTATGGGAGACTAGGGTCTTCAGTTGGGCTGGAGGGGATTTAGAGAGGAGGAAGAAAATCATATTAGAAGATACAAAGATTTTCACAGGTGGGAAACTGACTGTGGTATGATCAGAGGAAAATAAGAGATCTGAGTTTTTAAAAATAAGTGGGGTATTCTATTTCCATATTTCTAAAATTATAAGGTGTTCATTGAAAAGAACATTCTTTGTATGAAGGTCTGGTAGCTAGAATTAATATTCTTATTATTTTTCTTACCAATAGAAAATTGTAAATTGTTAATATGTATTCTACCTCTTGTTTTTGTGATATGATGCCTCTGATGATATTGTCATAGTTTAGGATCTGGGTAATCGACACAACGTGGCTTAATAAAAGTTGGGGCTGGGCATGGTAGCTCCTGCCTATAAGCCCAGCACTACGGTAGGCTGAAGAAGGAGGATTGCTTGAGTCTAGGAGTTCGAGAACAGCCTGGGCAACATAGTAAGACCTCATCTCTCCAAAAATAAAATAAAATAAAATAAAATAAAATAAAAGCCAGACATGATGAAACATGCCTGTAGTCCCAGCTATTCAGGAGGCTGAGGTGGAAGGATCACTTGAGCCTGAGAGGTTGAGGATGCAGTGAGCGATGATTGCACCACTGTGATCCAGCCTGGGCAACAGAACAAGACCCTGTCTCAAAAGACAAAAATATCCCTGGCCTGGTGGCTCATGCGTGTAATCCCAGCACTTTGGGAGGCCGAGACAGAAGGATTGCTTGAGTTCAGGAGTTCAGTTGCAGCCTGGGCAACATAGTGAAACCCCCATCTCTATATAAAACAAAAACAAAGTAAAAGTCAATTAGAAGAAAATTGTAATAAGTGTTTCAACAGATGAAGAGTATGATCATTATAGCACTGCTTGCAATAGCAAAATTTGGGAGCAATCTTCATTGCCCAACAGTAAGTGACAGATTAAATAAATCCTTACAAAGGGATATCAGGCAGCCATTAAAATAATACTGTAAAATACATTTATTGACATTAAATTATATGTTAAGTAGAAAACTCTGGCTACAAAACAAGTCCCCAGAATGATCTAGTTTTTATTTTACAAACCTGTCTCTGTATCCCTCTATGTTCCCCATTCCATGCCATGCCTCCTGCCAACTTTTTCAATAAAAAAAATCTGGAAAGATACATGATAGAAAAGGTCTGATAGCACTGATTCATCTTGGTATAAGGAATTCTGAGTATTTCAAAGCTAATTTCTTTGCATTTATGTGTATTTTCTGATTTCTCTGTAATGAATATTAATTTCTTTTCAATTTAAAGAAACATGTTACAGAAAAAGAGAAATCAATTTAGGAAAAGAGTGATGAGGGATACCTGAGTACATCACTGAGGTCAACATCATGCAAGACTATCGCCATAGTTTCCCACAAAATATTCTTTGGTGCCACTGTCAGAATTTAGAGCCAGTTAGATTGAATATTATTCTGACTCAGCATTACATTTCTTTTTGCTCTTATGCTAATGCTTAAAAGCTTGAAACAATGCACTCTATTCAATACATTTCATCAAATATTTATTGAGTGCCTACTATGTGCCAAGTACTAGGAATACAAGATTAGCAAGACATAGTTTTGTTGTAATCTAAGTCAACCTCTCATAGTATGTGTACCACTTTGAAAATGTGAGACGATTGTTCTGAGATTCTACAGGGGGAAGAATCATATAAAACAATGTCCAAAAAAGTTCATACTAAAATAACCTATTTATATTTTCACTGTTTTAACTCTTGCAATATTTTAAACACAATGTAGAATTATGTTGAATCATTATTTAAAAGATACCCGCATGTTTGTGGCTCTTCACTGTGATACCACCTCTATTCTCTGCTTGAATCAATAACATTTCAACACTTTTACTGCTTTGAGAAGAAATTATTCCAGTCTGTTCAGTCTTTGAGCCAAATCTCTCAGTCTGACTTTGAGATCCTCACTAAAAGCTCTAGTTCCCTCATGAGGCAAAACTGTTTCTAGAGTATGTTTCAAAGCAAAGTTGTGTAACCAACAATTAAACAATTAACAAACTAAAATAGTTTAAAGTTAGGCTTAGTAACTTTACACATTTACTTATTACATTATATATTACAATTATTTTTTATGAATTAAAATTTTGATCTCAGTTAAATAATTTCAGTTTCTTCATCTTTCTTGTCCCATTAATTATTATTGCTATATCCAGAAGGTGATTTATTTATTTATTTATTTATTTATTTGCCCAATTCTCTTGGCATGGAGTTTATATGAATCAGAATGTAAAGAAGCCTGGAGATCATCTTTTACCACTATTTTGTTTTGTGGAAGAGAATATTTAAGCCAGATGTAAAGTAATTTGTAGGAGTGTAAGTTGTTTCGCGTAGTGTCTTTTGAAATGTAGGTATGTGAAAGCTGGTAGCTATTGTTCTTAGAACTTTGCAATTCAGATTACCAGTCTAGTGTTCTTATCTGCCTTGGATGAGTTCTCCTCACTGTTGGGTAAAACCATTCTTTAGACCTGTAAATTGCTCAAGACACTAGGCATATTTTTTTTATGGTACTTGATGGGTCAATTTATTCATTTAACACGTATTTATTAAGTACCTACTAAGTGCCAGGTGCTGGTCTTGGCATTAATTTAAATGTTAACAGAAACTATTAAGGAGTGAGTATTGTTTCAAATCCATACAAATGAGCATTTTGTGGCTAGTCGTGTGTCTGTGTGTGTGTGTGTATGGAATAAGTGTGTGTGTGTGTGTGTGTGTGTGTGCGAGAGAGAATGTTTGTTTCCTTCCTGTGTAAAATCTGCCCAGTTTTCTATCTTAACTGTCATTATATGTCAAACATATACTATTAAAATTAGCTTATTTCTGAAGCATGTCTACACTAAGGTTCCTGGGTTTTATTTTATGATGAAATGCTAATTTCTCATTATGAAACAAATTCTTTATTTCATAATTTTGAATAGGATTGTACTTTCAAAATCCTGCATCTGATTAGATTTGGGGCATTAAATATTTCAATATGACAATTTTTTTTCTGGTTCCTGCGGCATTTTAATTTTATTGTGACATAGAAAATTTTTTATTAATATTAAGACTTTGCTTTCAGAATGCTATGAAATAGTACAAGCAGTGTTGTGTAAAATAGTACAGGTGGAGCATCCCTAATCCACAGATCCAAAATCTGAAATGTTCCAAAATTCAAAACTTTTTGAGCACCAACATGACACCACAAGTTGAAAATTCCACACATAAGTACTTTACACAAACTTTCTTTCATGCATGAAATTATTTACAATGTTTTATAAAATTACCTTAAGGCTATGTGTATAAGGTGTATATGAAACATAACTGAATTTTGTGTTTAGACGGGTCTCATCCCCAAGATATATATCTCTCTCTCTCACTCTCTCTCTTTCTCTTTCTCTCTATATATGACACTCAACGTGCACAAGTAATGCCACACTCAGAAAAACTGCTTCCTTCTTTAAATTGTCTGTCTCCATTGTAAAACTGACAGTCAAATTTTAGTAACTCCTGATCTTTTTTGTTTCTTCTGTTCTTTTTAGACTCCTCATCCAGCATTTTGGTCCTGTTTGCTGGCTCTCTCTTTTAATAGGTCTACCCTAGCTTCTCTTTTCAGTTGTTATTTGACGTTCCTAGTCTTGCTGTCAATGCATCTCAGTCCTTGGATTCCAGATTGTTATTCTATATCCATCTGCTCTGTCCTGATTGTCAGTGAAAGTGTTGCTCTTCGCCTGGTGGGACATCAAAACTCTGACAATCTTTGGCTCTTCATTCAGAGATGGGTGGTGCGTGAAAAAGGGTACAGGTTTCTTGGTTATACATTTGGGATACCTTACAAATTTTCCAAAGACTAACATTAACCTCCAGTTAGGGGTAAACGACAAAGTGGCACAACGAAGAAGAAGAAGGAGAAGGAGAAGGAGAAGAGAATTTGAGTACTTAGTATTTTCAGTTCTGGACCTGGACCTAAGGAAAAACATTACCAAGTTAGTATATCAATACACACAAGTATCTCCTGAACTATTTTTTTGTTTGTTTGTTTTTGGAGGGAAAGGGAGCTTGGCAATTGCTTGTAGGTACTGATATTAAAATGTTGCAAATACATGAAGGTTCCTTGGTGCTTGCAAAATAACCATGACATGTAAAACAAGCAAAGAACTACCTAGTTTACTAAAGTCTTAAACCCTAACTCATAGATGTCGTAGTATAAAATAGTACTATGGATGCTAAAACCAATGTCTTAGAGTAGTCAAATACTAAAGATACAGTTGTTGATACTATACTAACCTGTATTTTAAACCTTATTTTTAGGTCACGCATAGCACTAATAAAACAGTAAATAAGCACCATTAGAGCATGTCAAAATGTAGGAGGAAGGCCACAACTAAACTTCATAGTAAAACCTGCCACCATGTGATTAAACACGACACCAAAAAGTTTTTAGCTAGTTTTCTATTTATATCCCTAGATATCTTTGGGATAGGGCCAAAGAAATGAGTTCATAGAAAGGTATAAAGGCCATTTTAAGTCCTGGTTTCGGGTGTGTCAATGTTTGTTGCAGCAGCAGAAGGAAGGCTGAAACAGAAAGTTGTGTCATAAATGGAACAAATACTGTTTAACAATTTTTTTTGTCTTAAAAACAGTAAAACCCACCATCTTCCTGGAGTCTGCGTTGTTCCCTTCCAGAATAGATGTTGAGCTTTTAAACAAACCTACAGTAGAAGCAAGCCCTCTCCAGGAAATCCCAATCTCTTTCCAAACAGGGACAGCAAATGTTCTCTCTGTTGTGGCTGTTTTTCCCTCTCCTCTGGGAATTGGTTTGCCTTCTGAGAGCATCCCAGGAAGGGGAGGTGCGCCCCAAATTGGCGAGGCTCTGCCAAATACCAAAGGCTCTTCTTTGGAAGAAGACTCCTCCTTTGGACGTGAGGCGCCCCTACCAGAGCGCCCGCGTACAGAAACGGAAACCACTAGCTGCGCTGAAGTGAGTCAAATGATGAAATCAAGACTGCACGGGAAGGAAGCTCACGAAACCTAACTGGTGACAGAAGCTGCTGAACCCTGCCCGAGGAAACCGCATGAGCCAGCAGTTGCTGCCCTCCCGAAGTGGTCCTCGGAGGCAGCGCACCCCTTCATTTTGGCAAACCGAGGAGGAAGGGAGGAACCGTGTGGGGGAAATCTAGAACTTCTGGTTCCCCAAGGACCCAGCAGACTGTGTTCTGGCTACAGGGTGATCACTGCCACCAGGTCAGTGCAGGATTCCTCCAATGTAGATGGGCCGGGAGCCACAACTTGCGCGGAGCAGCAGCCTCGCTGACCGCTCAGAGAGAAGCCGCGCGACAGCCAGGCTTGGCCGGGACGGCGCCCCCACCCTGCGCGCGCGGTCCAAGGTTCTCACCTGGAGCGCTCAGGTAGGGCTGGGGCGGGGCGGGAGGCTGGCGCGCAGGCGCGGGAGCAGGGCCTCGCCCCTGCCGACGTCGCAGGCTGGAGCTCACCTGGGAGACTCCAAGTGGAAGCCGAGCCTCGGTTGTGCCTCTCCAGGCAACGCGGGAGGCCCAGCGGGAAGGCAGGAGGCGGCTGCGGAGGAGGAGCTCTACTGAGCCGCAACTGTGGCGACAGCAACCGGAGTCGCAGCCGCCGCCACCTGCACCTGGCGCCCAGCCCACGTCCAGCGCCTGCCCGGCCGCCGCTTCCCGCCACCCTGCCCTGCCCACCAGCCAGGTAAGCCAGCGGCAGGCGGAGGGAGACGCGGTACCCCTGGGTGCGTTAGAGCAGGCGGGAGGACCGCCGCAGGGGTTCACGTGTTGGGGACAGGGCTACGGTCCAGGTGGCCGGTTGGAGACGGTCTCGAGAGCAGTGTTTCGGTTGCCCCTGGAGAGACCCCGAAAGGGGCGCCCTGGGCCAAGGGGCAGGTGGCGCCCCGGGGGGGAGCCCGGTCACACCCTCTCGCCCACGGTGCCCCCGCCAGTCCCTGTGGGGCGGCCCCTGAGGAGCTGGACGGAGACCAAAGACCTGGTGGCCCCGGACTTGCACTTGGGAGGGTCGCAGCGTGGGGACCCTGAGAGGGAGGGCCCGGCGGGAGGCGGGCGCGCTTCCACTCCGGCTAGCAGGTTGCCTGTCTTCTCCAGCCTCTCTGCCCGAGAGGACATCCCGCGACAGCGAAGGGCATGGCTTTGCCAGGCAACTTTCCCAGCCGGGGACCCCAAACAGTTCTAGGCTGCAAACCGCGGCCGCCGAGCCATTTAAATGGTTTCCGAGTGGTTTGGAAAGGGCTCTGTGGCCGGGACGCAGACACCCCTCTCTCTCTGTTTCGCCTCTGCACTTTTCCGGATGCGCTCTCCAAGCCAGAGTTGGGCCCACTTTCCTGATCAATGGAGAAGAGTTCTTTTCTTCCGTGGCGGGAAGAAATCCAACTGCCACGCACCAACCACTCACCATCTCGTTAGAGGACCTGTTGACTTAAGGACCTGTATATCGCGGCTATGGTTTGCCCGTGGCATATGACTCAAACGTTCAAAAAAACATTGTTTCAGGATCCTGCCACGTCTAAGCTTGGGTGTGCCAGGCCCAAATTCCTTTCCCTGCCTAATTAGGCTTTTCTGAAGCCTAAGAATTGAGGGTGAAACTGGCGCTTACCTTAGACTTTTATTTCCTTCTCTTTCCAACTCATCAAAGAAACTATTTCTGTTTTAAGAACCCCATCGAGTTACCAATATTTCCGATTCTTGAAAACGTTAAGTTAACATAACTTGCTATAGAAGTTACACTACATAATGAAGACATTTACAGTCAAATTCTATAGCTAAAAAATATTAAAGTGACAGCATTTTAATTAGAAAATCTCTGCTTGTGGGAAAATCTGTTGCTTCTTTTATTGTATATATTTTTCTTTGCGTTTGTGGCTAAAATCCATGAGGTTAAAGTCACACCCTGCCATTAGATTCTTTTTTTTTTTAAATTTAACTTTTAATATCTGAAGTCTAGCGCACATGTTAAACTTTCCAGGCAATTTGTACCGAGAATCTTTCTTTATATATTGCTTTAGCCAGCATTTTTACGTAGAAGTTTCTGATAATAATAACAATTCCACTAGATTTGTTTTGTTCTATCTCCACACATTTTAAAAATATATTTTAAATTGCACGTTTTACTTAAAATGCCTTATGCAACATGTAGTGGGGGTTTTTTTTCTTCTTCTTTTTAAGATTAGATGGAAATCTAAAAGCCAACCACAGCATAACATGATGTAATTATTAATTCAACCACGACTTTTCTACATTTCTTAAAAGACTCTCACCTGACCTCTTAATCTTGTCTCCATACAGAGAAATAAATGTGCTTAATACTGTTTCAATATGAGGTATAGGAGTTGTTCCCTGAATTTTGAATATTAGTCTTCATTACTTACTAGGCAGATGTTATCAGACTGTCTTTCCTCTTCACCTCTAGTGAGAAATGTAACATGTTTTCATTAGCTAGAGTAACAGTGTGACTTAATCTATCTGTTAAATAGGAAAAATAATACTTTCCTAGATTAAGATAACAAAGCCTTAAAAACAATCAGGAGTATCTTCCAGCCCTAGCATTCTCGGGATCCCTTTCTCACTTTGGAGATTCAATAGTCAAACCATCCATTTGTGAAAAATTGAAGCCAAGAGAGGTATTCTAACTTCATTTCACCCAGAGACGGCATGATCATTCCAGTGGCTTGACTCATGACTCCTGTATCTTACTTTGCACCACCCACATCCTCACTTATCGTAAGATGTTTATCTTTTTTCTTTCATATAATTTGTAAGGCCTTTGTAATTACAGAATAGTCCATTGCTCTTTCTTCAGCTCTGATTTACCCTCATTTCTACTTGTCAAAATGATGCCTGACTTCATGGAGACTACCCAGTGAAGGCATCATGCTCCTCTCATTGTGGAATAGCATGCATATTGGTGATGCCATGTCGGTTGAGATTTTTAGTTCCTTCTTGGTATTTCCAAGCCACAGTTAATTTTTTAAGTCAGTGTGGATAACATTATTTAGTCTTCTGATCTTTTTATTATATTGGCTTAAAATATATTTTATGAGGCAACTACCCAGTGCCTTTCATCCATTTGCTACACTCCAGATTTTTGGTTTCAAGCACACTTCCTTAACACTAAGTTTCTTTAAACTTTTTTTTCCTTTTACTGCAATCCTCAATAATTAATTTATTCTCTGCCTCAACTCTGTAAACTCCAATGTAAGTGTATATAAATGAAACAAGTTTTATTAATATAAAACAGTGCTTAACCTTACAACATGGATGTTCTTTATTTATTTTTAAAAATATTGGTCTAAACAATTAGACTGCTTTATGACCACGAAAGTGCTGGAGCCCACAATGTGAAAATAGCACTATTCTGTTGAATTTTTGTTTTTTTAAAGGCTGATTTTTCTACCAGCTTTCTTTTTCTCTGTCTCATACATGCATACACACACACACACACACACACACACACACACAGGCACACACCCACTCACATGAAAGAAAATAAATTATTTCTTAAAAACTTTACTGTAATCCTAATTAAACATGTATTGTAGGGCTTGAGGCTCCAGGACCTTGGTGCTAAATTAAATCTTTCAAATCTTAAGAACTGTATGAAACCTTGTTCATTATACATATTTTGTGTTAAATGGCTTCTCATCATGCTGTAGTGTATTTGGGAACAGGAAAAACCAGAAATATTTTTTTCTGAGGGGATTTTGATGATAAGAATTCATGAAATTTTGAGGGAGAAACATTCTGTCCAGCTCTATTCTAAACTCTTAAAGTTTTGTGACTGAGTTAGAGTTCTGGGTGGAGTCTGAAAATTTATTAGAGAAAACAGCCAGTTTATTATTTGGTTTATATTCTGTTAATATTTAATGCTTTTCTTTTTACTGTAAAACAAGTATAAGAGACAAATTATAGGAATTACACTCCCCCTCTCCACCAAAAGACTACATTGAGAGATTAAAATAGATCCCTAAATGATTTGTAGGAATGTAGTCTTGGAAGCTCTGATTGGATAATTAAGCCTTCTGTAGACACTTTCAATTTTAACCTGCCTTTACATTCTTGGTGGGTGAAATATTTCTCCTAAGGAAAATATTATCATATTTAGGATTTTAGAAATGATCAGTGCCTGAATCATCTTCACATGTATTCAGTTCTCTAGTCCATCAAGTGTAAAAATACATTTGGAATGATAGATACTTTATAGATATAAAATCCTATTGAAAAGGAAGGTATTTTCAATTACCTGTTCAATTATGCATTTAGTTAGTATCAAAATAATTCATACTATGTAATTTGGGTGAAATTTAAGACAACTCATGTACACTCAGGGGGAAAACTGAATTCAAATCAATTCCAGCAGTGGCAAGAGACAAAAGTACATTCACTTATTGCAAAGCAAAGACAAGTAGGACTCTGAATTCTAGGTCATTAGAGACTACTGGCAATTATATGACACTTCCTTGGGTCACTCTCAGAGTTGGGCTCTTATTTTTGGCACTAAAGAGAGAATATTCCCCCAAGTACACCTTTTCCCTATAATTGTTTCAGTTCCAGACTGTCCAAACTAATTTTCTTTTCTATATGATTGCCTATTGGACATCTTTAACATTTCTTCATTACTGGAGATTATATATGTTCAAACCAGAACCTTCATCTCATCAAAAAACAAACAAATGAACAAACAACCTGCTCACTTTCTGTATTCTACCTATAGATAGTAGTACATTGTACCATTTCTTATCTATAATTCAAAAATCAGCCTCTGAAAACAAAGCAAAACAAAATTTAACTCATTTGTTAGCAAAACTTGAACTCAATTGGAGCAAAGCCTGAGTGAACTGTCAGGAGGCTATTGTGATTTTGTATCCAACTTAGTGGATTATGTCCAGCTGCAGAAATAGTGCTGTTTGATTACATAATACTGCCCAGGCCCTGCTGGGGTACACACTTACATTGAGTATGTTAACCATATCACCTTTCTAACATCCAAAAAAAATCTGTTTTTTTTTTTTTTTTTTATGAGACAAGGTCTTACTATGTTGCCCAGGCTGATCTTGAACTCCTGGACTCAAGTGATCCTTCCATGTCAGCTTTCCAAGTAGCTGAGACTACAGGCTGTCAAATCCTGAATTTTGAAACACGTTTTGCTGCAGAGATTTGAGGGAGTGAATCATAGATGTGTACCACCATCCAGGTGCCATACCAGAAATCCAGAGGTAATTTTAAACTCTTTTTCTTAGCCTCTACAACTGCTGTGGTCTGAATGTTTGTGTTTTTCCAAAATTCATATGTTGAAATCAAATCCAATGTATTGTTGTTAGGAGTAGGGTCTTTGGGAGGTGATTAGGTCATGAGGGCCTTGGCCTCGTGTGTTTTTGTAAAAGATAATGTCCTTATGAAAGAGGACTGAGAAGGCTTGTTAGCCTTCCGTGTGAGGATACATAGGAGGCCATCTATGAGGGATGTGCCCTCGCTAGAGATTGAATCTGCCAGCAGCTTGATCTTGGACTTCCCAGCTTTCCGGTTGTGAGTGGTATATTTGTGTTGTTTAAATTACCCAGTCTAAGGTATTTTGTTATAGCATGAACTAAGACAACAACCATTAGAACACTGAATCCACTTAACATTTTATACCTTTCTCCAAGCCATAAATTCTTCTTTCACTCCTACTGCTCTAGTTTAGGGTCTTAACTTAACATCTCTTAACTAAGGTATCATAGCTGCCTCCTACCTGGTATCTCAGCAGATAGTATTGTCATCCTCAAGTCCATCATCTGGAGGTTGAGGATGATCTTTTTAGAAATGTAAATTCCCTCTCTCACTTAAAATCCTTCAACAATTTTCTGTTGCTTACAGGATAGAACCCACAGCCCTTAAAATGGTCCCATGGGATCTGACACTTGCTTAACTCTGGATTGATACTCCATAAGCCGAAATTTTATTTCCCAGCAACAGACTTCTTGTTTTTTTTTTCTTGTGTGCTTTTCTTTTGCACTTCCCACTGCAGAGAGTGCCTTTCTTTCTACCTTTACCTCTATCTATAGCTCTTAATGGCTCCTAAAACTCAAAGAAGGTCTTGCCTCATTTGGGAAACTGTGTCCCCTCACCCACACCTCCACATATACCTGAGCAGGGTGAGGTGTCCTGTGTATACTTCTATTATTTGCTTGACACGATATAAATATAGTCTGCTTTTGCTCTTGTCTGTATATGTATATATATATATACACACACATAAACACACACACACCCCTTTTGGATTATTTGCAAAATATGCAAAATTTCTCTTTCCATTAAGCCTTTTGTGGAATAAAAATTTTGGAGTAGAAGTGTCGCAGAAAGGGGAGAGGCATCGGCAGGCAATATAAGTCAATCTGCCTTTTTTTTTTTTTTTTTTTTGAGATGGTGTCTTGCTCTATCGCCCAGGCTGGAGTGCAGTGGCGCAATCTCGAATCACTGCAAGCTCCGCCTCCTAGGTTCATGCCATTCTCCTGCCTCAGCCTCCCAAGTAGCCGGGACTACAAGTGCCTGGCTAATTTTTTTTGTATCTTTAATAGAGATGGGGTTTCACCGTGTTAGCCAGGTTGGTCTTGATCTCCTGACCTCGTGAATCTGCCGCCTCAGCCTCCCAAAGTGCTGGGATTATAGGTGTGAGCCACTGTGCCTGGCCCAATCTGCCTTTTTAATGGGAAATAAACAAAGAAACTGGGGAGTATCGAACTTGTTTCACTGACTTAATTAGTCTATTTAATTTGGATTGCTGTTACTTCCATCTTATTGCTTTGAATTCTATTTTATTTTGGGGTCTTTTGGTTCTGTTCCAAGATCTTGGGGTTTTATCATTTAAAAGTGAAAAGTTAACTTTGTAATTGAAATGTCTTGCAGCTTTTGCTTATACATATTCCACAATTGAGTATATTATTATTGTTGAGGAGCTTAAAGGGAGCAGCCTTTACTTAAAAAATATAATTGAGTTAGACTAGACCAAAACCCTTTCCCAAACAAAGAAAAACAAAAATAAAATTAGGCAAAAGATTTCTTGGAATTACCAGTCCTCCTTTCATCTCTTTCTGGCTAGTCCTATGCCAAGTTCTGTAAGTTTTACCTTCTAAATGTTCCTCAAATCCATCTACTTTTATTCATTCCTATCTCTATCATCATCTCTTGCCTGGACTTTTGCCATGGCCTCCCTGTTTGTCTAGCTGAGCTCATTCTGGCTTCTTGCTTGTTGGTTCCTCACCCTGCACCCAGAGTGATCTTTTCAAAATATGTGGTTATGTTATACCCTGCATAAAGCCCTTCATGGCCCTTAAGATAAGGCAGACTCCTTAACATGCCCAAAGGCCTGGCATGATTTGGCTCCCATCAAACATATAGCACACTCATCATTGCTCCAGCTCTACCAATCTTTTTATATTGCTCTGTTCCTTCTGCCTCTAGGTCTTTGCAAGTGGTCTTCCTGGCCTGGAAGGCTCTTCCCTCCCCTTTTGGCCTAACTACTTAACATGCAGTCTTCAAATTCCACTTTGAGCTCCCACTTTTTCATCACTAACTGTAACTTGGAATTTTTCAACAGTCTCACCACATCCTTCCCCCTAACTATGGGTTAGAGTGAAGACTGTAGCCTAAAGAAATAAAGTCCTATTTAGTACCTGGGAGCATTAACTTATAAAAACAAAAGTTTCCCCACAAAGGAGGCAGACATTAATATATGACCCATATTTTTAAAAATAGATTTTAGTTATTAATGCCTTTATATTTTTATCAAGTAATAATAGTTTATATTTACTCTCATAATAAGTACTGGTCCTTATTAACTATTGAACACTTACATGGCAGGCATATTTTAAGCAATTTACATGTAAGTGTAAAACACTTACAAAGCAACCCTATGAGGTGCATGCTATTTTCCTCCCTATTTTAAAGATAGGAAAATTGAGAGATTAAGTAGTTTGCCTCTATTTACAAGGTTAGTGAAAGATTAGAGCCAAGACTCAAGTCCAAGCAGTACAATTCCAAATCCTGCACAGTTCGCCTTCTGTTTCCAGGAGTTCTGTGTCCATAGCCTCAAACAACCTTAGATTGAAAATATTCAGGAAAAAAGTAATGCAGCAATAAAAAATAATATAAAAAAGCACAGTATAACAACTATTTACACAATATTTACATTGAATTGGGCATTACAAGTAATCTAGAGATGATTTAATATAATTGGGATGATGTGCATAGGTTAAATCCAAATACTACATCATTTTATAAAAGCGACTTGAACATCTGCAGATGCTGGTATCCACAGGGGTTATGGAACCAGTCTCCTGCAGATACCAGGACATGACTGTACATTTATCCTGCTTACATGTAAATAAAATAGGGTTATTAAAAGACTTCCAACAACAATAAAAATCCAGTCAACTCTGCCCCTCCTTTCTCATCTCCCCAGTCCTGTTGCCTAAAAGCAACTACTTTCATTTATTTAAATGTTTCTTCTGGCCCTTACCTTTTCAAATAATATGCTTATACTGCTGTTTCTTAATGTATCAATATTTGGCAATATCTACTGACTTCCCATTGTGGTAGATAAATATTTAGCTCTTTCATACACAGCCACCTCTACTCTCCCTACTTGACCTCCCAATATAATTCTCACATTGTTTGTTTGCATTTTGTTATTTACTTACTGTGACTACATAGATATTGTTTACTACTGAGTCAAGCAAGCATATTACGAGTAGGATTCCTTACTTGTAAAATATTTTTTTTAATCTTAGAAATAATAATGATCTCATTTAAGAAAACACTTGGCTTAGTGTTTCCATACATCTGTTGGAGTACAATTTCTATGTACTCTAACATCTTTTCAGCTTGGTTTCCCATGTAGTCTAACATAACAGATTTATTGGTCCCTTACTGGAGCAATCTGTCCTCTTGTCCCCATTTGCACTGTTGTTCTCTAGGCCTGTTCCATGGTGGTTGTTTGGGATTTCTTTTTGGTGACATCTCTGGTAGAGCCTCTGTTCCTTAGATACTGTGACTTTTGTTTTTTATTCACACCCTCATTTGGATGAAACACATATCCACCACTAGCTTCCTGGAAAATGGTGCATGGAATTAAGAAATGTGAGATACTGCATGTCTAAAACTCTTTATTCTACCTTCACACATTTTCCTGTCTGTTTTATTTAATTCTTAAAAATGTGTTAGTAGTTGCAGTTGTTTGTGAACTCCAGTTGTTTGAAGTTCACAATTTTCAATAGTTAGGAAGGGTATATGATAAATCTTCCTTTCACTGTTGCCCTCTGACACCAGTTTTCTTCTCCAGAGGTAACCAATGCTATTTTTTAAAAATATAAAAACAATATGTATGTATTTTACCTCTTTTTAAAATACAAATAATTCTTGCTTTTTTAGTTCCCATTTAACTATATTGTGGCGATCATTTCATATCAGCATATAAATTGGCTATGTTTTTTACTTTGTATAATATTTAATCATATTACTCCATCATAATTTATGTCTTTCCCTATTGGTAGAGTTCTTGGTTGTTTCAACCCTTTGATATTAGAACAATGCTTTAATGTGCAAGTTACAGGTGTGCCATTTCACTAGTGCATTAGCATATCTATGGGATTTCTAGAAGTCATCCCCACATCTGATTGATGCTTTGATAGAGACCACAGTAGTAAGCAGCCCTGCAAGTTTGATAATTCTAAGTCAAATGAGATAAGGAGAAAGGGGGAAAAACACCTGATAGTAAATACTTAATGGCAGAGTGGGCTCATTTCTAGAGGACAATTAATAAAGCAGACAGGGTTTCTAATAGAAATTATTGTTTTCTTTGAGCTTTTTCAACATGACCTTTGTTTTTTCAGATGTGACCCATCATCTTGAACTGGATAAAACTTGTTTCTGTTGTGACCTCAGTCTCCTTCTTGTACTCTACCCTCTATCATTGCCTCTGTTAGTTTCACTGGCCTCTTGTCTCATATTTTTGAGTTCTAGGTCTACCACTAAGATAATGCAGAAGAGAGAGCACTCCATTTGCTAGCACCTTTCTTTTTCGGGATGGGGTCTTGATGTGTTTCCTAGGCTGGTTTTGAACTCCTGGGCTCAAGCAATCCTCTTGCCTCAGCCTCCTGAGTAGCTGGGATTACAAGCACCTAGCTAGCTAGCACCTTTTAACAAGTCCAGAACACATCCTTAACACCCATCACAACTTAACAACCTCCATAGCCTCCACATTGACTCATTTGCTGAGTTCAGCTAACTCTACTTCCAAAATCTGTTTCTAAGCTTCCATGCCACTTGTGTATATTTATCTCTTGCCTGGACTACTTTTAAGGGTATCCTAATTGCCTTTAGCCTCCTATCAGGTTTTTCTACCTCCCCCAAAATTCCATATCCAGCACAACTTCAACGATAATCATTCTAAACTTCCGTTCTCATTAGGTCGTCACCTTGCTTAAAACTCATCAGGGCCTCTCCCTTTGCCTAAAGAATTAAGTATAAATCCCACTGAATTGAGCACCCCACCCTCCCCTATTTGGAGCTTGGCATCCAGTGTGTGTTTAGTATGCCTCACTGTATATGGTAATTGACTATGCATGGTTCTGGGTAAAATTACCCTACTTGAGGCCAGCTGTTGATAGAAGAATTAAAGTTTAGGCTGAGACTGGTTTATTTCCAACCCAAATTTTATATTAAAGGAGGTTTTCTTGTGCCTTAACCATGAAGAGTAGATAATGCAGGAATTTTAGATGGTAGTTGGAGAAGTGGAGGGATATTGTTTGCTTCAAATTAGGCACATATATAGCCTAATCTTAAAGGTAGACACAGATTTTATGTATAATAAAAAATGATGTTATGGAAGACTTGAAAAGAATTCTGTTTTACATCTGGGGAGGTGGCAGCTAATGGGGAAGGGGTAAATATGGGGAGACTTATAAATATTGAGATTGAAGTCTTTTAGAATTTCTAGAGCAGAGGTTAGCAAACTATAGTTCTTAGACCAATTTGATCCACTACCTGTTTTTGAAAACAAAGTTTAATTGGAATGCAGCTATGATCATTCATTTACAAATTGTCTTTTTTGTACTACAACAGAATTGAATAGTTGCAGTAGAGACCATATGACCAGCAAAGCAAAAAAAAAAAAAAAATTGTTATCTAGTCCTTTACAAAAAGTTTGTCGACACTTTTTCTAGAGGGTAATGGAAGCTGAGAGATGGAGGAGGAGTATCTATCACATCAGCATTGGTAAACCTGTAGAAAGGTGAATGCAAAATGATAACAGTTGAGCAAGCAATCTTCTTTATTCCTTCACTCCCTATTCCTTAATATTCTTGAGGCCTCAAAGGAAGAATGAATGGAGAGAAATTGCCTACTGCTTGTGTGTGTTTGGACTCCTTCAAAAAAGAATGTTTGGTTGCATTAATTGAATGCAACCTGTCCATCCTCCAAATACATGCCATGAAAAGGCCCAATAGACACTCCTTTCACGAAAGTATTAAGAAGTACATTAGTGAAGGGATTCCCTGCATCCATGAAAAAATCTGTGGCTGCTCTCCTTTGCAGACCATTGAAATTGGATCTCTGATTTTACTGGAGATGATGAAATTCCATGGTAGCAAAAGCCAAGTGGCGATAAGCCCTTATACACCAAACACAAAGTATATACATCTCCCACAATGAAAAACTGAGACATAGAGGTATCAGAAAACATCGGCTTGCAGATGTTTTTGACAGCTGAGATAATGTCTTTGGTATATGCCTAGTGGTAGCTAATGAATGAAATATGTAAGCAGTACTGTAGCACCCCTTCACCTATATAATAGGAAAAACTCTAGCTCTGGTAGCAAAAAAGTTAACTTTAGTTGCTACAATCAAGAGTTACAGCATCTCACTCAGTTTTCAGACCTAAGTCAATTCACACTCCCAAAGCTTTTCCCCAAAGGGACCTGTAGCCATTTACCAGAGACTATGCTTTGGGGAAAAGGAAATAATCAGACCTTTCATACTAATTCCTAGGGGGACCCAAAAATATTGTGGCCGACTGTTCAAAGTGGAGACTTACAGTGCTCAGGTAACAAATGGAGTCTTAGCTCCAGTTGTACTCATAGTGGGTCTAGGGGGTCAGCAGATCTAGCCTGTGCTTATTTCCCCAGTTCTTTAATGAATAATTGGAGTAGACATACTGGGTAACTGGCAGAATCTCCATATTGACTCTCTAAACCAAGCTTGTTTAACCTGTGGCCTATGGGCCACATGCAACCCTGGATAGCTTTGAATGTGGCCCAACGCAAATTTGTAAACTGTCTTAAAACATTATGAGATTTTTTTTTGTAATTCTTTTTTTCCCCAGCTCATCAGCTATCATAAGTGTTAGTGTGTTTTATGTGTGGCCCAAGACAATCCTTCCTCTTCTAATGTGGCCCAGGGAAACCAAAAGATTAGACACCCCTGCTAACCCATAGAGGGAGGACCACGTGATAGGAGAGCTAAGTAGAAGACTTTAGAATTTCCCCTTTCTTCAAAGATGGTAAATCAGAAGTAATAACATATCCCTGAGGAAGCTGTCAAGATTGATGTCACTATCAAAGATTTGAAATAAGACTTGTGATATCTATCACATCCCCATTTAGCTCACTTATTTTGCCTTGGCAGAAGTTAAATGGATCTTAGAGAATGGCTGTAGACTACCCTAAACTTATTTATTGGGTGACTCCAAATGTAGTTGCTGACCCAGACGTAGTATCTTTATCAAACCACATAGCCCCTGGCATTTGGTATGTAGCTATTGACTTAGTTAATATCTTTTTCTGCCAATTTACAAGGACCACCAAAAACAATTTGTTTTTATCTAGCAGGGCCAAAAATATGGCTTCGCAGTCTTGCCTCAGGGCTAGATCAATTCTTAATCTTAGTCATCGTAACATTTCACAAGCCATCACACTGATCCACTACATTGATGATATTATGCTGATTGTCTCTGATGAGAAGAAAGTAGCAAATACTTTAGATATCCTTGTAGAGCATGTAAGAATTAGAAGGTGATAAATCAGCCCCATAAAAATTCAGCAAAATTTCTGGGCATTCAGTAGCCACTACGCTCGATAGGCTTTTTTTTTTTTTTTTTCTTTTTTGAGAGGGAGTCTCATTCTGTTGCCAAGGATGGAACACAGTGGTGGGATCTGGGGTCACTGCAACCTCCGCCTCCTGGGCTCAGGCAATGTTCTTACCTCAGCCTCTTGAGTAGCTGAGACCGTAGGTGAGCTCCACAACACCCGGCTAATTCACGTATTTTTTTTGTAGAGATGGGGTTTTGCCATATTACCCAGGCTGGTCTTGCACTCCTGGGCTCAAGCAATTCACCTACCTCAGTAGTGCTGTAATTACAGGCATGAGCCACTGCACCCAGCCTCAATAGTCATTTTTGAATTTGGGGGCAACATTTACAACATTTGAATATGCTACCTCAACCTGTTTACAGAGTAACTCATAAGGCTGCCAGTTTTTAATGATGATCAAAGTAGAAGAAGGCTCTGCAGCAAGCCCAGCAGTACAGGCTATGCTACCACTTCAGCTTTATGATCTAGCAAACTCAATGACTCTCTTAGTATCTGTGCCAAAGAGAAATGCTCTATGGAGCCTCTGGAAAGTGCCAATAGCAGAATCACAATGCAGACATCTAGGGTTTTGAAATAAATATTTTCTTCAGATAACTGTTTACTTTTTGATAAACAGCTTCTGACTTGCTACTAGGTAGATATTGAATGCATAATTATGGAGTGTCAGGTTATCATGTGGACCAAGTTTCCCATCATTATCTGGGTAAAATCTGACCTGTCTTGCCATAAGGTTGGCGATGTACAACAGCAATGTATCATTGAGTGGAAATAGTACATGAGACAGAACTAGAGCAGATCTGGATAATACAAACAAGTTGCATGAACCAGGGACTCAGACTTCTTTGGTAGCAACTCTAATGGCATTGCCTCGTCTCTTTCAACTCATGCCTGTGGCTTCTTGGCGATTCCCTTAGTCCAGTTGTTAGAAGAAAAAACAACAACAACAACAACAACAACAACAAAAAACAAACAAAAAAACCCCTCAAACCTGATTTGCAGATGAATCTGAACAATACACGAATACTACCCAAGATTAATGACTGTTTAGCACTATAGCCCTACTCATGAGTAACTGTGAATAATACTGGATAAGGAAAATTTTTTTTTGTAGGTAGAGATTTGAACAGTAAATATGGTTGTCCACTATGTTGGGAATGAGACATGCCTAGAAATACAGATCTATATTGGTCGTCGATGGGTAGTTGTTAATGGTTTTTATGGTCAGAGTTGGAAGGAACAGGATTGGAAGATCGGTGACAAGGTAGTTAGTTTGAGGAAGAGGTATGTGAATGAACCTTTCAAAATGAAAAGACCTTGAAAAAATTTGTATCCCCTCTGAGTGCCCACAAAAGCACATCCATTGCAGAGGAGGCTCTTAATAATCAAGTGGACAAAATGACACATTCTGCATGTCAGTCAGCCTCTCCAGCTGTCTCAGTGGGCCCATAAACAGGGGTCTTGGTCGGAAGACTGGAGCTGTGTATACATGGGCTCAGCAACATGGCTTCCCCTTTGTAAAGTTGACTGGGATAGCGCTGCTGCTGAGTTCCTAATCTGCAGAGTCCAACATTGAACCCCTGAGGGTATCAGCCAGCCCCTGGGTGGCAGGTTCATTACACTGGATTTCTTCCTTCATTGAGGGGGCAGAGACTTCTCCTCACTAGAATAGACAAGTATTCTAGATATGGATTTGCCCTTCCTTGACATCACCAACATCTGTGGACTCCTAGAATGCTTAAGGGCATGGTGAATACAAAGTAGTAGTTAGTGTAAGAAAGAAGCCATAGATATTCATTATGGCCTTGCAGCCAATTAGATAAGTGAGGGTTATTGTAGGTTTGCATATTTTTTCTTTTAAAATTTTTTTTTCAATCGGCTTTCTCAGGTTCAATGCACATTTTTTCTTTACCTCTTATATCTAGGTTTTTTTTGTATATATTAACAATTTTCTTCTCTCTCATTTTCATTTTAAAAAATGTTAAATAGAAGCCGTTGGAGATCAACTTTCCAATTTAGGTAACAGAATATTTAGTGGGTCTGTGACAGAATTTAAGGAGTAACTCAGAGTCACAGCAATGACTACAATAGGACTCTATGTCTCTCGTTTTTGAGGAGATAGAACTTCTTCACTTATAAAGAAGGAGTTAGACTTTGTTAGGTGAAATATAGAATTGTGTTGTTATTGTACAGGAGTTTCAGTGTGTGGGAGAGGATGCATGTGGAAGCTGAGTAGTCAAAAGTGTAGACTTTGCTGCTTATCAGTTTACCATGTCTTAGTTCCAAATTTACTGTATTAGCCTGCTGTGTAATAATGGAGCTGGGCCTTGTAAATTTCTTTTTTGCTGGCTCGTACACTGTTAAGCCTTGTCAGTAGAGGGCACTGGAGGGACACTGAAGTGGCTGAGGCTTCTCTTTCTGGTTTCTGTGATGCTCACTGGCTAAGCTCCTTTTGAGCATAGTTTTCCTCCACTGCTCACTCCCCAATATGATTTTCTCCAGTACTAGGTATCCACAGAACACAGCTTTTTCTAGAGTTGGTGTTCCCCACACACTGCACTTTCTTTAGTGCTTGATTTAGGCAGCAGTGGTGTACCCTTGAGGCACAGACACCATGGACCTGCTCTGTCACCCAAGTCACTGCTCCCCAAACTCTCTCCTCAGGTCCACACATGCCAACTCAGGGCCCCACAAGACTGGGTGTCTAGGGAGCCAGCTGCCCAACCTTTGTCCCAGGCAGCCAGCCCAGAGCCGTTGTTGCCTGTGTGGCACATGAAAGTGCACTAAACTCCTGCAGGGGACAACCTCTGTGATTCCAGATTCCCTCAGCAGCCAGCAGTTTTCCTCAGCACCTAGCTAGTTCTAGGGTTCTGTCCCCCGGCTGTGAATGGCCTCTTCTGGAACTTCAGGGGCAGATTTCTGGTAAGTCCCATGAATGAAGTACTTCTATGACTTTTTACCAGGTAGTCAAAGCTAGGGCATCTCCATAGACATCTCTGGATCTCAGCCCTGGTGAGAGGAGAGCCCTTCCTTGAACATTTATTTCAGCCCTAGGGGGAGTGGTTGCCCCTTATACTGTATTTACAACTCCTGCATTCTTTAGAATTCTCCTTAACTCTCACTAGGCAATTTCCTGTTACTCCAATCCTCTTTTAATACCAGATTGTATTAAACTCTCTCTGTTCAAATTAGCATGTGGTTTCTATCTCCTTACTAATCCAAAAGCCACCAACTATGTTTACAAGGTAAATAGATGGACAAATGTTTTAAAATGCAGTGCCTCTGCCGGGGGTGTGGGGAGGGGCAGGGAATACCAGTTACATGAATAATCTCTGGATCCACCTAAATCACTCCTCAGAATTCCTCTACTCTGTAGTATGACATAAGTAATCAATGTGTATCTTTCATACGTAATGTAAAAGTCATTCACAGGTGTAGATGTGGCAGGAAAGAGCATGTGAGCCCCTGAGTTTGTGACTCCCTTGACAGATAATGTAGTACCATAATTACTTGTTTGTGTCAAACTGTCAAGATAGAGTTGGCTAGCTCACAAATCAAGATTCTATCAGCAACCTTTCACATTCAGAGATGACGATGAGGGAGATGTCTATCTGACCAGGGGTAGCTGAGAAGTTGGATGTCTGACCCTGTCCTTCTCAGTATTGAAACCTGTGCCTCACGGTTGCTGATGGTTAACTCTGTCACTGAGCTTTTTGTCTCACAACATGCAGATATCTTTGTTCAGAAAGCTGTTCTTAGTTTATAACAATTGCAAGTAGTTTAGTTATCCACTGGTGGCATTGCCCAGCCACCCAGAGTAACTCTACTTTGCCTTTAGCTGAGAGAATGTGGCTGTGTCCATGCAGTTTGCTTTGCATCAGTGTTTGTCTCTTGTCATACATCCACATGCCACTTCCTGCTCAGAAGAAATGCTGCCAAGGATGTAAACATGAACTTAAACATAATCAAAACTAACAAACTACAGCAGCAAAACACCATGAAATTTGACCCACCAATAAATGCAAGCAGAAATGACTTTCTGCCACTCCTCTGTTCCCTAACACTTTAACCAGTAGATGAGGGGCACGTAATAAAACTTCTACCCAAGCACTTAAAGGTTTATTATCAGGGCAAGGTCTTTAAATTTTGTTTTTCTTTGTTTTGTTTTGAATTCAATTAGGAAATACAGATGGTAGATAATGTGTGGCAAAGATCCAATGAGTTTTATAATAATTCACAATAGTGTACTTTTCTTAATCTATAATCTATATTAGGATATTGGGATGTAATTTTGTTTTTTTTCTGCTTAGTGTGGTTACCCCTAACTCTTTACAGCATGCTTTAACTCAGTAGTAAGGAAGTTTTGTATACCAAATTAGACATCATGGCAATTAAATTCATCAGGAACCAGACTTTAAACCTCTGGAGTTGTAATGGTTTATTGTCACAAACATGGACACAAGAAGTGAGAGGAACCACTATCTTCTTATTTCATTAAATGTTACTTTCATGTAAAATTATAATGTTCTGCTTTCCACTACTTCAGAAAATTGCTTCAGTTGGAATTTTTAGGTTAAATGAACAACTAATATTTCTGCAACCTATGCTTCTCCACCTAGAGGGACAATCATGATGGATCTTACCTTGATATTTTCCCTTCTCGATTTGTGTTTAAACAAGATCCCCAGGTGATTCATAGTCACTTTAAAGTTTGAGACGCTGTAGTCTAGATAACTGGAAGCTACCACTTTTTAGTTAGATTATCTTAAATTTGTAAGATTTCAGATGGAAGCATATTTTTACCCCTGAGAATAATCCATTGATTTTAACACAGCGAGTGTCACAACCAGTTAAAATTGTGTATATTGCTTTAGCTTTTCACTTTATGAATTTTTTATTAATAACTTTTTACAATGGCTACATATGTACCAGGTTACAGATTAATAACTTTTTAAAACCAGGTCTCTGAATTTCACTCTTAGGAATTCATAAGAATTTAGAATTTAGAAGATCTCTGAATTTTTCTTTTTTTTTTTAGTTTTTAAAAACTATTTTATGATTTTTGACTTCTCTTCCTCTGTGAATCTGATCTTTGGTAATTAGCAAATAGCCATCTTGGATAGGTGTGTTTAAAGGTTTTAGAAAGAGTACAAGAAGAACAAACCCTTTGTCTGCTAATCATTTCTAATGTGCAAATATGACATGTTATATCCTGAGTTTGCTGTTGTGCTGATTTTTTTCTTATCAATTCTCAAACTTCCAAGTCCAACTGGAAGTTGACTGTACGAGAGATTTGTTTTGTTTCATGAGCTGCTTTTACATAGGGCTTCCAATTTGGCAGGTAGTACTGAAAAGAAACATGACATTATTCCCAGAAAAAGGAATTAAGAATCCTGGTTTAATTTTACTCATTTATTTATTGTGTATCTTTTGGCTTATGTCTTTTATTGTACAGGTATCAATTTTCCCATTTTTATGATTGGAATAAAATATTTTTAAAATGATTTTACAGAATCATAATTTGCAGTAAAACCTCAGTGCCTCATTTATATCAGTATAAGTCCCTGAGTCTTTTTGGAAAACTGTGGATCATTCTTGCTTTGGATTTTATCATATATCTCCATGTCTAAATATCTTCTATTCATTTACATCAAGAATCTATTTTGAAACACCCATCTTTGGCGTATTAGAAATTAGTAATGTGGTTGCCTTTGGACAGATACAACCCTTATCAGATGCTAGTTTTGATTTGCCCAAAATCTTGTGATCTAGACAAGTAATCTTAACCCTTGCTGCTTGTTAGAATTATCTGGAGAGCTTAAAGTAACAACAAAAGCAGAGTATATGCCCTGCCCCCACACCAATTAAATCAGAGGTGAAGCCTAAGGCACTTTATTTTTTAAGAGCTTTTCACTAATGTATATCCAGAATTGAAGACAGCTGATGGAGATGCTTAGTGTTGAGTGTCATTCAGCATTAATGGAAGCCTAATGTTGCACATTAACAGCAAAGTACAGAAAAGTCATAATGAAAATCCCATCGATGTTGGAATCTTTAAGTGATCAGGATTGATAAGAGAAGATTAATCCCTTCAGAAATAGTCTGAAAAGATCAAAACATCATCTTCCTACTTCTAGGCTCTGCCTCTGTAAGGTTCTCAACCTCTTAATCTTCCGTTTTAAGATCTACAACCTTATTTTCAATCTTTATTACTGAAAAAGTGCTTTGAAAAGTTTTTAAAAATCATTCATTTGTAAAATATTACCCAATGATAGGAAGCTATTTGTAGTTTTTATGGTTTTTCCTCAGTTTTTTTTCTTATCACCTTTTATTTAGGATATCATTTTATTTTAGATAATTTTATTTTAGATTATTTTAGATAATTTCAGTTAAATTTATTTTAGATAATTTCAGTTAAAAGCTCAGGAGTTTACACTGAACTTGAGTTTGAACACAGTTAGAAAAATGCTGGTCTTAAACTGAACTGGCATGGCCAAGCCACTTAATCTCTTTGACTCTCCATATCTGTCAGTAAAATTGGAATAACAAAGGCTAGGTGCAGTAGCTCATGGCTGTAATCCCAGCACGTTGGGAGGCTGAGACAGGAGGATCCCTTGAGTTTGGGAGTTCAAGATCAGCCTGGCTGGGCAGCATAGTGAGACCTCATCTCTACAAAAAAAAAGAAAAAAAAAAAAAAGAAAAAGAAGAAGAAGAATACTTCACAATATTGCTGAGAGAATGAGAACTTGTGTATTAAATGTTATTTAATACCAGGGACCTAGTCAACATTTAACACAAGTTAAGTATTATTTTTGTTGTTGTTTCTGATGAAATCTTGGTCCTCTTTCTTCCTTTTTCCAGTCAACAAATTTTTCTGGGTGCCTACTATGTTACCAACATTGTGGTAAGTGCCAGAAAAACAGCCATGAATAAGATGCTATCCATGTCTCTCATGAGCTTTCCTTGACTCCTTTATCAGAAGCATCCCAAACTAAAACCTACTAATTGAGTGGGTCTTTACATAGATACACATGCACTCACAATGATAGGATTACTGTCCTTCTGATGAACAATTCCTCTAGTTTATGATTTATTCTAAAAAGAACTGTCTTCTATCTGCATCATTAATTCTGTCCTTCTTTTCAATTCCCACCCTATCCACAAGTATGATTTCTGACATAAAATGTTTTGGGAAAACTATCACTACTGTAGAAGAATCTAGTTCTGCCATATCCTCCTATTCTGTGCTTTCTCTGAACTATTTTTCCATGTTCTGTCAAAATATCTCAGGGAGTCCAGCTCAATTCTTCTCAAATTCCTAATTTAGCCTACTTCTAGCTACAGAAAAATTGAGTGTCACTGGATAGCCCTGGGGAAGGGGATTTTTGGTAGTCCTCTCAGGAACAGAAAGGAGGTGAACACAGGTTGATGAATATCTACCTTTTGTCAAGATACGGTTAGAGGCGATGAGGTTGTAGTTCATCAACTGGGAACCATTTCCCTGTGAGACCCCAACATTTTGACCATTCTTATCTTCCTGGAACCCCATAGATGAGGTTGCTGCCCTATTATTCTGGAAGTGCCCTGAATCCTAAGCCTTAGGATCTTGAAGGCATCACTACAACTATTCTCTCTGCCAAGATTCTCTTTTCATTTTTCACTACAGCCCATTAGGCCAGTGCTAATGAAGTTCAGTTTTAAAGGTCAACCAACTGTTGCACATTTAACATCTCTCAAGTGTGAGATAAGATTGTAAAATTACCTCCACTTGACATGGATAATTTATCTGTGTTTTCATTTGTCTTTTTTTTTTTTTTTTTTTTTTACCACCCCTCCTTCGTAGGATTGGAAAAATTGGACTTTCCAGTCAGTCTCTTTTTTTCTATTCTTAAAAGTAGGTATTTCTCTATCGTCTTTGTTTTACATTACATTTACCCCAAGACTGACTCAAATTTTCATCTCTACTGCAGAGCTTTTTCCTAATTTCCAGTCGCATATATCTTTTTGCTCTTGGAAACTCACTTTGGAAGTTCCATTAGCATATTACATTTGCTATGTCCAAAACTGAACAAATTATCTCCTTAATTCCTACCCTGAATCTATACTTCTTCCTGTGTTTCTTGCCTTTGTTAATGTTATCACTTTACTTATTTGTATTAGTTTGTTCTCATGCTGCTAATAAAGACTTACCAGAGACTGGATAATTAATAAAGAAAAAGAGGTTTAATGGACTCACAACTTAACATGGCTGGGGAGACCTCACAATAATGGCAGAAGGTGAAAGAAGAGCAAAGGCATGTCTTACATGATGGCAGGCAAGAGAACATGTGCAGGGGAACTCCCATTTATAAAACCATCAGGTCTCGTGAGACTTATCCATGACCATGAAAAACAGCATGGGGGAGACCACCCCCATGATTCATTATCTCCATCTGCCCCTGCCCTTGACAGATGGGGATTATTACAATTTAAGGTGAGAATTGGGTGGGGACACAGCAAAACCATATCACCATTCATCTCCCATTCTTCCCTTTCTCTCACCAAATCCTATTGTTTGATTCCACTTCCTGGACTCTCTTGAAATCATTCCACTCCATCCTTTGACCCCTCTCATCTCATTAATATCCTTCACCTTTACTGGGGCTGAAAAACCTGTGATTTTTCTAAAACATAAATTTGATTGTGGTCTTTTCTTAAAAACAGTCCTCTCCATTCCATCTATTTTGGAAAAAATTGGTAATTTCCAAATTCACTGAAAGATGCACAAGGGTTTTTATGAACTGATCTTTAACTGACCTTTGAGCCACATCAGTTGTCATTCTCTCCCTGTGCCTTCCACTTATGCTGTACTCGAGGACTGACCATGCCTTTTCTTGCTTTTATGGTTTTGCATCTGACATTCCCTCTCTATTTTCCCTCCTGTCTACCTGCCTAAAATGTACTTGTATTTCAGGATTTTGCTCAACAGTGTCATCTCTAGGAAACTTTCCTTAACATTTCTCCTGACCTTCTACATTGTTTTCCTTTCTTTTTTTTTTTTTTTTTTTTTTTGAGACAGAGTCTTGTCGTGCTATCCAGGCTGGAGTGCAGTGGCACAATCATAGCTCAATGCAGCCTTAACCTCTTGAGCTCAAGGCATCCTCCCACCTCAGCTACCTGAGTAGCTGGGACTACAGGCGTGCACCACCACATTTGACTAATTTTTGTATTTTTTTGTAGGATGGGGTCTTGCTATGTTGCCCAGGCTGGTCTCGAACTCCTGGTCTCAAGTGATCCTCTGGCCTCAGCTTCCTAAAGTGTTGGGATTATGGGCATGAGCCACTGTTCCAAGCCTGTGTAGCTTTCTTAGTCTCCTGTCATAGCACATATCACACTGCTTTGTGACTGTCCTCTGGCTTCCTATATTTCAATTCTGCTTCTTGAAGGTAAGGGCTATCTTTAATTTCTTAACCACAGCCTAGCACAACATTTGACACATAATTAATTACACAGCTGTCATAGTGTGGTTCTATAACTTCTTATATTCTTTTCAAAAGCTTAAGAGGTCATTTCATTTTTTACCTGAAGTTCATAAAGCAACCAAACCTGAGAAAGATTGGAATCTCACTTTTATGAGCAATATATGTCAGAATTGGGGTTATCTTTTGGAGCAGAAGTATCCACTCCATACTGAAAAGAATATAGAGCACTCCAATTAGAAATAGTATATAGAACTAAGTTCTGCCTATTTTGTTTATTCAGCTTAAAATTTCCTGCCAAAAGCCAGAGAATCCATCTTAGAACCTGGTTTTCTTATTTTAAATTTAGGGAGAACTTTGGAAGAGAAGTTAAAGAAGGTGTAAAAAGTTAATTTTCATTGCTGTAAATGATATTTTCTGTAAAATATGTTTAGACCTTAGGAAGAACAGGCATTTTCCCTCCCCTTTGTCCCTGCAAATTTCTTGACTGGCTATCACGGCTCATAGTATGTAATCGTTTCCTGAAAAGTCCTATTTTTCTTTTTCTTTGCTCCTGTTGTCCCATATTAGGGGTTAATAAACTTGCTGTCCTGTTCTGAGGGTCAATTGCAAGCAATATTTTATCAAACCAAATTCTGCTTTTTTAACTTTATGACTTCTATAGGCTCCCTACAGACACTTCAAGTAAAGCTAATGAATTCTCTTTTTACTATTAGATCTTGTATTTCTGTGAGCTATTAAAACTAGCTGTTATATAACAACAAATTAAATGCTGTTGATTTTCTTGTTTTTAGGGGTTCCTTCAGGATTCACAAGTACTATTGGGTTGGAAAATCTGGGAGAATGATAGTTTACTTATTGATGAAACTGCTCTATTATCGTTCATTAAGCTGGAGTAGATCACAGTTTGAGGGTAAACTACATAAAATGAAGGCCACTATTTTAGATGGATGCCTGATAGTACTTATCAGTATACCCTTGCTTCCTTATGGAGCTCTCTTTTTTGTAATTTATTTAATGAGGTCCTTTGATTCCTTGGTTATCAAGTGAAGATATTCTTTTTTAACTCAAAATATATTTATAAAATTAATTTTATACATAGTATATAGTGGATATTAGAGTTTAAAAAGAATGTATTTTTTAATGGAGACGAATATCAATATTTTTGCAACCCCAATAAATTGTAGTAAATTGTAACAATTATTTTCTTTCAAAAGTGTAATTTTCTTGAGGACAAGATATCTTTGTATTCTCATTAACTGTAAGAGTACATTGGTAGCTTATGTTCAGTTGTTGGTTAAATGAATGAATTGAGCCATGCCTGTAGGACTGAATAGCTACTAATACCATCTATCATTTCTGTTTATAGGTACTACCATTTAAAGATACCTGCTTCTCAGCAAATCTATGATAAAAAATATAAGTAACAGAAGAAGAAATAACTGTTATTTGTCAAGTGACAAGCTTTTAATGTCAGAATGGCTCACCTAAAGCGACTAGTAAAATTACACATTAAAAGACATTACCATAAAAGGTTCTGGAAGCTTGGTGCAGTAATTTTTTTGTTTATAATAGTTTTGGTTTTAATGCAAAGAGAAGTAAGTGTTCAATATTCCAAAGAGGAATCAAGGATGGAAAGAAACATGAAAAACAAAAACAAGATGTTGGATTTAATGCTAGAAGCTGTAAACAATATTAAGGATGCAATGCCAAAAATGCAAATAGGAGCACCTGTCAGGCAAAACATTGATGCTGGTGAGAGACCTTGTTTGCAAGGATATTATACAGCAGCAGAATTGAAGCCTGTCCTTGACCGTCCACCTCAGGATTCAAATGCACCTGGTGCTTCTGGTAAAGCATTCAAGACAACCAATTTAAGTGTTGAAGAGCAAAAGGAAAAGGAACGTGGGGAAGCTAAACACTGCTTTAATGCTTTTGCAAGTGACAGGATTTCTTTGCACCGAGATCTTGGACCAGACACTCGACCTCCTGAGTATGTTGAAGAATATTTATTGTTTATTCTTTATCACCAGGCTTTGCAAGGGAGAGAGGGGTGAGCTAAGGAAGTTATCTGTTTTTTTAGCTACTCTAAGGCAGAAAATCAGCAAATACTGTTTATTTAACCTGTTGTATTTATTTTTTGCTTATAATGATTGAGGCTACATATCCCTATTTACGCTTGGTGAGGCAGTGCAGATATGAAAAGTTATTAGCTTGGAAATTAGAAAACTGAATTCCAGATCTGACTGCTATCCACAAGGAAATCCTTTATTCCTAAATACTGTGGTTTTCTCATCTATTTAGGGGGAATTAGTGGACAATTTTTTCCGGAAGTAGAAGGTAGAGGAATTGTTTCCATTTCTCTGTGTATTTCTTTAGAATAAAAATGTTTAAAAATATGCCAAGATTTTGGAACTGTTGGATAATATTTTACATATGTATAAACCAATTCACAGACTTTGTGATTACTTTGACTCAAAGTTTTTGAGTACCTAATTATATTTCAGAATGCCCTATTTGTTGTAAACAATCCCGAGTAGCTGGGATTACAGGCGCCCGCCACCACAGCTGGCTAATTTTTTGCATTTTTAGTAGAAACGGGGTTTCACCATGTTGCCCAGGCTGGTCTTGAACTCCTGACCTCAGGTGATCCGCCTGCCTTGGCCTCCCAAAGTGCTGGGAGTACAGGCATGAGCCATTGCGCCTGGCCCACCCTCAGCAGATTGTTAATTATTATTATTATTATTATTATTATTATTATTATTATTATTTTGAGATGGAGTCTTTCTCTTTCACTGAGGCTGGAGTGCAGTGGTATGATCTCGGCTCACTGCAACCTCTGCCTCCCGGGTTCAAGTGATTCTCCAGTGTTGGGCTCCCGAGTAGCTGGGACTACAGGCGTGTGGCACCACGTCCAGCTAATTTTTGTATTTTTAATAGAGACGGGGTTTCACCATGTTGGCCAGGCTGGTCTCGAACTCCTGACCTCAGGTGATCCGCCCACCTCAGCCTCCCAAAGTGCTGGGATTACAGGCGTGAACCACTGCACCCAGCCCCTCAGTAGATTTTTAAGTGTACAAGATAGGCCAGGTTCGGTGGCTCACACCTGTAATCCCAGCACTTTGGGAGGCCGAGGAGGGCAGATCACCTGAGGTCAGGAGTTTGAGAGCAGCCTGGCCAACATGGTGAAACCCCGTCTCTATTAAAAATACAAAAATTAGCCAGACAGGGTGCTGTGTGCCTGTAGTCCCAGCTACTGGGGAGCCTGACGCTGGAGAATTGCTTGAACCTGGGGGGCAGAGGTTGAAGTGAGCAGAGATCCATGCCATTGCACTCCAGCCTGGGCGACAAGAATGAAACTCCATCTCCAAAAAAAAAAAGAGTACAAGATAAGCAAACCGGAAGCAAACAATGCGTATGTATTTTGCTTTGCTTTCTGGATATTAGAGAATTACATTTGGCAGTGAACTTGAAGATAACTTTTGGTCTATTGTTTCGCTCAGGTTTTTCTAGATTTAGGATTATCAATACCGGATCCAAGTATATGAGTCCCTTAACGTTGAAACTGTGTAGCTTAGATTTCTGTTGAGCTATTCTAATCTAATTGATTCAAGTTTAAGTTGCTCATAATTTTTAAATGAATGTGTAAAGAAACTAATATCTATAAAATATTCTAGCTGTTATAACAAGGCACATTATAGTTCCTTTTATACAGTAATAGATTAGAATGCAATATTGCACTTTACCGATTTGAGGAGAGGTTTTGACTGAAAAGTAATCTACATTAAAAATCAATAATCATGATTTTTATTCTTTTGACATGACAATCAGTGACAGCTCAAAATGAGCTTTTTTCTCCCAATATAGCATTAAGAAGCTGCAATAATTTTCAATAATGTTAATCGCTAAGTAAGTGAAAAACAAGTAAGCACATTAACAACATTTTTTGGTGGGAGTGAAGATTTAATTATTTCTTACTTTGGACAGGGTTTTGTACAGACGGTAAAGATTTGTTTTTTGACTTAGTGATCTGCCCGCCTTGGCCTCCCAAAGTGCTGGGATTAAAGGCATGAGCTACCGTGCCTGACCTGGCCAACATGGTGAAACCTCATCTCTACTAAAAATACATATATTAGGTGGGCATGGTGACATGCGCCAGTAGCCCCAGCTACTTGGGAGGCTGAGGCAGGAGAATCACTTGAACCCGGGAAGCGGAGGTTGCAGTAAGCCGAGATTGCACCATTGCACTCCAGCCTGGTGACAGAGCAAGACTCCGTCTCAAAAAAAAAAAAAAAAAAAAAAAAAAAGATTTGTTTTTTACTTTGAATGTAACCAGTATCAGCAAATAACACATTTTCTGCAGAGTTGCTAATGTTTTCCATGCTCATTAGAAATATAGACCTAGTTTCTTCCAAAGCCAGATGGTCATGTGACTGATAATTTAAGCATGTTTCTATGTGCCAGGTTTTTCAAATGGTTTGACTGGAATGATACAGTTACTTTGGCAAGTTATTTTAATTGCACTATTTTAAATATATAAAACAATTTTCAAAGCATACATTTAACATGTTGTTTCAAAATGAATGGGGTTTATGAAATTATATTGTGAAATTTTATTACTTGTATTAATGATATAACATGACATTTTTACTTGATAATGGTAATTATCAGTTAAGCAAATAAATCCTAGTTTAAACTGACGGAAAATCTTGCAAGATTAAAGTGATAACATTTTACTAGTATGAATTTTTGTGTAATTTTATACTTTAAATCTTCAAAACCATTTTATAATTATCGATTAATACTATATTAATTAACCACATAGCAAATAAAGGTAGGAAAAAAATCTTATACTCAACATTTCACTTTCTCCTCAAAATGCTTATAACAAATCATAGGTTTCCTCTTTTTTTTTCCTTTAAAAATAAAATACAATACGGAATTTTTCATAATTTTTACTTCTAGTTTATGTTGGTTATAAACTTGTATGGGTTCAAAATATAAGCTTATATTTAGTCATTTATTTCTGTGTAATTGTGGTTCAAGTGTGTATATGGATAGTTTGTGTTTGAGCTTTTTTATTAATTGGTAGTTTATCCAAAATTCAATTTAGAATAAATAATTTGTTTTTATTTATGAATGATGAAGAAGGTGCTTATTTTTTCTGCCCATGCACCTGTATCATGCTTTGAAATCATGAAGAAACTGAAGAGCAATGCCACTTTCACTCAGAACCCATCCTCTCCTTTTTCTAATCTGTTGTTGACATCTTCTCTTGATATTTTACCCCAATCCAACTCCTTTTTTTATCACTACAAATATTCCATTCTAAAGACTTGCTGTTAGAAAAGGGTATCAGAGACATTCCTGTTGAGGTATGACTATGAAAGTAATTAATGGGATAATTTGTGTATCTTTTTTTAGGGCGGTTTTCTCAGGCCCCTAATATCACACTGGAGGCTACAGTTTCCCCATTGGCCCTGGCAGAGGAACTGAAGGGTGTTGGGCTCTTATCTCCATGAGTAAATGATTTACTTCCTTATCTTTGTGTTTGAGCAACACTGTTTAATTGTTCACACACTGTATTTACTGTGCCTTTTGACTGTAAGGGAGGATTTCATAGTCTGTTGTCCAAAATTGTACAGCCATTTATGGTTTTTAAGTGACCTTAAAGATATAGTTGCTTTATTTGCTTATCTTTCCCATAAACCTCACACAGTTTTATTTTATGTCCCAGTGACTTGAAGCCCTCTCCTATATGTTCTTTCATTTAATCCTCACCTCCATTCAGCAGGCTTGGAACTGTGGTTATCTCTACATCTCTAGCCTCAAAGGCTGGAGACTATGCAGACTCACCTGCACCCCAGTGGCTTAATATGAAGATATTTTTCATTGAGGAAAGACATTCCTATACAAATGAATTTGAGATCAATTTATAACTAATGTTTTTAGCTAATGGATAGTACCACTAATCAGTCAAGGGCACTTAGGGTCTCTCTCCCTGTGCCCAATCAATGTTTTAGATGGTGACATGAGCACAGGACTTTTAACATGGATTTAGGTCTTTATTTAGATCTTTATTTCTATGTATTTTTTAAAGGGTTTTTTAAATGCTAGTCTTATTTAATAGTAGATCAAATTATTGGAGCAAAATCTTTAACACATGGCAAATGGCAGTACTTAATAAGTATTTGCTGAATGATGAACATCATAAAAACATAGATTTAGGCTGGACATGATGGCTCACGCCTATAATCCCAACACTATGGGAGGCTGAGGCAGGAAGATTGCTTGAGGTCAGGAGTTCAAGACCAGCCTGGGCAACATCACAGACTGTCTCTATTTTAAATAAAAATAAGAAGAAGAACATAGGTTTTACAATAAAACTATTTTTTCCCTTTTGATTCTGTGTACAGATTAAGTAAATTGATTCAATAAATCTAGGAAATACTTAAGAAACCTATATTACATAGTTAGGTAAATATCTAATTAAAGATAATCTTTATAAAAATGATTTAATAGGGTGGGCGCAGTGGCACATGTCTGTAATCCCAGCACTTTGGGAGGCCGAGGCGGGTGGATAACGAGGTCAGGTGATCGAGACCATCCTGGCTAACATGGTAAAACCCCGTCTCTACTAAAAATACCAAAAATTAGCCGGGCGTGGTGGCGGGCGCCTGTAGTCCCAGCTACTCGGGAGGCTGAGGCAGGAGAAATGTGTGAACCTGGGAGGTGAAGCTTGCAGTGAGCCGAGATCACGCCACTGCACTCCAGCCTGGGCGACAGAGTGAGAGTCCATCAAAAAAAAAAAAAATTAATAAAGTGGTACAATTTTTAAAGTTGCAAATATGAAAAATGGATGATTTCTGCATGAAATAAGAAAAATTTGGTTTTTATTTGAGCAATTATAAGGATTTGTCATTTTTACGTGCTGTCTCATTGTAGGTTATTTTCACTATTTAAAATGTTATTTGCATTTAAAATTATATTGTTGAGAAAGCTATAATAACATGTTGTAATCCTTGATATGTTGTCATCTCTGTTGTAGACATCATCTCTGGGTGAGTGATTTGCTTGTAAAAAAATTGTTTTGATTTATTTACGTTTTATATAGCATTGAGATTATATTACATAGAAGAAAACTATCATTTTTCAGTGATAAAGATTCAATAATGATAATGTTAGCAATGGTATAGCTGTGAAATAAAATAATAAAATTTGTAATTGTTTTTCTACTTCTTTGACTTCTTCTAGATGTATTGAACAAAAATTTAAGCGCTGCCCTCCCCTGCCCACCACCAGTGTCATAATAGTTTTTCATAATGAAGCGTGGTCCACGTTGCTTAGAACTGTCCACAGTGTGCTCTATTCTTCACCTGCAATACTGCTGAAGGAAATCATTTTGGTGGATGATGCTAGTGTAGATGGTAAGAAAGCACATGCAAATTAGATTGTTTCCCAAATCCGTATGGTGGTATCTACAGTCTACTTGGTTATATGGTGCTCTCTGTACGCCATCTCAGAGCTTGAATATAATAGTTTGGATAGTGGGTATGCTGAATGAAATTAGAATCCAAGGATGGACATATTCAAATATTTTCAAATGCAGAAATGTATGAAACACCATTATTCGTAACTATGTAGTCCTCAATGTGAGACTGTTATTGTAAGGCATAGAGGTTAAGAGCACAGACTTGAGCCTTTGAGTCAGGCTGCCTTGATTTGAATCCCAGCTCTTTTCCTAACCAACTATATGACTTGGGCAAGTTACTCAACCTCTCTGCTGTGATTTATCAGCAAAATGGGAATAATGCCATATTTCATCAAGCATATTATGTGTCGTTAATTTATAAATCACTAGAGAAAACCCACAGCTAATTAAACTTAACATGTCATTGATTATAAGAAATTGATTATAAGAAGAATCCAATTGTGTAGCTTAAAATTGAGGAAATACAGAACTAGTACATAACTTCTAGAGTTGTTTTAAAGACTAAATGAGTTAATATAAATAATATATCAATAAATAATATAAATGAATAGTTAAAAATCACTAAAGAGTCACCATGTTCTATTTTATTTCGGTGTTCTTAAATATTCCAATATTACTTACAATGTTAGCCAAATTCTTTAGTACATTTCCACTTAAAATTGGAAGTCAAATACTAAATTACACATTTTAAATTGGAATCACAAGGCTAATTTAACAAATACTCTAACTTGTAAATTTTCAAACATCATAAGTATTTTAAATATTGTATCAAACAGATACATATTATTTCAATGATTACAAAATTTATTCCTTAATAAATCCAAGTTTGGAGTTAGATTCCTGAAGGTCAGATGTCTCATTTTATCCTCCCAGCAATGTCTTGTGATGGTGAGTCCTATTATCCTCATCTTAAAAAACTGAGGCGCAGAAAAGGTAAAATTCCTTGCCCAAGGTCACACAGCTAAAAGTAATTGTGCCATAAAGTGAAATCAGGGCATCTGATTTCATGTAGCTTTCTGTTCTTAACCTCCCAAATAAAGAGTGTGCATGGGAGCTAAATTTAGGGTGCAGATATAAATTTACGGGAAGTTCATATGTTGTGAGTAAGTAATTTTTTTTTTTTTTTTTTTTACAAATTCCAACAGTGAGAGGGTATATTGAAGGAATGTGTAGTAACTCCATTTAAAATAATTCTAATCAAGAATGTTGAAATTTTTACAAGCCTCTTAAAACAGAAAATGTTTATGATTGTGTATTTAAGATGAGTTACAATTCTGCTTGTCTTTCTGAGAATTATTTCTGAGGTAGTTAGAAGGTGTTAAAAGCTTAATCAGAGAATTATTTTGAGGTAGTTAGAAGTTGTTAAAAAGTTTATTACTCTGAGACAACAGTGTTTAGATAGATTTATTTTTCCACAAGGGTTGTTCCTGCACTTTCCTCTCTTATGAATGTTTAAGCTTTAAATAAGCAGCTCTCTTAACTGAACCACTGGAGAATTGAAGAAAAGGTTATATTATCACAGATAAATTCAAAGTCATCTGCATTTGCTTCTAAAATCTGGCAGAAGCAAACTTTTGCCCCAGGACATTTATTGATTTTCTTAACATTCCCAAATCTTTTTGAGGCTATGTTTTGGGCCCAAGAAGGCTGCTTGAAGAAGTGCATTTTGTACTCAATAAGAAATCAAAAATTTAATTGTGAAAAACAGGCTTAAGAAGTTGTTTCAGAATATGAACAGCTGGGTGCAGTGGCTCAACCTGTAATCCCAGCATTTTGGGAGGCTGAGGCCTGCAAATAGCTTGAGTTCAGGAGTTCCAGACCAGCCTGGGCGACATGATGAAACCCAGTCTCTAAAAAAAAGAAAAGAAAAGAAAAATTAGCTAGGCTTGTTGGAGCATGCCTGTGGTCCTAGCTACTTGGGAAGCTGAGGAAAACTGTTTGCAGCCCAGAGGCGGAGGTTGCAGTGAGTTGTGCCACTGCACTCCATCCTGGGCGACAGAGCAAGACCTTGTCTCAAAACAAAACCAAACAGACAAAAAAAACAACACTGGATTGACATTTGTTAATAACTTTTTTAAAACCTATGATTTCAAATTTTGCTTATTACAAACCTTATCCAATTTGGTATATTGAATATCTTAAAGTATATACCCAATACTCAAATTTGCCTGTTTCATATTTTACTAAATAAAACTCTGTCAGGAGACTCCAAAGCTTTCGCAAATTTTTCTGCTGACTCTGTGTAGGAATCGTCCCAAACTGCTATAGCCGTGGACTTTCTGACGTGGCTCAACATTTTGGTGTTAAATTATTTTGATCCTTGCTTAAATATCAGAGGTCTTTTGATATTTGACATTTTTCTTTAAGATTTCCAAATTTAAACAACCAATTTCAAAGCATTGAGTATCTTTTTGGCCAAATTCCATATCTTTCACTCTTGTAGTCAATCTTCTCAGACTTCTAAATGAGTCTTCTGAACAGCTAGGGTTGACTCCATTTGAAGTTTCTCACTTCCCTCCAAACACATTATATTTATTGATAGGAAGTGTGCAGAATAAGTGTGTGTTACAGTGTTTTGTGTTACAGTAGTGATAATTTGCATAGCTAGCCGTTTTCCCCAGTAAGGAGTTAAAGATAAAATTTTCATTTTACTGGAAGGACACATGCAACTGTTAAGATTATGAATTTGGAAGGATCATTGCTCTGTGGTTTCTTTAGCTTTCATAAGCTATATATGAAAATACATTTAGAAAGAATCCTGATTTTTTTTTCCTTACAGAGTACTTACATGATAAACTAGATGAATATGTAAAACAATTTTCTATAGTAAAAATAGTCAGACAAAGAGAAAGAAAAGGTCTGATCACTGCTCGGTTGCTAGGAGCAACAGTCGCAACAGCTGAAACGCTCACATTTTTAGATGCTCACTGTAAGTATATATGTATGGATATGGTTGTAACATTTTCTCTCCTTCTCCCTCTAATTTAAAAGGTAAGGAAGTCTTTTCTTTTCTAAATGCCTAATTGCATTTTCTTTAACAGCGTTTTCAACTGGTGATTATAGCAATGACAGCCAAAGCAGATAACAGTTCTGTGGAGAAAATTCCTTTCACTTATGCAGAATTCTTATCTCCTTTGTGTTTTAAGTTTCCTCAACTTTAATGTTCTCCAGTTACTAGCTGTTCCAGCCAGTTATCCTTGCCTCATTTTTTTTTTTCCATGTTTCTTTTCTGTTAAACAAACAAACAAAAAAAAGTGTTTTTTTGTTTGTTTGTTTGTTTTCTTGATTCCCACACTTCAAAGTGAATGAAAGCTTATTTACTATTTAAATGTGGCTGGGCATGGTGGCTCATGCCTGTAATCCCAGCACTTTGGGAGGCCGGCGTTGATGAATCATTTGAGGTCAGGAGTTCAAGACCAGCCTGGCCAACAAAGTGAAACCCCGTCTCTACTGAAAATACAAAAATTAGCCAGGCATGGTGACGTGTGCCTATAATTCCAGCTACTAGGGAGACTGAGGAATGGAATCACTTGAACCCGGGAGGCAGAGGTTGCAGTGAGCTGAGATTGTGCCACTGCACTCTAGCCTGGGCGGCAGAGTGATACTCTGTTTCAAAATGAATGAATGAATGAATGAATGAGTGAATGTGATCCACCCTATCATTAAACTTTATCCTAGTACTGCTGCTTTTTTTATATTTTAGTTTTTGGCATAAAAAGGAGTCTGCGAATTTTCAATAAAAACCACAAAACCAAAATATGTTTTTATATATAGTTTTTATGCCAGGTTAGGGGTGCCCCATCCCATCTTCTTTGGTATCCCTTACGTAAACATTGTCAATTTTTGTTTGACTTTGCTGCTGTTGGTTTTTCTTTGTACTTTAATTATTTTCAGAATCAAAGTTTTTGAAGTATTTAGACAACATTTTTAGAGTCAATGTGTCATATGCATGCTAGTTATTACTAAAATGTCATTTTGTCCCTTGAGCTTTGAGTTTAGTGGGCTATACTCTGTAGGAGTGTCTAGCTTTGAATTGGCCAGTGCTTAGGTTATGTTTCACCCAATTACTAGTTTTGAGCACACACCGATTATTACAGAAGGGCATTTGGATGTGCTTGTGTTGCTTAGAGCCATCACATTCAGTTCTCTTTTAATACCAGACATTTAGAAAATGAAGAGAACACTAAAGGTAATCCTAGAGAGGTGCTTTAAAAAGGAAAATACCATCATCTGGTATTTCTTCTCCTTGTTCAAAATTACAGTAAGATCATACTGGACATTCTTACCCACTACCCACTGGGTGGATATGTCTGACGGTCCTCCTGGACCATGACTGCCAAATACTGCTTTGTGGGGAGCCCAGCATAGGACAGCACATGCATCGGCTGAACTTGCTGTGTGTTATATAAAACAGCCTGGCCTGTGACCAGGGCCTAGACCTATCATGACATGAAACTCCTCGGCTCCCCCTTTATATTAGGTCTAGGGCAGCTTTGAATGGTTCTTCTTCTCCAGTTGCTAAAATCGGAAATTATACTGACTCCTTATTTTCTCCTAAGACCCAGTCAGATAAATGAAAATTTCAATTACTGTACCTTACTCAGGGAGATACAAGTTTAAATAAATCAGAACGCATTTAGGGCCAGGTAATGTGGAGCAGCAAAAAGCTACCTTTGATTCATAGGCCATTTTAACACATCATCTAAACTTCAAATACACTAGTGTTATTTTGCATCTTTTGTAGAAGAAAGAAGGTCATCATCTGTAGGGGATTTTTTCTAACTGTACTGAATCTTTTTTCACCTTTTTCATCCTACCCTCATCTCCTCACAATAAACCTTTAAGAAGTCTCCCCTTCTGGAGATCTATTGTACAACGTGGTGACTATAATTAATAATAATATATTGTCTACTCAAAAATTGCTAATAGTAGATCTTAGATGTTCTTACCACCCTCTCCATAAGCTGATAAGGTGATGGATATGTTAATTAGCTTGACTGCAATAATCATTTTACAATGTATACATATATAAACACTGATATACAATGTAAATATATAGAATTTTTATTTGTCTGTTATATCTCAATAAATCTGAGGAAGAAAGAAATCATTATATGCATGTTCAAAACACAAATTGACTCTGTTATTCTCATTTCTCTGTAAATCTTCACCTAAATAACTAAAGAAAAAAACTTCAATGTTTTTATTGAATAAATTAAAATTCTGTTCCCTCCAGGTGAGTGTTTCTATGGTTGGTTAGAACCTCTGTTGGCCAGAATAGCTGAGAACTACACAGCTGTCGTAAGTCCAGATATTGCATCCATAGATCTGAACACGTTTGAATTCAACAAACCTTCTCCTTATGGAAGTAACCATAACCGTGGAAATTTTGACTGGAGTCTTTCATTTGGCTGGGAGTCGCTTCCTGATCATGAGAAGCAAAGAAGGAAAGATGAAACCTACCCAATTAAGTAAGATGATTGCTCTCAGAGTCTTATATTTACACCCTATACCATACATTGAATACGTACACAGTTTGCTTTATAGCAATTGCCTCTGAGGTAATTGATAAAGAACACACATATTCTGTATAAAGAGAATCTAAAAGTCATTAACTTGTGTACTTACTTATACATGATGTTGCTGAGTAGGAGGTAGCCGTGAGTGAGCTCTTATGTCTTCCTCATCAATCATTACTTAAAAATCGTAAAGCATGGTTAGGAGAAGACATTTAAGTTTACTCCAATGGAAGAGGACACGAAGTACTCCCCCCCACCCCAAAAATCTTGACTTTGAAGATAGCATTTCTAGTTTTTATTAATCTGAATAAAAGTTTAGAAAATGTGATATGGCTTTAATTTTTTAATTTCAGTTCTTAAAATATGCTGTTTTATCTTGTTTAGTTTTTATAACAAAATTTGACAATGGATTATTTTTCAGAACACCCACTTTTGCAGGAGGACTTTTTTCCATATCAAAAGAATATTTTGAGTATATTGGAAGTTACGATGAAGAAATGGAAATCTGGGGAGGTGAAAATATAGAAATGTCTTTCAGAGTAAGTTTATGGAAATTAAATATAGCAGAAATATTAAACAATGAAATATATTGTGTTCTAATCGGCTGGTACATATGATTACAGATTGTGCACTCTACTTTTTGTGCTTTCTGAAACTTAATTGCTGGAAATTTTGGAATAAGAATATTTTCTTTTAATATGTAACTTAATATATTTATTCATTGTTGCCAATGTAACAAGAGGAATCAGTTAAACTCCTGTGTCCAGGCAGTAACACCAATTAATGCACTTGTAGCTACTGAATTCCAGCCAAGATAAATATAATTAAATCTAGTGCTTCAGGAAATGAGTTGATCATCAAGGGAGTTAGAATGGAAAAACATTTATGAATAATTTTAAAGGACATTGGACTTAACTGTTTGGATTGAATGAGCTGGATTTTTTCTATACACATTATAAGTTAATATAAAAAAAGGCTTTGGGTAGACTCCATATATACCTTATGTATTTGATTTCATGAGTTTCATTTTCTGCAGTAACTTTATCATTCATTTTTCATCTCTTAGGCTGGAATGTAGTGGAAAAAGAACTGAACTAGGAGTTAGAAGATTTAAGTTTTGGCTATGGCTCCATCACATACTGGCAGTGATGATCTTAGCCAAGTTTGAACTGCTTATGGCGGGGTCTTGTTTATTCATTTCAGTATTTCCAACCCCTAGCACGTGTTGGGTCACAAGCACAGTTTGTTGAATTGAACATATCACTGAGTCTTCTCATTTGTTCAAGAAAGGAAGGAGAGAAAGAGATTGTAATTACTTGCTCTACTACAAGCACATAGTATTAAGTATGACTTATTTTCTGATTCTTTGGTAACTATGGCAGAGTCAATTATTAAGACATTTAAGTGAAAAGGCATTGATTTCATGATTTGTCATTTTATTTAGCATTAATGCAAATAAGGGTTTTTTTTTGACATTTTATCTCTAAATTGGCATGAATTTTAAAATAATCATCCACTACTTTGCAAGTTCAGTAGAATGGTCATTGGTAATAATAGCCATCTGGAATTGTTTCCCTGGTTACAAAATTGAATATACAAGAGATAAATAGGGTCTGAGTCCACTTATATCCAACCTTAGAAGAGAAACTCTAGTTTAAGTGAAGTGACTATGTCAGTAGTTCAGACAGAAGTCAAATGCATAAGAGCCTTTAGTTTTCTGTGCATATTAGAGAACTTACATAATTATTTGCAAAAACAAAAGCCTGGAATTCATTTTTATGAAAAATCTGAAATCGCCATTTTGTTAACTTACTGAAAATGCACCTCTGTTGTCTTTAGTGTCTATGCCATTTAATAAAATAATTCCTTACATTTAAAAACTTAAGTTGAAATGGCAGGGGACAGAGACTATTTGTAATATTGTAATCTCTTCTCTAATTTTGTTTTTCATAATACCTTAAAGGTGAACTTAAAAGCAACACTTTGATTTTTCTAAAATACTGTAAATTTAAACAAATATCATTAATTATCAGGTATGGCAATGTGGTGGGCAGTTGGAGATTATGCCTTGCTCTGTTGTTGGACATGTTTTTCGCAGCAAAAGCCCTCATAGCTTTCCAAAAGGCACTCAGGTGATTGCTAGAAACCAAGTTCGCCTTGCAGAAGTCTGGATGGATGAATACAAGGAAATATTTTATAGGAGAAATACAGATGCAGCAAAAATTGTTAAACAAGTAAGTTAAAGCTAAGTAGTTAAATTGCAATAAAATCTATAACAAGTTCACATGTCCTTTTGCGTCGATTCATCTCAAGTACAAAACATCCAACAATTTGAAAGTAGGTTTTTAATTTTAACTCTTAAAGTACATGACTTATGAATCCAAGTTTCCTTTTTTAAGAAAAAAGCTAAGTAAACTGCTTTTTAAAAAACCAGGAATTCTACTTGATGTTTTTAATATGAAAGATAGTACATTTTTGTTGCTGCCCTGGTTCAATATTTTACTCAAAGAAAATTAAGTAGAACTGTTTTTACTGATTTTAGGAGATATAACACCTAAATAAAGGTTCTAAATGACTTTTTGCACTGGAGATAGAGACAGTGTCTTAATGTGGCATGAGAATAAACCAGGAGTGCCAAGCCTTTTTTTTTCAAGCTCTAGTTTCACTACTTACTGGAGGTGTTACTTTGGCAAAGCCTTTGAGAATGTAAAATAGGGAAGACACTTCACAGAGTGGCTGCAAGGTGGCTGGACATGGAGTGCATGCTTAACATGTTTCTTTTCTCTCCTTCCCTGTTTTAAGAGATGAAATACACATGTTGCCTCTCTCCCAGAGTAGCTGTGAAATAAGAAAGTGATAAGTGCTAACAAATATATGGTACTCTTGTTATTAACCTGCCATAAATAGATTCTGCTCTGCAGAATCATGAAACCTAATATATTAGAAGTGAGTTCCAATAGTCTTAATAATATTAGATAAGGTAAATTAACTAGATAGTTTAAGACCACGCTTCAGTGAATAGTAGTCGTCTTTTGTAGGAAATAGTGCTAATTTGCAGGGTGAGGGAAGGTGGAGTATTTATTGGGAGTCAAGGGTATCAATATTTTGGCTGTTGCGGTAAAGAACGAATTGGTTACCTCTTCCCCTTTTCTTTGTTCCCCAGTATCTCCCTGTTATGATGCAAATTCAGAGCACTACTGAGTTAGATTACTATCTTTTTACCCAAGGCCATGAAGACAAATTGGGCAGATTGTGTACTGCACAATAGTACTTGGCTAGGCAGGCAAGTGGGCACTAAATGAAGCTTATGCTCTGCTTGTCCCCCACAAAGGGGCACATGAGTCAGCAAATACCTGTTTGTTACCACAGGACACATAGATCTACATGGTAAATGTAATAAGCTAGCCAGAAGTCCTAAAGACTCATACTTTTTGCTAAAACACCTGGGTTCAAGACATCGAAGTTGGCATAAGAAAATTTCTTTAGTTGAACTGATAAGATTGAGTATTTACTTTTGCATACATTTAGATATTACATGTACTTTTTCTCTAATATTTTGCCTGTAGGTCAAATACCTTGAAGTTTAATAATGGTTTTTTTAAAAAGTTATTTTCTTAGTACCTTAAAATAAAGGAAAACAAAATTCATTTAAACTTGAAAATTGCCTTTTTATATACTAAAGGTTCAGTTGGGGATATTGTTAAGAACAAGCAACATCCTGAAACTAGAAAAATTACTCCCAATGGGTTATTTCTTGCTTATGGTTTTCTGTGATCTTGATGGAGAAGAGATTGAAGTTGCATTGTGTATTGGCACTGTTTGTCTATACCTGATTTCTCACACCTCACTTTGCAGGTCACTTTTAGGTATAAAGTTGGGACCAATTTTGGATGCTCGTACCACCATTCCTTTGCCCACAGCATTTTACTAGAAATCTTTGTCTTGTAGGGAATGTTTGTGGCACAAATGAAGAATAAAATAGCATCATTTTAGTATTTTAATCAGCACTGAAGTGGTCTCGACTCTCTTTTAAAGCCAGAAATGAACAGGCAGGCATACTTTCTACTTGAATGAATGATGAAGGCTGTTGAATTGCCTCTTGAATTTTTAGCATGGATTTTTAAAAATACCTAAATAGAAATACAAATAGCAGTATTTTAAGTACTTTAACAATGTTGTTTTAATTAAGCATTCCCTTCATTTCTCATGTTTCTACAGAAAGCATTTGGTGATCTTTCAAAAAGATTTGAAATAAAACACCGCCTTCAGTGTAAAAATTTTACATGGTATCTGAACAATATTTATCCAGAGGTGTATGTGCCAGACCTTAATCCTGTTATATCTGGATATGTGAGTATTTTCCTGTTCCTTTTTTAATTAATATACTCCTTGCCACCAACCTTTGTGTGGTTCTAAGAAAATTGCTGAAATACTTTCTTTATTGCTTTTGAGATTTTACATTATAATCGTTAGCATTACTTTCTAAATTATTTTAAAAATATATAAACCACATGGATTAAAAAACTTTTCATAACCTGAAAATTTTCCTTTAGATTAAAAGCGTTGGTCAGCCTCTATGTCTGGATGTTGGAGAAAACAATCAAGGAGGCAAACCATTAATTATGTATACATGTCATGGACTTGGGGGAAACCAGGTGAGCACTGCATTAAAAATCCTTCACTTGTAAAGCATTTACAAGCACAAGTGAGATGTTGCCTATTTTTCAGAAGTCCCACAGCAGCTTTATACTTGGGTAAGCTGTGTGTGAAATGTTTTCGGACTGAGTTTGGCAATTGATATTGATGAGTATTTTTTTGGTTTTTACTCTGGCTCTGAAAACAATTTGAGTAGCTTAACCATTAAAAAAAAAAAAAAAAAAAAAAAAAAAAAAAAAAAAAAGGAGGCCGAGCAGAGTGGCTCACACCTGTAATCCCAGCACTTTGGGAGGCCGAGGTGGGTGGACCACTTGGGCCAGGAGTTCGAGGCCAGCCTGGCGAGTATGGTGAAACCTCATCTCTACTAAAAATACAAAAATTAGTCGAGCGTGGTGGTGCATGCCTGTGTTCCCAGCTACTCGGGAGGCTGAGGCTGGAGAATTGCTTGAACCACGGAGGTGGAGGTTGCAGTGAGCCGAGATCACACAATTGCAGTCCAGCCTGGGTGACAGAGTGAGACTCTGTCTCAAAAACAAACAAATCAAAAAAAAAAGAAAAAAAAAAAGGAAAATGAGAAAATAATAGAATAATGCCATTTGAAATTTTTTTTAAAAACAAAATTCTATGTAGCTCTTTGATGCTTTAACTTTTGCATGACTATTGGCATGGTGATTTTGCAAGTTTACACATAAAGGCCACATATAACTGGATTGAATCACAAATTACATCAAGTGTTAATAACAAAATAGAGCATTATAAATTAATTTTGTGGGCCACAATATTATTTCAATATGTTCCTCCTTCTCCAACAAAAGAGGAAGATTCTCCTTGATTAGTGACATACCTGCTTTACTACCTTTTGACTATTTTACTGATTAAGATTCAAATGTCAAATATTACTATTTACTTGCCTATGGGTAGAGAACATGTTATATACAAAGTTTCTGTTTTTTTAAGCTTCCTTTCCTTACCTTTTGTAACTTAACTCCTGGAAAGATTAGACTATTTCTCTCATTTGTTCATTCAACAAATTCATTGAGTGAGCCCTGCATGCCAGATACTCTGATGAATTCAAGCTATTTAGACTCTAACTCCTTTAGGAAATCTATAAACTAGCAGTTCCTTAGGATAAAACATTCAGAGTGTTCTGGGGGTATAGAAAAGGGCATCTGAATGAGACTGGGTGTCCACACATTTTCCTGAGAAAGATGACATTTGAAAACATTAAAAAAAAAAAAAGGTAGGTAGGAGCTAGTGAGGTGGCTGTGGGGAATGGCAACAGAATAAGAAGAGTGTGAAGGAAAGTGAAATGAAGAGAAGAGCCTGGATATTTCTTCTGGGCATTGCAAGTATTTTGGTGTAGAGTCCAAGATGTGTGTGGAGGATTTTTGCAATAATTAATATCCATGATGTCCTATTTTAATGGGACAAAACTTTGAGATGTCAGTTTTAGGAAAAAAGAGCCAGTTTATCTCCTGGTCCATCCTCTTCTGTATTTCTTCCTACCCATTAGGCTCAGCTTAATCTAGTTCTAATCCTTATTAACCTAAACCAATCAATCTACTGAGGGCAGATGATACAGATGCCCAGAAGCCAGAGCTGGTGAACTGGATCTATTGCTGGATGGTTAAGGTGTAATTCTGAAATAGGATGGAGATATATATGGACACATATAGACAGACATACATCTATACCTATATCTATATACATATATATCTGTACATACATGTGTATGTGCATAAATCTATATGCATCTTTTTAAGAATTTTCTTACCCTCCATATACTAGAAGAAAAATAGTTATGTAAATAATTGGATTCTTTGGAAATAACACTGATCTATGCTTGTAAAAATTAAGATTTTGAGCAAAGGGAAATATTTCTGCATTTGTTAAAGTCTTATCACTAAATGTAAATCCCTATAAATTTCTCTTAGGCTTCTTCTAGCATTACATTTATTTTATCTTAAAAGCTGAAGATATATTGTTCACGTTGCTTTTTCCATTTTTCTGTTATCATTTTCATAAAGATAACAGCTTTATGATAGCTCTGTATCAAAAATATGTTTACATTTTAAATAGAATATAGCTATCTTTTAGAAATTGGGGGATGGGAAAACATTCACATATTCTTTCAATAAATATTTGTTTAGAACCTATAAAGTAGCTTGTACTGACTGTTACCGTAGTGAAAAGACAAAGCTCCTGATCTTGTGTAGCTTATGTTCCACAGGAACAAAGAAAAAAATATGTAGTTTTGGGCATGAAGAAAAATATAGCAGGTAAGGGAATGGTGTGTTTCGGGGTGGGGTGGTTATTTTAAGAGGTGAGGGAAGACCTTTTTGGAAAAGCAACCTTAGGGGGAGGCCTGAATACTTTGAGAGAGTGTTCCAGGAGAAGATGCTTATCTTGGAGGAAGGATTTCCAAGAGTGGAGGCCCAGAGGCAGATACATGGAGAAAGCAGATAGCCACTCTGCTCTAGGCAGAGTGGTCTAGCAAAGAGGACTAGGAAATGAGGTCAGGGGCATTGATAGGGACCTGATCATGTAGGGCTTAACAGGCCACATTAAGAAACTTGGACTTAATTCTAAGTTTGACAGAAATGACTGAAGAGTTTTGAGCAGGAGAATAAATATTATCTGGTGTATATACTAAATAGAAACTTCGGCTTTTGTTACCCTAACGCAGCTATTGATTTTATTTTGGTTTATTTACTTGACATTTTATTTTTAATCAAGCATCGCACTTAAACCGTTTTGCAAATTTTAGTTCCCTGAGTGCTAAAATTTTTAGATATTATATAACTTGATCATTTTTTCATGTTTCCTTCTACTTTTGATCAGATAATGTTTTTATAGCATAAAACTTCATGTATACCAAGTAAAAATAAATATTTTGGTTATGTGACTAAGCTGGCCAATATTACTAGTGTAATGCAGTTTGAGTCATTATAACTTGATTATATTTACTGCTTTGCCTCTTCTCTACTCGTTCTAAGTAATGGGTCTCTCCAACATTCACAGCTATCCAATTGTGTGCTCTCTTTTGTTACCAAAGTACTTTCAATATTTTCCATTTTTTATAATTTTTATTTTAATAACTTTTTAATAACGGGTAAAATACTCAACAGCCTTTGTTACCATCTTTGAGGTCTTAAGGCTTATCTTTCTTAGGCAAGTATAGCTAGAATGCTATTTTCATCATCTAAACCCATTTTCTTCCAGTGTCTCTCTGAAGAACTACTAGTTATAAAAATGACTGATGTTTTGCTTGTGGGCGGAGATAAATTAAGCATGAGACTAAGAGTAGGGAAACTCAAGATATGTGGCTCTGTGAATTCAGTGAATGTTTGTAGAGTGCCTACTCTAATAGACATAAAGAGTTTAACACAGTGCCTGCCTAGCATGTAATAAGGACTTAACACATATTAGTGCTCCTACTAATTATTTCATTATTGAAAATCAATTATGTTAACTTATTTTATCTTTATAATGTCAATATTATGAAATATTGGATTTGTAATGGGTATTATAACTCGATAAATTGCCTGACTTCAGTCTATAGGGAAGCCAGGTCTACACACCACACACAATTCTAATAGAGTGCTAGAAAAGTTATCTCTGATGTACTATGGCAACCTTGAAAAGATTGTAATTTTGTGCAGCAGGGCAAATTCAGGCAAAGCCAAAGAAGGAAGGTAATATTTGAGTTGGCTCTGGAAGGATTAAAAAGGAGTTAGCCAGGCAGAAAAGCGTCAAAAGTATATTCCAGGCAGAGGACAGACTGTAAAGCAAAGTCTTAGAGTTATAGATACACATGTTCTGATTGGTAGAATTGTGTGAAAGAAGCATAATATATAACTGGGGCAATGGTTGATGCAAGATCCAAAAGAAAGATTTCATGTACCAATTAAGGAGTGTGGACTTTATCTTAGCAACAATAGTGACTCACTTAAGCAAGGGCAGTCAGGGATCAAACCAATGCTATAAAAGACTATCTGGCAGCAGATTGGATTGCTGGATGATAGGAACAGAAATTGGAGGTAGCTGTAGGTGTTTCAGTAAACATTCTGAGAGTCTGAGTAACAGAAGTGAGTACACGGAAGTGAGAATGGATGGGATGTTAACATCTGAGAGGAATAGTGCAGCTAAGGGACAAATTACTTGGATATGTGGAGAAAGAGAAGCATCAGTAGTAACAATAGCTAAAATGTATGAAAACTCACCATGGGCCAGTCATTGTTCTAAATGTATTCTACATATTAACCCACATATCTTCATAACCCTGTGGGGTAGGAACTATTAAATTACCCATTTTCTAGTGAGAAAACTGAGGCATGGTGAACACCGTGAAGTCCCTAGTTTAGTGAAAACACCTTTGATTGAGATGAAGAAGAGAGATGGAACACTTGTGGGAGAGAGGCAATTAATGTTCTTGTTATAACTCTTCATTCCCTTTTCTGAGGAATGCCTGGGATAGCCTCCATTCTCCTTGATAACTTCCAACTTCTGGTATGGGGAGGAAGACAGTACCTTGTTAATGAAGTAACCACCTGTTGATGAAGGAAGGCTATTGTATCGTCTATCACAAAAACTCAGCTTGTGTTTCTAATAACTATTTTTATTGTATTATTTTGTTGAAATAGAAATGACTTCATTATTTAACCAGTTGCTTATTTATTTATTTATTTTGCAACTGAGCACATGGGTTGCATTTGTCAGTAACAGTGCTGTTCCTTCCACAGTACTTCGAATACTCTGCTCAACATGAAATTCGGCACAACATCCAGAAGGAATTATGTCTTCATGCTGCTCAAGGTCTTGTTCAGCTGAAGGCATGTACCTACAAAGGTCACAAGACAGTTGTCACTGGAGAGCAGATGTGGGAGATCCAGAAGGTACCTCAGTGCAATTAATTCAACTATTTCACTATTTTTCTTAGTTCTACTTGCTTATCTGGGAAAATGAGTGGAACATGGTACATTATCTATCAGAATTTCTCTCCCTTTATTAACTTTGTTATTATGTGTGTCTACACATGTGATAAGAGAATGTATCTATGAATTAAGTACTTTTTCTTAGTAACAAAAAATTAAGTTGCTCAGTGGAACCATGATATATGCAGATGAGCACTTCTGTGAATTATTAATATTAGTTGCTTGTTTTTTACTATTTAGGGTTTCTTATAATGCTTTTTGCAACAGTCATTTTTTTTTCTGGCAGAGAGAAGAAAAATTATTTTATCTTCTCGCTTGAAGTGATTAATTTTTTTCTACTCTGTTTTAGCACTTTTTCACAAACCTAGAATTGAGAGAATACATAACAGGTCTCTTCTGTTTTTAAACATGTTTAAGGCTTAGCTGTATCATAGCAATTCTTACCTGAACATTGTTTTGTGCAGTACTGGAAAACCTTAACACTGGCTTTTATAATTTATGATGTTTTTAAGAGTTTGTCACTTATGGATATATCAAGGGAATACTTCTTGTTTGAAAATGTGATTCAAACCTTGTTCTGTCTGCCTCTCTTCATTGTGTAATACCTTACTAATTGAACAGTAGTAGCTTAAAAGGTGGCATTTACACTAGAAGCCAAAAAGAGTTTATCAGACATGGCTCACCTTAGAAAGATTTACTATTAGGTTTGCTTCAATGAAACCATAAAATCTTTTTCATGTTTATCACTTAACTATGAGTCTTGAAATTTAATGTCTGTTGTTTCCTTTTATTCTAGGATCAACTTCTATACAATCCATTCTTAAAAATGTGCCTTTCAGCAAATGGAGAGCATCCAAGTTTAGTGTCATGCGACCCATCAGATCCACTCCAAAAATGGATATTTAGCCAAAATGATTAAGTGTTCCTTAAAATTAAGTTGAAAAAGGAAATATTCTTTCTCATAAAACTGTGACTAGGCATACACTGTAGTTTTTGAAAATTATGCAAAAGCAGCTAAATGTAACTTATTCCAAGTGCATTTTTCTTATTTATATCTTGAACTATCTATGTAGCACTACTACAGAAATTCTGCAAGTTTCTGTTTCAAAGCACAATAACTAGTAATACCAAAGACTATTTCAAAATGTCCAGATGTAGGGGAAGAGATGTTTACAGTATGATGAAAATAATTTTCCAAGTAAAGTGATGTTTGTGTGTTTTGTACACTTAGGGATATATATAGCTACATTCGCACACTCACAATTTAAAATATTTCCCCTAGTTTTTTGGGGGGATAGGAAGAAAGATTTGTTACTGTATTTTTTTAACTACATAGAAATAGATCAATAAAGGTCAGCATTGGCCTCTGTGTACAAACCAAGAGCTTTTACAGATCCAGAATTTATTATTTTAAAATGCAGGTGAACTTTTTTTTGCCTTTGGTTTACTTGTCTGTCAAATGTTTCCTTAAACATGAAACTGAATAAGGAGAGGAGTATTTTTAACACTTAAATTTCTTGGCAAATTTTGAAACATTTTTTAGTCTGTAACGCACTCCACTTGAAGCACTTAAGTCTTCCTTAAATGACTTTTCTTAAGTAATGATACTGTGTGTTTTCCCAAAGCACTTTTAAAAAAATTTTTATAAATTACTATCTGTTGAAAAGGTGTCCTTTTCCTTTCTGCTAGTATTTTTTTTCTTACCAAAATTCACTAATCTTGAATGTTTGTGATATTAAATTTCAAATGCAGAATACTTGACTCATTTAAAGCTAAATTTTGTTACTGATTCAATTATAATTGTAATGGATTGTTGACTTTGTAATGGATTCTTTTCATCAAAAAGCCTTATTTTTTTATCTATGTGGAAAACACAATAAAACATCCTCAACACTATTGTAATCATTTGGTTAAGTTTTTTTCCTCTTTTGGATGAAATCTGTAATTGATAATAGGTGGGAGAAAATGAATTTTGTATGCTGAATTTCTAAGCGCTTATTGTTTGTAAAGCCATCAGATATTTCTTATGGCACAAAAAATGAGGAATAGCAAAATTTCTGTGTTCAATATTTAGAAAATTTTGTATTAATTTCTGATAACGTTCCTTAAGCATCTGATAGAATGATGTTTTCAAAAAATTTGATGCTTGCTTAGGAGATTTAACACTTATTTTTTTGTTTTTCATCATTTTATATTTAGATCTCCTGTATTCTTGTTCCAGAAGTAAAATATAATTGGTTTCATATTTTAAATCTGGCAGAGCCTCAGCTATACAAAAAAGAGCATATGTTGGTTATTGACCCCATCTTCTCATTGTTTGTTTGTAAGTTTAAATTTGTATTAAAAAGCCTGCATTCTGAACTGGACATGGTGGCTCAGCCTCTAATCCCAGCACTTTGGTAGGCAAAGGTGGGAGGATCATTTGAGCTCAGGAGTTCCAGACCAGCCTGGGCAACATAGCAAAATCTCATCTCTACAAAAAATAAAAATAAAAAAATGAAATTAAAATTAAATTACCTAGGTGTGGTGGCACCCATCTGTGTAGTTCCAGCTATACAGGAAGGTGAGGCAGAAGCATTGCTTGAGCTTGGGAGATCGAGGCTACAGTGAGCTATGATTACACCACTGCACTTCAGTTTGTGTGACTGAGCAAGACTCTTAAAAAAAAAAAAAAGCCTACATTCTCCAGTTGATTATTTCACCTAATGTGTATTATGTGCCTAATTTTCTATCAGAAGTTGTATTAGCCCGTTTTCACACTGCTGTTAAAGACATACCTGAGACTGAGACTGGGTAATTTATAAAGAAAAATAGGTTCGATGGACTCACAGGTCCGCGTGGCTGGGGAGGCTTCACAATCATGGCGGAAGGTGAAAGGCCTGTCTTACGTGAAGGGAGACAAGACAGAATGAGAACCAAGTCAAAGTGGTTTCCCCTTATAAAACCGTTAGGTCTCGTGAGACTTATTCACTACTACAAGAACGGTGTGGGGGAAACCACCCCCATTATTCAATTATCTACTACTGGGCCCCTCTCACAACACGTGAGATTTATGGGAGCTACAATTCAAGATGACATTTGGGTGGGAACACAGCCAAACCATATCAGAAGTGATGGTAGGCAGAGTACGACTTGTTATTACTTTTGAGCTATGTCTCATGGGTCAGAAAGAAAGGCAAATAATTTTGAAGTAGATAGTAAGTACCAGTAGGCACGAATATCCATGAGCATATATTTCTCTTAGAGCTTATTATGTCTCTAAATACAAAATTATTTCTCAAAAATATTTTATAAATGAACTTAAGCATGTTTTCAAAAAAACCAAAGTGAGTGCCCTGCATGTATCACTCATATGTTGACATATCATGATCCAACTGAAATCTACTTAGAGTAGGTTGATATTATTATGGGAAAGTCCTTCTTACCTGATTTGGCAGCCTCAGGCTATTGCTCAAGTGTCATACAAATCATGTCATTAAGGACTGGACCTTTAGGGTAGGTAGTGCCTTTTAAAAGTCTTGAGTTTTGGAACAATGATAACAGGGAGTTATTTATGGAGCCTGGCTGCCATCCACCTGAGACTTAACTGCACTCAAGTGTGAAATTGTGGAATTCTTGCTCAATTTGAAGCTGCCATGGCAAATGGTCTGGTTGCTACAGAAGACCTGGCATGCTGCCTTCATTCCAGAGGACCAAGTCCTAAGAACTCTAGGTTGGTAAGCTGCACTGCCAAATCCACTAGGGTTAACCTGATGGGCAAGTTCACTGAAATCTGAGAGGGGATCTCACACAGTTAACTATAGGAGAAAACAAGCAACACACTAAAATTGCCCATTACTATAACCAATGATGATGGATTTTTTAAGCCCCTATATTACCAGAGACTAGTATTGGACAATTTAGTTAAGTACTTTATATACCATCAAAATGTAAGTGCAAAAAGGACAAGGTTGACTTTATTGGAAAGACTAGAAAAAAATCATTTTTAAAATGCTGTTATGTGTAGATGAGAATTGTAAAGGATAGGGAAAACAAAAATCTAGGAAGATTCTGTACTCAGATTCCTTCACAATTCACTTTAAAGACAGCAGAAATAAATATCTTTAGACAATGCATTTTTAGTATGCTTTGTGCAAGGAAGATGTTTGCAGAACTCTCAGAAACCAGTTCATACTCAGATAAAAGGCCTTGGCCCTGCAATAGAATATCTGTGAAGGAATTAATACACATAAAAATGTAGCATTGTGTGTGTGTGTGTAGTGTGTATATTTTAAATTAAAATATTTGACATCTTTTTATGAATTTATATTTTAATTACCTTTTCCAAATTATCAACCTACCCAATCTTCCCTTTTCCAATCTTACAGTCCTACCTTTGCCACATCACCAGCCCAACTGCAAAAGAGATTCCTCCTGCACGCCTAGTCTCTCTTGCTCTCTAGGCTTCCACAACACCTAGGAAATTTTTTGTGTCTGTTTTAGGGATTTTATTAGGCACCAGGCCCTAATAATATACAAAATAGTCCCTATCTGAAGGTGGAGAAAGTTATAGTTTAGTAATGTGGTCATCAATGTGGTCTCATAATGATGTTTTAAAGAGAAATAGTCCCATGATGAAGTCAACATACTCAACTTCTGGTGAGTCCACTGACAGGAGCTAGAGGAGAAAACAGGCACCCCATATTTTAGAGGTAAATAATTAAAGTAATGCTTCTTAAACCTTAATGTACACACAATAATAAGATTCTGATTGATTAAGAATCAATCAGATTGAATAAGATTCTGATTGATTAAGAATCAATCAGATTGAATAAGATTCTGATTGATTAAGCCTGGGGTAGAGCTTGTAATTTTGTATTTCTGACAAACTTTCAGGTGATACCAAAGCGGCTGGCCCTGGTACCGCACTTTGAATAGAAAGGCTACCCGGTGAACCAATGCCCAGGGTTCTTTGAGACTACCATGATGCCTTTGACCATGCTTGACATCCATAATTACTTCTAGTACGACCAGAAGTCAATGCCTCTCTATCAGCCATTATCATTATTCTTCCCTGGCAGCTCCTACATCCTTTGTATATCTCTAAGTTGATAAATCCCCCACCTTCTGATTACCTTCTCCTCTGCAAACTTCTTTGATTAGAAAACTCTATTATATCAATAATTTTGTCTCTGAAAATTCTACATATTGTCTTGCCTTAACTGAACTGGACATTGATAAATCTTCCAATTCTAGTGAGGGTTATTGTTTTTTGTTTTTGTTTTCTATCATTCCTCTTGTACTTCAAGGCTAGGATTTGGGATAGATGTGTCCTTCTTCAAAAATGCCCCAGCTTATTTGAAGCCATGTCATGTAGATATATTACGCTCTACCCCTTCGTGCTGCTGTCAACCATGAATTTATAGGTCATTTGTCTTAATTCATTCCCCGCATTAATTGAATACTTTAGTTCCTTTTGGCGTTTCTTTCTTTATACCTCTACTTGTGTCACCCTATGGGTGACTTCATTATTCGTGCAGGTAACTCCAGTATTCTGAGCTCTCAGTATTTGACAACCACATTTCCTTCCCTCAACCACACATTCCCTGATCATCACCGGAAACCATATCTTCTCTAACATCTTGATCACCTTAACCTCTCTGACCACCACCTCCTTTCCTAGCTCATTTATGCTAGTTCTTGCTTTCTAGAAACTTCTTCTATCTCTTCAGGACTTCTAAACCATTGATTTTGCTACTTGTTCACTATCATTCTCCTCTAGTCTATACTTTTATTCTTATCCAGAATGGTTTTAATATTTCATCATTGTAACAATGACAGTGAAAGAGTTCGCTGTCAATTCATGTGTCTGTTTCTCCATCGTGCTTATCTAGAAAACCCCAAACCCTGGATAAACCAAAATATTTGCAACCACTACTTCTGCATCCAAACAATTGTCATGCTGGGCACATTCACCATCTTTCTGGGGATATCCTGTTTCCTCTCTCTCTTTCATATGTTAGGTCTCCTGTTTTGTGTATACTGTATCTTCCTCTTTCTGGGTTAACTTCCTTATTTTGGAGTACATTACACAGTAATATTCTGGGGAACGGTTTAGGATGCATACAGTTTTTGAGAACTTTATATCCAAAATACCTGTATTCTACCCTCACAATTAGAAGATTAGCTGAGTATAGATTTCTTGGATGGATTTTTTTTTCAATATTTTAAAAGTTTTGTTTGTTTGTTTGTTTTTCTAAATTTCAGTATTGATGACTCCAGTCTATTTTTGATTCTTGGTTCTTTGTTAGTGATTTTATTATTTTCACTCTGAATACTTATAGATATCCTATTTGCCCCAATGTGTTAAATTTCACTGTAAGTCTTATATTACAATATGCTTTACTGTGCTCTTTAAATACTCATGTATTTAAATTATGAAATCTTTTCCAAATATTTATTAATTTTATCCTTTGTATTCTCAGTTTCTTTCTGGGAATCTTATGATATCAGACCCTTAAAATATTGATTCTCTAGTCTATATAGGAGGGCAGCTTTTCTGATCTATATTCCATATCTTTGCATACTCCAGGATGTATTCTTAATGTACTCCTTTAAGCCTTCTATTGAGTTTTTCTTTTCTGTCATTTGTAATTTCCAAGAGCACATTCTTGTTCTCTGAATTTTTCTTGAATACCACTATTATTTTGTGAATGTGATTTTTTTCTTTTGTCTTTCTGAGATTATCAATAAAAATATTAATGGTAGTTCTTTTTTTAAAGGTTTCATTTACTTGCATAGTCTATTTCCTCCAAGCTGCTTTCTTTTCCCCCCTATTTACTCCCTGCATTTCATAACAGATGCTTTCCTCTAAAGTCTGGTGATTTTTAATTGTTCATATTGAACAGAGGATTGAATACTTACTAAAAAGCTCTTTAGTCTGAGGAGGGCTTATTGACTATGGTCTTTCCTGTAGGCTGACCCAACTGTGCCCATTGTGCTGGAAAACAAAATGACAAGTTAGATCCCCAGAGAAGAATCTTCCAATCACCCTGAAAGGTGTAAACCTGAGAATCATTGGGAGAAGAGGACTGGGGATGAATTTTCAGTATAAGATTCTTGTCCTCACCTGTGCTGGTAGCCCCTGTACTAGAGACACTCTATTTTATCCTCTCCAGTGAATGAATGTCTAAGCTTCTGTTTGGGTGTAGGAGAGGAACGAGGAGTCTAACTGATTGGTAAATGGAGTGTCAACTACTCCTCTTCCCCAACTCTATCTTTCTCACTTTTGGAGGTGCTTGGTTCCACCAGTTCTTGATTCTTTCTGTGGTTCTGTAGTATGAAATGCATTACTACTCTGCTTTCCCCAATGATAGCTTTGGACTAACTACTAATTAATTTGCTTTCCAGGCTTCAAAACGGTGTTGTCATTAAACTTCTCCTACCCTTCTCCACATGGATATATATTTTTTTCCCTATATCTTTACTGTCATTTTAATGGATTTTGGAAGAGAGCAGAAGAAAATGAAGATAGAATCTGATACTCTTGACAAGAAATCCCCATTAATTCTTTGATGACTTCCAATTTTTTCACAGCAATTTAACTTTTTAAATAAAAAACTACATTGCTCCTCTGCTTTGTAACCTTCCAATGGTTCTCAAATTGTTCTTAGAGTAAAATTCTTTTTTCTGGTTGTAGCCTACAAGGCCCTGTATGACCCACTCCTTGCCAATTTCTCCTGCCTCATCTAGGACCACCTTTTCTGTGCTGAGTGTGCTTCAGACAGAGTAGTTGCCTCCTGGATTTGTCTCATGTATCAAACTGATTCTTGCTTTAGAGCCTACATTTTCTTGGTCTGGATGCCTCTAGTAACAGTATCTTTTATATGTTTCTGTTCTCAACTCAAATAAAACATTCTGAGAACAGACCATCTTTTATAAAGTAACCCAATCACTACTGAATCACCGTGTTTATTTCCTTGTTACATTTACCACTACCTGAAATTTTATGTGTGAACTTATCTTTTGTCTCCATAAAATGTCATCTTCACAAAAGCAAGATAAGAAATAATGAAATCCATATCATGTTCAAATTTAGGTAACTTCAGTATATCCTCGAAATAAAACAACACTATTTTTCAAGGATGTTTACATTAAACAGAATTGGTGCCAGTGAGGATGGGCTATGAGCATGGGAATGGAGGATGAAGAGAAAAACATGGACAAAAATAAAAAAGGACAAAAAAGACAGATTTTTCTTAGACTGATGAAGAGCAACAACAAAAATTCTTGATAGGAAAACTTTTCTGAGAAGATGCATTATTTATTCAAAAGATATGTTACAGAAAACATAGGTTTATTTACAATATCCTATAGTACAAGAATAATGGAACTAAGAAATAGAGGTACTAGTTCACATAGCACACAATATATCTATGAAACTCATTACTCAAAGAGTTTTTGTAAGTGGAAATTTTGAATAGATTCAACAAAATTGATGACTAACAAATTCACAATCAATAAGAAAAAATAGGATGTATAGCATGTCCCCATATTTTCAGAGTCACATACAAGAGAGAATCTTCCAAAACATATCCCTTTGATACTACATCAGTCATAGCATGTTTCCCTGAAAGTTATGAGAGTATTTGCTTTTATTTAATATTATCATAATTTTATGATATTCCTTTAGAATCTCAGCCACTCATTATGTAAATTATTATAGGAGAAGTCTAATTTTTTCCAGGGGGTCTTTTGAAAATGTACCTCCTTTAAAACATAATGTTAATTGTGAAAAATACTTTTCTTTGGAAGCACAGGTGGAATTCATGGTGTCAAAAATGTTATTTTTAAGAATGTATTTTTAAAAAGAAGACCAAATAACTTCTACTTGTTTGTAAAATCCTTGTTAACTAGGTGGAGCATTATTTCTGTTATTCTGTGTTAGAGTCCATTTGTTATTTTATTTTTCCATCAGAGTTAGTATTGCCAGCAATAGAAATTAACTCTGGATGATTCAAGTGGAAAAGAAGTTTGTTGAAAGGATATTGAGTAGTTCACAGAGTTATTTGGAACACTAGAGAAAAGGCTTAAAAAATGGGCAGGCAGGATTAAACAAAGTGCATAGCTTTGAAGCTAAAATTGTGCTGCAGAACTTGACTGGTAAGGATATTCTTTCTGCTGCCAGCAAATGCTAGATGAATGGTTTGTACCTCTCATTTCCCTGGCATTGGCATTGGCATTGTTTGCTGCTGACGCTGGCTACTGGATGACCCCCCTGCTATAGCTGTGACTAGATCCTCGAGGTAACTGCTACTATTGCTGCCAGAACGAATTCTCCACTGAGTGCTTCTTTTCTCACTAGTTCCCAAGTTAATATCCAAGCTGAATTCAGAGTAACTGAGCCTATTCATGTGCCCTACCCTCAAGGCAATGGAGGCTATGAAAGCAAGTATCTGGCTTTGCAGCTTCTGCAGTTGAAGGTGGAAATTTCACAGGCACAGAAAGGGAGTTCAGATGCCAGGTGGCTAAGAAAAAAAAAAAAAAGACAAACAACTTTAGGACAAACCTTAGGATGTGAAAACCATAGCATTCTTTTCCTCACTATTTTTTCCTTTAAACTGTAAACATTTAAATGATTATACATATATATAAATGCCATTCACTTAATCATAATTGTAGGCACTTTCTTGCTTTTCTTTTGTTGACTTTCAAATAGGTCAAAGATATTACTATATTTTTCATTTCTGTACTCTGTAGAGTTAGATGGTATATTCATAATTTGTTTTCTCAGAACAGCAATTTTTATTGTTTTTTAATTAATTCTTTTTGCAAAATAATTTATATATAATAAAATGCACAGAATTTAAAAGTTCAGTTTAATGAGTTTTGACTTGCAGATATCCTTGTAACTGCCACCCAAAACAAGATCTAGAATATTTCCTTCACACCAGAAAGTGTGTTAGATAGTATATTCATAATTTGTTTTCACCGAGCAGCAATTTTTATTGCTTTTTAAAAATTAATTCTTATTGCGAAATACTTTGTATATAATAAAATGCACAGAATTTAAGAGTTCAGTTTAATGAGTTTTGACTTGTAGATATCCTTATAACTGCCACCTGAAACAAGATCTAGAATATTTTCTTCACATGAGAAAGTGCTTTGCATCTCCCTCAACTCAAACTTTCAACCCTGAAGGCAACCATCCTGATTTTTATCAGCATGCATTAGCATCAATTATTCTTTTGTTTCATCTAAATGGAATAATACATTACATATTTTTGTACCTGCTTTTGGTTGTTCATTACAATGTTTTTTGATATGAATCCATGAGGTTTTGTCCGTTTGTAGACTTTCTTTTCAATTGCTATTATTCCATGTATAGATATACCACAATTTCTTTGTCCATTCTTTCATGACAGACATTTGAGCTATTTCAAATTTTTGAATATTTTGAATAAGGGGGCTATGATCATTCATATACAAGTCTTTTTATCTTTTAAAAAAGTGAAAACATGGCCGGGCTCATGCCTGTAACTCCAGCACTTTGGGAGGCCGAGGCGGGCAAGTCACGAGGACGAGGTCAGGAGATTGAGACCATCCTGGCTAACACAGTAAAAACCCATCTCTACTAAAAATACAAAAAATTAGCCAGGCGTGGTGGTGGGCACCTGTAGTCCCAGCTACTCGGGAGACTTAGGCAGGAGAATGGCGTGAACCCTAGAGGCAGATCTTGCAGTGAGCCGAGATCACGCCACTGCACTCCAGCCTGGGCAACAGAGTGAGACTCCATCTCAAAAAAAAAAAAAAAAAAAAAAAATTAAAAGGTTTTACTTTTTCACTGGAGAAAAAATTCTACAATGAAACATCTTTAACATTTTCCAGTGAAAAATGTTTTCACTTTTTTTTAAGGTAGACACCTAGGAATGGATTCATGGATACCATGTATATCCAACTTTAAAAGGTACTGCCATAGGTTTTTTAAAATGGTTGTGATTTTTCACATTTCCACCAGCAATATATGAGAGTTCCCAGTGGTTTCACATCCTTGCCAAAACTTGGTATTTTCAGTCCTTTTTATTTTAAACATTCTAGTATGTATCTTGTGGTGGTTTTAATTGTTATTTCCCTGATAAGCACCTTTTTATGTCCATATTGAACAGTCATTTTTTTTTGGTAAAATGTTTACATATTATATGCATATTTATTGTGTAGATTTCTTCATTATTGATTTGCAGGTCATTATATATTCTAAATACAAGTCCTTTGTTAGATATTTGTATTGTAAAATATTTGTGTTGTAAATATTGTCTCCAAATCTGAAGCTTGATTTTATTTCTTATAACATTTTTTAATGTGCAGAAGTTCTTATTTTTGATGTTGTGTAATTTATCAAGTTTTGTTTTATGTTTGGTGCTTTTTATGCTCTAAAGAAATCCTTGCCTATCTCAAACGTATGAAGATGTATTTCAATGTTTTTTCTAGATGCTTTACTTTTCTAACTTTTATTTTAGGTCAATGATTAATCTTGAAATAATTTTTGTACATAGAGTGATGTAGGAGGTTGAAATTTATTAATTTAATTTTCCGTTGTTCAAACACCATTTGGGAGCTTGCTTTCCCAAAGGAATTGTTATGGTTTGGCTGTGTCCCTACCCAAATCTCATCTTGAATTTGAGTTCCCATAATCTCCACATGTCCTGGAGATAATTGAATCATGGGGGCGGCTTCCACCATCCTGTTCTTGGGATAGTGAGTGCGTTCTCATGAGATCTGATGGTTTTATAAGGGGCTTTTCCCCCTTTTGCTCTGCACTTCTCCTACCTGTCATCATGTGAAGAAGAATGCATTTGCTTCCCGTTCTGCCAGGCAATTGAACTACTTTCCTCTATAAATTACCCGGTCTCAGGCAGTTCTTCATAGCAATGTGAGAATGGACTAATACAGGAATTGTGTTGGTACCTTTGTTAAAAAATCAATGGATGCTATGCTTGTGTGTGTCAATTTCTGAACTCATTCTTCTATTTTATTGGTCTGCATGTCTTTGCTTATGGCAACACACACTATCTTGATTACTGTAGTTTTATAGATTGTGTATTGTCCTACTTATTCTGTTTTCAACATTATTTTGACTATTTTAGATTATTTGCATTTTTCCTGTAAATTTTGGAATCTACTTGTTAATTTACTTTTCCCCCACAATGTTTATGCCTTGTAGTTCTTTTTCTTACCTTATTACATTTATTGGGACTTGTAATACAGTGTTGAATAGAAGTGATAATGAACATCTTTGCATTTTTTTCTGTTCTTAAGAGGAAAATATTCACTGTTTTATCCTTAAGTGTGGTCTTTGCTATAGATTTTGCACTTATTAAATTCAGGAAATTTCCTTCTATTCCTAGTTTGAGAGTTTTTATCATGCATAAGTGTAGAATTTTGTCAAATATGTTTTCTATTGAGTCCATGATAGGATCTTATCCTTTATCCTACTCATGTTGTACTTTTCATGTGTGAAACCAATCTTGCATACTTGGGATAACCTACACTTGGTCATAACAAAGTATTCCTTTTATAACATAGGATTTAAAAAAGAATAATCTACTTGTCTGTCTGTAGAGATACTCCTATGCTTGACATTTTGTATAAATGGAGTCATATAATATGTGGTTTTCTGTACTGGATTATTTAATTTAGTCACAATGTTTTCAAGATTCATACATACTGCAGCAAGTATCAGCATTTTTTCTTATGACCAGATAATATTTCATTATATGGATAAACCATATTTGTTTGTTCATTCATCACTTAATGGACGTTTGACACTTTCTGACTTTTATGAATAATTCTGCTGTATATACACAAAAACATTTGTGCATAAGTTTTTGATTGAATGCCTGTTTTTGTTTTGTTTTGTTTTTTGAGACAGGGTCTGGCTCTGTTGCACAGTCTAGAGTGCAGTGGCATGGTCTTGGCTCACTGCAGCCTTGCCATTCTCCCTCCTTAGTCTCCTGAGTAGCTGGGACTACAGGCACATGCCAACACACCCAGCTAATTTTTGTATTTTGTTTAGAGATGGAGTCTCACTTTGTTGTCCATGCTGGTCTCTAAAGCCTGAGCTCAAGCAATCCAACTGCCTTGGCCTCCCAAAGTACTGGGATTACAGGCATGAGCTACCACATCTGGCTGAAAACATGTTTTTAATTCTCTTAAGTACATATCTAGGAGTAGAATTGCTGGGTCATATTGTCTCTCTATGTTTAATCACTTTAGGAATTACCTATTGTTTTCCAAAGTGGCTGCACCATTTTACAACTCCACCAGCAATATATGAGGGTTCTGATTTCTCCTCATCCTTACCAACACTTTTTATTATCTAACTTTTTGATTCTAGCCATCCTTGTGTGTTTGAATTGGTATCTCATTTGGGTTTTTATTTGCATTTCTCTGATGAATAATTACGTTAAACATCTTTCATGTGCTTATTGGCCATTTGTATATTTTCCTTGAAGAAATGTTTATTGTGATTTGCCTATTTTTAATTTGGGCTGTCTTTTTTCTTGGTAAGTTGTGTTTTTTATATATTTTGGAAAGTCTCATATAAGAGATATGATTTGCAAACATTTTCTCCCATTCTGTGAAATTGTCATTTCACTTTCTTGGTGGTTTCCTTTGAAGGACAAGGTTTTAATTTTTATCAAGTTCAAATTATCAATTCTTTTTCTTTTGTTGTTCATACTTTTCATGCCATAGGTAAGAATCCTTTGCCAAATCTGAGGTCATGAAGATTTATGTCTATGTTTTCTTCAATGAGTTTTTATAGTTTTCAGTTTTAAATTTAGGTCTTTGATGCATTTTAATTTTATTTTTGTATATGGTGTGAGGTAAGGGCTCAGCCTCATTATTTTGCATGTGGATATCCAATAGTTTCAGCCCCATTTGTTGAAAAGACTATTCTTCTCCTCACTGAATGGTTGTGGCATTCTTGTCAAAATCAGTTGACCATAGAAACATGGTCTCTCAATTCAGTTCCTTTTATCTATATTCTGTCCTTGTGCTAGCACCACACTAGTTTGATTGCCATTGTTTTGAAGTAAATTTTGAAATTGAGAGGTGTGATTTTTTTCTACTTTGCTTTCTGTTTTCAAGATTGTTTTAGCTCTTATGTACCGTTTGCAATTTTATATGAACTTTAGTATCAGCTTGTCAATTTCCACAATGATATCTGGGATTCTAATAGAGATTGCCATTTTAACAATATTAAGTCTTTTGATCCATGAACATGGGATGTTTTTCCATTTATTGTAATACCTAATTTCTTTCAATAATGTTTTATAGTTTGCAGACTATAAATTTTGCACTTCTTTTGTTAAATTTATTCCTGTCTTTTTGTTGCAATTATAAATTTTATTGGTTTTGTTTTTGAGTTTATTTTGAATTCATTGAAAGTGTATAGAAATAAAATTGATTTTTATATATTGATATTGGAGTCTGAAACCTTGCTGAATTGTTAGTTTTTATAGTTAGTGGATTCCTTAGGGCTTCCTATATACGAGATCATGCTATCTGTGTATAGAAATCGTTTTACTTCTTTCTTTCTAATCTGGATACCTTTTATTTCTGTTCTCACTTAGTTGCCCTGACTACAACCTGCATTACAAATACTTTCTATATTTTGATTGATTTAATTTGTTAATATTTTGTGGGGGAATTTTTGTGTTTATGTTTGTGAAAGATATTATTTGGGAATTTTCTTATAATGTGTCAGGTTTTATTATCAAAGTTATGCTGGACATAGAACCATTTGGAAAGTTGTTTCCTCCACCTTTATTTTCTGAAAGATAATGTGTAATACAAATATAATTTCTTGGCTCATGCAGTGGTTCATGCCTGAAATCCCAACAGTTTGGGAGGCTGGGGCAGCAGCATCACTTGAGGCCAGGAGTACAAGACCAGCCTCAGCAATATAGCGGGACTCCATCTCTTCAAAAAAAACCCCACAAAAATTAGCCAGGCATGGTGGTGCATGCCTAAAGGTGGAAGCTTGAGTAATTGATTTTAAACCCTTTTTCTTGTTCTAAGCTATAAATTCTCCTATAATACTTTAGCTGCTGCACACCACAAATTATGATAATATGGTGTTTTCATTATCACTCCTCTCAAATTATTTTTCAGTTTATCTTTTCAACTCATGAACTCTTTACAAGTGTATTGCTTAATTTCCAAATTTGAGGATATTCTAAATATCCTACTGTTGTTGTTTTTATTTTCCAACTTTTATTTTAGATTCAGTGTATACATGTGCAGATTTGTTACATGAGTAAATTGCATGTCATGGGGGTAACACTTCTCTGCTTGTCTTTTTTGTTATTGGTCTTATACTGAGCATTGTATATGAAAAACAGTAGAGACTGACAATATTTATCTACAGAAAAGGGATGCTCCTCTGTCAAGCTGCTGGAGTTGGGAATTGGGTCAATTTAATCTGTTCTTAAGCAACATTTGAATTTTATTATAACTTTAATAAGATTCAGCTCACTATTGTATAAAAGTATTCTGAGGGCAGAATTAGGGTCTTCAGCAGAGCTTGAGGATTGTACATCAGTGAGATTTCAGATCTCTTTATACTTTATGGCACAGACACCTGTTTTTCAAATCATGGAAGAGGTCTTTCTGCTTTTTAACTAGACTGTCCAACTCTTTAGGTCACTTGGGAGTTATATTTTCTCTGTAGTATGGCCCCCACTTTTCTGCAACTTGGGATACTTCTCTTGGCCTTTCACTCAGCTTTCAGTGGGCAGCTGGTGAAGTTCTAATGCATATCAGAGGGACTTCTCTCAGCTTGCCTGCCCTACCCCTAGACTGATACTGAGATGGCTTCAGGGTATGTCAGTCAACTCTACTGCCCCAACTTCCAAACTTTGGTAGATTGCTGCAAAGCACTTGGAGAAACACCTTCCCTCTTGTGGTAACAAGTACATTTTTCAGCTGTCTTGCATGTACCTAGCCTTTATTAAGCCATCCAGCAGCAATTTTTAGAAGACGTGTAGTACTGATTTTGTTTCAATACATACTTTTATTGAGAATCATAAATTCTTCACTTCCTATTCTTGTCAATTATTTTCCTCTCCCTGTGTCTTTGTGGAGAAGGCGAGGCTCCAGTTTAAATGAAAGAATAGATGTTCTCTGCCATATTAAAAAAGCACAAATTAATATTTTTACTTTTTTATGCTGCATGCTAAGCATATTTTCCACTCCTTTCTAAAAATCACATTAGTTTTAAAGTGCTATGACTCTGGGATCTTTGAGTACTTGGAGATTCTGAGTGTGAAGAATGTTTACAGTTTTATCTTATAACCTATTTTTATAATAGATTCTTTAATTGGACACATTTTTATCTATTTCCATTGGAAATAATCCACTGAAAATGTTTCAGAAATTGTTTGTTCTGGTGCTTATTTCTTAAACTGTATTTTTATATGGGCTTTTATGTTTAAACTGCTTTGGATTAATAACTTACAGACTTGAATACATCATTTGCCCACTAGAAGCCTACAATGACTTTCTCTTTTTTGAGACAAGGTTTTTCTCTGTCACCCATGCTGGAGTGCATGGATGCAACCGTGGCTCACTGCAGCCTCATCCTCCCACCTCAGCTTCCCAAGTAGCTGGGACCACAGGTGCACACCATCACATCTGGGTAATTTTTAAATTTTTTTTTTTTTTTTTAAGAGATGAGGTCTCGCTATGTGGCTCAGGCTGGTCTCAAACTCCTGATCTCAAGCAATCCTCTTGCCTTTGCCCACAAGGTACTGGGATTACAGGCATGAGCCACCATGCCCAGCTACAGTGTCTTTCTACTCTTTGGTCAGATACTGTCCAAAGGCTCAAGTGTCATAATTTGGCCAGTAGGTTTTTTTTCTTTTCTTTTTCTTTCTTTTTTTTTTTTTAGGGATTTCTTCCCCTCACTATATTCCTTCTCGTCACTTACATCTAACATACTGACTTCATTATTCCCTGAAATGCCATTCACTTTTACACTACCATATTTTGCCTATTGTTTATTACTTTCCTTAACGTTTGAAATCTATGGTCTTCTAAGCCCATTTTAATGACCTCTTGTGTAAAACTATTTTTCTAGGCATTGTTTATATTTTTAATTGCCCACTAAGATAAAGTATTAGCTATTATATTTTTAAAATTCTTGGATTATCAATATTTAGTTTACAGTGATTAGCATCTCTTATAGGCTTGAATAAATATTTGTGGCATGAAAGTTCACACACACACACACACACATACACACATGCACACTTCATTCTTTTTTTCCTGAATCATTTTGGAATCATAGGAGTTGTAGGCAGCATGTCCCATGATTCCTAACACCCCATAGTGCATTTCATACAAAAAACACTCTCCCAAGTAATAGAAATACCACTATCTAAAATCAAGTAATAAACATTGATACAATACTAGCATCCAATTATTCCAAAAATCTCATTCAATATTCCCGTTCCCATAATGTTTCTTTCTCCTTCTTGTTCTAGAACTCAATCCAGGGTCATGCATTGCATTTGGTTGTCATATATATTTTAGTGTCCTTCAACATGGAGCGGCTTGACAGTCTTTTCCTTGACTTTCATGTAATTTGCAGTTTTAGAGTATAAACCATGTCAATCAACCTGGAACCATCTAATATTTCCCCATGTTCACACTCATGCCATACATTCTTATCAGGAATAGCACTGAAATGATATTGTACTTCCAGTAGTATATCAGGAATCCTTCAATGTTAATTCATCTGAACCCTGGAGATGTTAACATTGACAACCTGTTCAAGTTGGTGTCTGCCAGGTTCCCGGACCATAGGTCCACCATTTTCCCCTTTGTGAGTGGAAGTGTTTCACTGGGGAGATACTCAAGACTATGCAAATATATAATTCTTCATCAAATTTCTACCCACTGGCTTTGGCATCCACTGATGACTCCTACCTGATTCAACTTCCTCTCTGACATGTGTCATTATTCTTTCCACATTAGTTTGTTGGCATTATACTGCAAGAATTTTTTCCTTTTATTCATTTATTTATTCATTATGGTCTGATAGATTCCTACTTTATTCAATGGGTTATAATCTGGTTACTATCATCATTTATTCTGATACTTCATGTGTCTCAGATTTGGCCATGAGAGCCTCTTCAAGCTAAGTTCCGTGGGTTTATTTTGCATCTTTCCATCATTCTTAGAATATTTCCATTCTTTCGGGCTAATTTTATACTTTCCGTGTCTCAACCTTAGAATCAACTATTTTTCTCTGCAGTCTGGTTCCTTTTGGTAGAGGCATTTATAAATCCAGATCTGGATGCTTAGTATACTCATTACTACCAGGCCGACAGAGCTGTATTTATATATCATCTATCTCTCTATATATATCCATCTAATTATAAAAGTGTGTGTGTGTATATATATATATATATCTGTTTCATCTGTACCTCTCTCCCTCCCTCTTTCTCTTTCTCAATGACAATGTAATACCTTAGCCTTCTCCATTTTCACATATATATATATATATATATATATATTTTTTTTTTTTTTTTTTTTCTGAGACAGTCTTGCTCTGTCACCGAGGCTGGAGTGCAGTGATGAGATCTCGGCTCACTGTAGCCTCTGCCTCCAGGGTTTAAGCAATTTTCCTGCCTCAGCCTCCTGAGTAGCTGGGATTACAGGCACGTGCCATGACATTAGGCTAATTTTTGTATTTTTAGTAGAGACGGCATTTCACCATGTTGGCCAGGCTGGTCTCGAACTGCTGACCTCAAGTGATCCACCCGCCTTGCCCTCCTGAAGTGCTGGGATTATAGACATGAGCCAAAGCACTGGCTCACTTGCATTTTTATAAATCCCTTCTCTGACAGTGAGAAACCTGGCTCTCACTATCTTCAATATTTGCTTATTTCCTTAATCCCCCTGCATGTAACCAATCTACTGACTATGTCATCAGCTTTTTTTGGCTCCTGACCCCAGGACTATCTCCTCAGCCATTTTCTCCTTGTTCTTCTAGCTTCCTCAGGCCCCAGCCACCTCCAAGCAAAGGGAAAAGAAAAGGAGAAAGAAAGGGTGAAGAGGAAACACCCTCCTTTTTTAAAGAAAAAAAATAAAAATTGTATTTTTGGTCAAATTTTATCTGCTTCACTGTAGTTGAACATAGAAGAGGTATAATGAATACATTTTAAAATGGCACTAAATATAAGGGACATTTTGATTGCCTTGTAAAGATTACGTATATAAAAATTGGGAAAACATTTGCAACTTGTGAATCAGTTTCCCATTTCTATTACAACAAATTATCACACAATAGGTGGCTTAAAGCAACACAAATCTACTTATCTTACAGTTCTGGAGATCAGAAGTCTGAAATGAGTCTCGTTTGACAAAAATCAAGATGCTGGCAGAGCTGTGTTCTTCTGCAAGCTCCAAGAGCGCATCTATTTCTTTGCCTTTTCCAGCTTCTAGAGCCCCCCAGCATTTCTTGGTTTGTGGCTCCATTCCTCCATCTTTAAGCCAGCAGTACAGCACTTTCAAGCCTCTCTCTGACTCTGATCCCTCCTCCACCTCTCTCCTACTTCTAAGAACCTTGTAATTCCATTTAGTCCACTGGATAATCCAAGATAATCTCCCTATTTTAGGTCAGTTGATTAACAACCTCAGTTCCATCTATAACCTCCATTCCCTTTTGTCATGTAACATAAGATGTTTGGAGGCTTTCTGAGGACTAAGATGTGGACATTTGGGGGAAGCCTTATTTTGCCTACCACAAGTTAGAAAGACAAAAGTTTGAAATCTTTAATTATATAACCTTATAAATACATAAGAATAATAATACCCCAACAGAATAAAAACCATTAATAAGCAATTAATAAAAGAAAAAGTAGAAAATGGGTAAAAACTTTAAAAAGGTTTAATCACACTAGTAGTTAAAGAAATGCAAGTTAGAGAAAATATGAAACACAAATTTTCACTGATCAAATTGGCAGAGATTTTTTTCTTCTTCATTATGTTCAGTGTTGGCAAAGAATGAGAGAAAATGACACTCATTCATTGCTGATGGGAATAGAAATTGACATTACTTTGCTGGGTGGCAGTTTAGTAATATATATTAATGGCCTTAAAATTGTACAAACCGTTTTGCTCAGCAATTCTATTTCTAGAAATTTATCCTAGGATAAAAAAGGATATTTGCAACATTTTAATAGAAGAATATTTGTCAGGGGTTTGTTTAGTGAAAGATGGGAAAAAATATGAACACTTACTGGAATGAGACTGCTTTTTCCATATATTATGAAATAATATAATATTCATATGGAAATTTTTAGATATAAAACATGTATGGTATACAAATAATGAAAAATATGTGTGTGTTTGGAATCATGGCTAAACCTTTAACAAATCCAATTCTCTCATTAAAAAAACACCCAGTCTTCTAAATTTTGTGTTTATTTTTATTTATTTTGCATTATGATTTTACTACATGCTTAGACATTCATATACGGATATCAAACATTATGGATTTAGAAGTGTATTTATTGAAATCGGGAGATAACTGGGATATATTGAATGAAATAAATCAGGTAAAGACCAGAATATTCAGAATGATTTTATTTAAAAATACATGATATCAGGGAAGATATGCAGCATTATAACCTGGTTAATTCTGGATGGTGAGGTAATGTCTGATAATTTAATATCTTTTTTTCTTTTTACTAACTTTAATTTTATAGCTTACTTTAAAACAGTATAGGTACTTATCTTGAAAGTTATAGTTAGAAAAGGTTAGTTAAAAGGTATTAGTTTTTCCGTTAATATTTCGTAGACCTCCTGTTCACCTCCTAATTATAAAAGTAAAAACAATTTCCAGTCGTGTTATAAAAAATAGAAGATAATTAAATCATATTTTTAATTTATGTAGTACCATACACATGTGTTTGTTTTTAGGCACAAAGTAAAGTGAAAAATACTTCTTTTTGTAACACCCTTATTTCACGTGTATCCATGTGGAAAGGTCTCCTCACCTGTGCAAATGACACAGTAACTGAAATGTTATGAGATGAGGCATGCCTGAAGAAAGAAGAATGCAAGGAGCACTCACAGAACTTCTTTAATAGAAGAGACACTCAAAATTCTTTATTTCCAATAAATTTGGAGTAACAAGAACACATATTCTGCCTTACAATTTTTAAATCTTGGTATTTAATGTTAATGAGGTTTGTCCACATTTATAAAATAAAACAAATATCAGATGATACTGTTATTATTAGTAAAATTGATATAATTTATTCTCTCAAAGAACATCCAGTTTAATAAGGAAGAGGGACAGCTGAAGCTATGATCACAGTAGGAGGGAGAGCTGTTGATAGGGGTTAGCACAGAGTGCACAGGGGGTTAAAAGGTTGACCCTGGTCATTGCATGTGGGTGTCAGAAAAGTTCTGCTGGAAGAGGAAACCCTGAGCTACATTTTGAAGGACAACTTAGAGTCAGCCTGGCTGACTGCCCTTCAGCTTCCCATTAGTAATCTGGAGTTTCTTCTTCAGATGGGGCAAAAGAGGGAGATCTTCCACCTACTCTGAAGAGCAGGAGGTGGGCTGTGGTGAACTCAGAAGTGGAGAAGGCAGAGCTGCCACTTCTCCTGTCCTTAGGGTTGGAGACCTCCAGCTCCAGACTCACACTCACAGACCACCCCAATGCCTGCCTTAGAGAGCCCCACATCCCCAGTCTCTCTCCTTCTGACTTCCCTGCAAATGACCTTTGTAAACTCCCAGGGAAACTGAAGCCATGCTGTAATGGAGAGCCTCTGTTAGCTCATCTTCTGGGACATGTCCTCTCTTAGTGTCAATGTTGATCTTTCTCTTACTCCACTAGGCTTGCGATTGCTCTGAGTTTTTTTTTCAAACTAAATATATGTATTGCTAGGGAGAAATAGGTAGTAAAACTCTAAAGAATAGTAAGACTTGGACTAACCCACAAGACAGTGATTAACACTAAACTAGGAATATGGCTACCTTGGAATGTGGAAGGACACGAGCATGACAGTACACACAAAGACTTCAAAGACACATTCTATTTCTTAAAGTGGATGCACAGGTGTTCGTTGTATTACTATTATTTAACGTGAAGACATAATTTGTGTAGTCTTCTGTATATATAAAGCACTTAATAACGAAAAGGAACGAGGTTAGATGAAGAAGGCAGAAATAATATTTTAGGCAGGAAGAATAAGTCTTCTCTGGAGGGCTGAGGGCAGATTGATGTGTGACTGAGGACAAGTGACAAAAAGGAGGTGGAGAGTGAGACACCATCCAGGGAGGGAAAAGAGGGGGGTGGCGGAGGGCATGCACATTGCAGGCGTGGTTTGCTTTCCTTACCATTATTTAATTCTTATTACCTCTAAAATAGTCTTCTTGTCTGTATCCTAAAGCATTCATGATAAATACTAGTTTATTTGCATCATAAGAGGCATTGCTAAGCAAAATACTTTGTGAATTAGATGTGGAACTTACAATAAGTTAGAAGCACCTACCGGATATTAAGGCTATATACAGTCAAGGCAACAAGCATTGAACAAATGTAGCATAAAAGGATTTGCATTGTGTTTCAATCAGAGGGCAAGTGCATTTAATGGAGTGATAAGGGAACCACGGGAATTGTGTGTTTATGTAATAAATAGTAGAATTCAAAAGGAGTTGCCACTGTTTCATTTAGGAAAGGCTTAGTAGAGGAGATAGGATTACCAGCCATTTGACAGAAACAGGAGAGTTTGAACTGGTGGGAACAAAATGTTTCAGCCTTTGAATTATTTGTGGTCATGTTGCTATTTTGACTATTATGGAGCAGGAGCTGCCGCATGGTGATCTCCCAAGCCTGCAATGGATTGTCCAGGAATGCTCCGCTGTGGCTTTCACCTCCTCTCTGGCAGTCCTTTCTCCAAACCACAAAACCCAAATGAATGTGCTTTTCTTCTAAATAGGCTTGGCCTTAAATATAAAACCAAAAATTTTGGTTAGAGAAGAGTCAACGTTTTGATGGCATTTATATTTTTGGTTTTTATTTTTTAAGTGCAGCAGCAAAGATAAACTAACTTCCTCCATCTGTGCCTACATACCTCCATAGTTAACCTAAAAGTAGACACCATGGCTCTCATCATATTCATTGCTCGTTCTTGTCTGCTTGCTACTTATTTTTAGATCTGTTTCTCTCAACAGTGGAAGTGTGCCTGCCCTTTGGCATTCAAATCTATTTTGTGATGGGAGAAGAGAAAAAGTTACCCAAAGCCTTAAGAGTCAGTGTTCAGTAAAGATAGTTTCAGCATCTTCTCACCTGGCTCTGTTTTCTGCTTCTATTTTTAAGGCTATTGTTTATTTTCACTGTCCTTCTTTCTCTCCCATGTCCTGAGGTCCTCTTGTTCTTTTACGCTCACTCTAACAAAAGGTTCCACATTTGGAAAGACTCTGATAAATTCCTCCAAGAGGGGACTTGACCCTGTCATTGTTAATTATAGGAAAATTTTGCCTGTACTGTCAAGAAGATCAAGGATATAATTATAGGGGGAAATTTAAAAATTGTTTAAATTGGCTTTAATGATGGAGTCAATTTATTTATTATTGACAAAAATTGTATCCAATTATGCTAGAGGTAAGATGGAATTACTTTTTATATTCTCTATGTAGAAAGTGCTTGTTATATGAAGAGAGCATCCAGCTAAATAATGCAGAAAAAAATATTATAGAGACATGTCAGTTAATTAACAAAATTACTATTACATTTTTTGAGACAGGATCTTGCTCTGTTGCTCAAGCTGAAGTATAGTGGTGCAATCACGGCTCACAGCAGCCTCGGCCTCCTGGGCTCAAGCAATCCTCCTGCCTCAGCCTCCCAAGTATCTGGGACTATAGGCACATGTCACTATGCCTGGCTAATTTTTGCTTTATTTTTGTAGAGATGTGGTCTCACTATGCTGACCAGGCTGGTTTTGAACTCCTGGGCTCAAGTGATCCTCCTGCCTGTGCCTACCAAAGTGATGGGATTATAAGCATGAGCCACTGTGTCTGGCCAATTGTTATTTTTATTAACTTTTGTGACATTTTTCAGATTTCAAAATGTATTTGTTGAGATTAAATGATCATTTTAAGTATTTATTTTTACACTTTATTTTGTGTTCTCATTTTTTTTTAATGAGAAACTCCCAAATTATATAATCTTCAACCTCCACAACACTTGGATCTGCCTTTGGTTGTCAAGAAAATGAACAAATGCAAATTAAATGAAAAGATCATATTCCAGTACCTACACAGGAAGATGAAATATAGCTGATCTTATGCTGTGTTTATCATGTTTCTGGTTCTGCTTCTTTAACCCATCTTTTTTTATTTCCTGCTATTATCACAGAACATTTTTTCAAATAGTCAAGTTCACTGTTGCCCTTATTCCTTTCAGAGCCTCAGCCACTCTCTTAATTCAGAGCTGTGCTTTTTGATGAGCTGGAAACCTGCCCAGTGGGCATTGCCCTTGTGTACCCATTTGATACAGTGCTTCCATGAAGTGATGTTTAATAAATATTTAATAAAATGTGTTCAGCTAAATTAGGTCAGCAGCTAAGGTAGAAGAAGAGCTGTATTTTTTAAAATACTGGAGTGGCTTTAAATGTTGAAAAGCATTAGAAAGCAAAGGCTCTGGTAGAGTGGACAATAGTTACTCTGTTCTTGTTTTCAGAGAAGTCCAGAAGCTGCTCCAAATTTCTAAGGAGATATTCCAGCTATTAGAAACTGGAACCAAATGTTGATCTGAAAGCCCAGGGAGAGATGTTATGAGCCTTTATCCTTCAGAGGGTCTGGAGACTCACCCAGCTATCAGGTTTTGGATCCATGGTGATTTGAAGGATTTAGTGGTGAAGGGCATCATTTCCAGACCATAGGCTCAAATGATTCAGGGAAAAAGATGTTTGAAAGATAAAGCAAACAAGGTAAAATGTAATATTTGGGGGATTTGAGTGAAGGGTTTTTGAAAATTTTCTGTACTACTTAGTCAGCTTGGGCTAGTATATTAAAAGAATACATATACACATACCATAGATTAGGGGGCTTATGAATAATAGAAATGTATTTCTCACAGTTACGGAGTCTGGGAGCTTAAGATCAGGGTGCCAGTGTGGTTGGGTTGTGGCGAGCATCCTCTTCTAAGGGACAGGCTGACATCTTCTCATTGTATCCTCACTTGGCAAAAGAGGTCAAGAGAGCTGTCTGGGGTCCCATATATAACTGCACTAATCCTACTTATGAGGGCTCCACGCTGATGACCTCATTGCCTCCCCAAAGCCCTACTCCCCAGTACATTACATTGGGAATTAGGATTTCAACATATGAATTTGGAAGGGATACAAACATCCCATCCATAACAGCACTCTTAGAACTTTTCTGTAAAATTGAAAGTATGTAAAAATAAAACATGGAGAGCAAACAACAGCTACAGCTAAAAACAAAACAAAAATAAAACAATCATGAATTTCTATTTTTAAACCTTGCTTTTCCCTTAGTATAATGAAGATATCATGACACAAACTTAATTTAAATAAAGGAATGGATCCACCTCTCTCTGACCTGGCATATTACTGAAACCTGGGCATGATTGAGATTTTTTTGGTTACAAATTATTTTTAAGTGCTTCCTATTTAGGGGAATTGGGATTGCATGAAGAAAGGGAATTTGAATTTTTTAGGACTTGATATTCAATTTCACGTTTCAGACAACCATGAATATTGTAAGAGGTAGTGCCCCTCAAGTTCTTTTAAAAAGTGGGATAATATTAGAGTCTCTGGCATTCCTATCTATAGCTTGATTTGTTCTTTAGTTTTATATACTGCCTAACATTCCCTAAATTTTATATGTATCTTGAGTTATAGCTTCCATCATAAAATAAGATAGATATCATTGAGATGATAAAAAGTTATGAATGAGATACAGCCTTTTTTCTAAACTTAGTTGAGATTTTTGCACTGTTTTGAGGAAATAAAAGATTTATTTGTTCAGTGGAGGAGAGTTTTGGTTGGGGTGTGGCTGGCCTACTTGTACTATATCTGTGAGGGTGCTATAGTCCAGAGGAGAAGGATGGAAAAAACAATGAGAGTTGGAAAAAAGACAATGAAACGTGCAAAATCATTTTTCTTTGACTGCTCTACGTTCAGGAAATGTAGGACCCGTTTGTTTCTTCTTTTGGTGCAGTCTTCCTTCCTTCTCCCCATGACTTTCTATTCCCAGAATTTTTTTTTTTTTTAAGATGGAGTCTTGCTCTGTTGCTGGGCTGGAGTGCAGTGGCGCAATCTCGGCTCACTGCACCTTCCACCTCCCGGGTTCATGCCATTCTCCTGCCTCAGCCTCCCAAGTAGCTGGGACTACAGGCGCCTGCCACCACGCCCGGCTAATTTTTTTATTTTTAGTAGAGATGAGGTTTCACCATGTTGGCCAGGATGGTCTCCATCTCCTGACTTCGTGATCCGCCCACCTCTGCCTCCCAACGTGCTGGGATTACAGGGGTGAGCCACCGAGCCTGGCCTCTACTTCCAGAATTTAAGATAGGACTATTTGAACTGTTCTGCTCTTATTTCAAATAGATTTTTAAAATCATATCATAAAAATCTAAAAGCATATTAACCATTTCAACCACTTACTACATCTCCTAGAATATATTTATATGGCTCTAAGCAACTACTTTAGAGATAATTTTATAAACAAAGACTGCAAACTAAGAAATGCATTGTGCACATGTCACTTTGAATCAACACATCTTTCAGTAGTGCACATACTAAATTAGGTACAGCCGTACAAGAGGAAAGTTGATCTTGATACAAGAAGAAATTGAGAATCTTAAGTTTCATCTCTCATACACCTACAGCATTTGACCAAATGTATCTCAAGCAAGTCCTTACCTTGTTTGTGCTTGACATAATGTTCTTTAGTAGCTTATTCTTATGGTCCTAAGTTTCCTGTTAAATTATTTAGCATCATTTCTATCTCTGTAGTCAAGCCAAATATACGCTTCATGTTCATTTTTTGGTCTTCCTGGAAAAGAAATAACAAATTATCTAATTTCTGGCAAAGAATAAAAAAGTACGGGATTGTTTTTCTATATTTGGGCAATCACAAAGATCCTTGAAGACCGAGTTTCCAAGGTTCTGACCTGGAGATCTGAAGTGCATTCCAGAATCTGTATTCTCAAATAACATCTTTATCCAGCTAAGTTTGGGGAACACTGCCCACAGAAAAAGGGAATTGTATAGAAATCCAACTTCTAGCCAAGAGGAAATCCCAAATGGTGCTGAATCCTTAAGTCAATCATGCAGTGAAAAACCTTCATTAACTGTTATCCAACTAAATGAGAATTCTTATTTTATTTTCCCCAATGTTTTCTTCTTTAGATAATTTTTTTACTTAATTTCTTTCCCTCACACCTACCCATAACAGAGTTGTAGCTGAAACAGAAATTTAAAGAGAGAAAAATCAGCTAACATTTATTGATTCCCTTATTGTGGGCAATGTTTTGTTTATAATATTCAAACAGCTCTGTAGGCCTATATTACTGGCTCCATTTTCCCCACTTGGGAAAGCCTCAGTGAGACATGGGAGAGACTCAGATAAGTCAAACATCTTGGCCAAGTTTTTCCTGAAGGTGGGTGGCAGAGCTAGGATTTGAATTTAGATGGGTGTGACTACTCGGTAAGTGCTGCTAAAATGTAGTTTCCTGGGGAGCAGTATAGATTCAGACCTTATCGTTTCTATCTGTGGTAGCAATGAGACTACTATGCAAACGATAAGCTTAAAACTATACAAAAATTTAGCATAAAGTGTTTATTATGTTTCATCTAGTATTGCAGGAAGAATAAAGACATCTAAGGGTTTCTGATTAATCTTGAACTGGTTTGACACATTCATTGAGTTAAATTAGTTTCTCGAATTTAGACTTGCTTCTGATAATTACCATTAAAATGAGTATGCTTGTAGTTTGCCAGATTTTCTTTAAAACATTTTTAAAAAGTAAAATAAAGGGGTCTGATACTGGAGGACCTGGTAACTCTTCTAGAAAGTTCTTCCCCATGTCACACATCTTCCCTTGACACATGCTACTTCCTGAGGAGCCAGACCCCTGGGAACTGAACCTCAGCCCCAGTCTACCATGTGACAGGCACTGTGTCAGCATTAGTCACACAATCAGTCATAACAGGCAATGTCTTGGCCTCATGGAATTCACACTCCCAAAAGGAAGAGATAATCAGCAAACAAACAAATGAGAAATATCAGATGATGAGTACTATGAAAGCTATAAAATAAGGTAACAGGCAATGCAATAGAAAGTAACTGAGTGGCCGGGTGCTGTGGCCAACACCTGTAATCACAGAACTTTGGGAGGCCCAGGCCAGAGGATCCCTTGAGCTCAGGAGCTCATGACCAGCCTGGGTAACATGGTGAAACTCCATCTCTTCCAAAATACCAAAATTAGCCACGTGTGGTGATGCACCTGTAGTCCCAGCTATTTGGGGGGCTAAGGTGGGAGGGTCGCTTGAGCCTGGGATGTCCAAGGTACAGTGAGCCATGTTTATGCCACTGTACTCCAGCCTGGGTGACAGAATCAGATTCTGCCTCAAAAACAAAAACAGAGAGAGAGAGAGAAAGAAAGAAAGTAACTGGGTGCAGCGAACTGCACAGCCAGCCAAGGACTCTCACAGGGCTAAGCCACAAGAAGGAGGCAGTCATTGACCATCCCAGTAAGCATTTTTGGAGCTGGGAGAGTGGTCTCTCCACCCGTTTCTGGATGAAGTCCTAAGTTTGATTGCTGTGAGAGAGGAAATCTATAGTGGCACTGACAGCCTGAGATGCACAAATAAATCTATGAAAAGGGGACAAGATACTAGCTAACACCTGGGAAATATAGCCCAACTTCTGGACTCTTATTTTAATTTTAAAGGCTATGTTCTCTACAATTAAAAAAAAACTATTAAAAAATGGGCAAAAGATTTAAATGGCCATTTTTTTCCAAAAAAGATATGCACATGGCCAATAAAGATGGTAAGCATCATTATCCGTTAGAAAATGAAAAACCACAATGAGATATATTACTTTATGCCTACAAGCATAACTATAATAAAAATGGAAAATAACAACTGCTGGCAAGGTTGTGGAGAAATTGCAATCCTTATACTTGTGGGAATGTTAAATGATGCAGCCACTGAAAAGGTGGAAAGCAATCTGGCAGTACCTCAAAAAGTTATACTTATGATTTATGACCTAACAATTCTACTCCTAGAGGCATATATGCCTTATAGAATTGAAAACGTATTTTCACAAATACCAACAGAAAGCAAAAATTGTTGCACAAATAACATTATTCATATTAGCTAAAAGGTGGAAACAACCCAAATGTCTGTCAGTGATGAAGGGATTACAAATGTGGTATATCCATTCAATGTAATATTATTCAGCCATAAAAAGAAATGAGATTCTGATACATACTACAACATTAATGAACCTTGAAAACATTATGTGAAGTGAAAGAAGCCAGCCATAAAAGACCACTTGATTATTGTATGATTAATTGACATGAAGTGTTCAGAACAGGCAAATCCATAGAGTGAGAAAGTGGCTTAGTAGTTGCCAGTGGCTTAGAGAAAGGAGGGAGAATGGTGAATGTCTACTAATGGTTAACAGGTTTCTTTATGGGGGTAATTAAAATATTTGGAATTAGATAATGGTAATGGTCAGACAACTCTGTGAATATACTAAAAACCACTGAATACCACACTTTAAAATTGTGAATTTTATGGTATGTGAAGTATATGCCAATAAGAAATATGTTTTCAAATGTTGTGTTACCCCAATGAGATGTAAATATTGAGTTGTCATCTATCAGTCAAGTAACTGAGAAGATTTTTATGTTAAACTAGGAAGATATCTATGTATACTAACAGAACATGTAATTGAAATTTTTTGCAGCTGGTGTGGTGGCTTATGGCTATAATCTCAGCACTTTGGGAGGCTGAGGTGGGAGGATTGCAGCCATGAGTTCAAGACCAGCCTGGGCAACAGAGCAAGACACTCATCTCTACAAATTTTTTTTAAGTTCATTGGGTATTTATTTTTAAAACTTTGTGGAAATAAGTGAAATGTAGTTCATAAAAAGAGGGAACTTGAAACTCTAGGCACTTGACTTGGATTAAGGTCTTTAGTCATTCATTCTTTCTTCAATATTGCTTTAGGAAGTATCCACAAGCCTCAGAGCCAATCAGATCATCACACTGAGGAAGAAATAGACTAGGGATTCTTCATCATGATCTTTAAAGAGCAGCGGTGCTGACACCATAAGAGTTCCAAGGTCAGTACTCACCTAATGCTGCATAGCTAAGGAAGAGGCAGGACCTGACCTTTAGTGAAACTTAACATTCAAGAATGGAAGGACTTCAGGAAGACGGAAGTCTATGTACCAAGGTAGTGAAACAGAAATAATGGGACTTATTCAGGGGGAAAATATATCCACTATTTTGCTTGCTTATAGAAGTAAGGATATAGAAGTAATGGGATAATTTGGGAAAGGTTGGCCTAGACTAGGGGAAGATACCTCGAACGCCAGGATAAAGAGATAGAGCCAAACTAAGATAATTCCACTTTTGTCCTGGATTTTCCCTAAGTCCCTGAGTGAAGTTGAACAATTTACTTCACTCCTAGTGCTCCAGGATCCTTTACAATAATAAGAGATATTGAAGTTGATTTCTATAGAAAGTGTTTTATTTGGGGTAATGCTCTTTTTCATGAATAACTATACAAGTTTCCAATTATTACTGTAACAAATTACCACCAACTTAGTGACTTAAAACAACACAAATGTATTATTTTATAGTTCTGGTGGTCAGAAGTCTAAAATCAAGATGTTGCAGAGCAGCATTCTTTTTGAGGGTGTTAGAAACCATCTGAGAATTTGTCTCCTTGCCTTTTCTATCTTCTAGATGTTGCCTGCATCCTTTGACTAATGGCTCTCTCTTCCATCTTCAAAGTGCATCACTCTTACCTCTGGCTTTATCATCACATCTTTTCCTGATTTTGATCCTCTTGCTTCCCTCTCATAAGGATCCTTATGATAACATTGTGACCACCTGCATAACTAAAATAACCTTCCTTCTCAAGATCCTTCATCACATCTGCAAAGTCCCTTTTGTCATTGAAGGTAACATGTTCATAGGTTCTGGGGACAGCAATGAGGACATTTTTGGGGGACAATTATTTAGCCTATCCCAATCACTTATTGATCTCCTGGAACACTTAACATATATATTATGAATGCATCCCATTCTAGACCTCCAGGAATGGAGTCCAGAAAAAGGCATTTTAAATAAGCTTCCCCAAGTTTGAAGTGCCCTGCTGTGAGAAAAGGCACGTCACTAAAGATCTTTTAGGATAAGTATAAGAGTGAAATTAGTAAAACAGTGCTTTAAGATAAGCATTGACACGTTAAAATCATACAAAAGTTAAGTAATATTATGAGCTATTGAGTTTTTTTGTTTGCAGTCATTATTTATTTATTTATTTTGATAAGAGAAGATTCTGCATAGAATTTGGGTCAAAAAAAAGAACAACAGAAGGCAGTTGGTTTGGGTGTGAGAGTGTAGGCAAGCCTGCTCTTTTAGTCTAGGAACTATCCTATTTATTCAACTCCTTTGCTCCTTGGGGGAATCACTGCTTCATAAAACCTATTTTCCTATGACATTGCCTTCCAGCAAGGAACCCTCTCAAACCCTGTTGCAGCCTGTCACATGTACTGTGACAGCACCCACGCACATGGAAAGAGATTCAAAGCAAAGTCCTGAATGGCAAGATCTCCCTTCTCCCATCAGGTAAGGATCCTCCTATTTGTACTACTTTCCTTCCAGTTGTGCATGTGGCAAAGGATTCTGATTCCTGAGAGAAATGGAAAATTTCTCTTGCATTATGGTTAGTCTTTAGGAGGAGAGGCTTGCTTGCAGGAGATGGCTTTCTTATTTCAATTTGGCAGTTTCCCCTAACATAAACTCATAAGATAAAATCAACCAAGCTATCAGGGGGCTTCCTCCTGGAGGCAGGATCCTGAAGTCCTAGCAGATGGCTCAACGGAAAAGTAGATTTCTACACCTTGCATTAGGGAAATGGTTCTCAGCACAACCTGCGCTTTGAGATCATATGAGAGACTTAAAAACAAATTATCCTGGCTGGATATGGTGGCTCGCATCTGTAATTCCAGGACATTGGGAGGCCAAGGTGGGAGGATTTCTGGAGGCCAGAAGTTTGAGACCAGCCTTAGCAGCAGAGTGAGAAGCCATCTCTACCAAATTTTAAAATTAGCTGAGCATGGTGGTGCATGCCTGTAGTCCTAGCTACTCGGGAGGCTGACATGGGAGGATTGCTTGAGCCCAGCAGGCTGAGGCCACAGTGAGCTATGATCATGCCACTGCACTCCAACATGGGTGATGGAGTGAGACCCTGTCTCAAACAAAACAAAACAAAAAACTCCTCAAAAACAAACAAACAAAAAACAACCAAGAAAAAAAACTGTCTCTAGGCCCCATTCCTGCAGATTGTGATTTAAGTCATTTGAGAAGAATACCTGGTATCGGTAGTTTTAAAAAACTCTCCAAATAATTCTAATGCAAAGCCAGGGGAGAAAGCCGCTGATTAGGAAATCCTAAGTGGTTCCAGGTTAGGAAATAACTAGTAGTTACAGTTGTTACCATGTTTTAAAAAATGGAATACAGTTAAGAATCCTATTTTGGGTTGTACGCAAAACTCATTCAATATATTTATTACATGGCACTCACTTAGTGATGATTAAGAGTTAGAAGGGATTTTAGAAACATTCTAATGGGATTTAGTAGAAAGAAATTGGGTTTTGGAGACAGACAGACTTGAGTTTGAATGAATTTTGATTCTTCCAGTTATTAGCTGGGAAATCTTAGGCACTTAACTCTGCTAAGCTTCAGTTTCCTCATCTATGTACTCTGCATACAAATCCCTAATTTATGGATTTCTTAAAAGGAATAAATGAGACTTACATAAAGCCCCTGTCATATTAATAAGCACACAGAAAATATTATTACTCTCCCTTTTATACAGAGGAGGAATTTAGGCAAAAATAAATAAAGCCACACACACACACACACACACACACACAAGCCTCCCACTGAGTGTCCTTCCTAAGTAATACAATTACTAGCATAAAATCTGGGACTAGAATTGATGACTTCCAGTTAGAATCCAGTTCTTTTGTAGAATCACTGTAATGTGGCTGATGTATTATTCAGAAATAGTAACACCTTTCCCCTTTCAATCTTGCTTCTAGAGGATTATTGCCTGTAACGGCCCAGATAATCATGCCTCCGTTTCCTCCTCTTTAGCTACATAATTACATTTACAACAGCCAGTTAGGGCAGGCCAAGGCACACCTTATACAGCAATAATAATAATATGCTCTAGAGCAGATAATAAACATGCTACTTTGAATGAGAGAATGCTGCTAACTGTGGCTCCTCCCTGGCCAGCTCTAGCTGGTACCACTCCCTAGATTTGAATATAATTCTAGAACCGTGTTGCTCAATACATTAGTCCTAGCCACGTGTAGCTATTTAAAATTAAAATGAACTCAAATTAAATCAGTTAAATAATTTGGTTACTCAGTTGCACTGGCCACATTTCAAATGCTGAGTTGCCACTTGGTGACCAGTAGCTACTGTACTGAACAGCATAGATATGAAACATTTACATCATCACAGAAAATTCTATTGGGCAGTGTTGTGTTACAGGACTTTATATCTTTGGATTTTTGTTATATCTAAATTTATGAATTGAATTTGCTCTATTAATAGCTGTTAATTATGTAGCTATAAAATGGGGAAAAGTGGAATTTGATATGAAAATAAGCTGAGAGAAAGGGTACAGGAGGAAAGAGAGAATAGAGTTGATTTGCCAGAACTGACATCTGGCAGTTGACAATTCAAGCAAGAATAAACTGTCCCTTAGGTTAGTAGGCAGAAACACCCTGGCTAAAGAGTTCATTATGCTTGTTTCTGAAAGGCTGGGGATGGCACACTGATACAAAGCTCTGGCAGCCAGTGCTCCTACTGGGCTCCCAGTGGGTTCCTGCGGGCAGCTGTCACTATGGCAACTCTCAAGATTGAGGCCGGAGCCCTGAAAACAGCTGTTCTCATGCCATTGCCCCACTCCTGACATCCATCCTGAAAAGCCCTAACCAGGCAAATCGATCAATCCCTGTGGAATCTCCAGAGAGCTCAATTTAGGCACAATTTATTTTAGTAAAAAGTAAGACTTGAAAAGAAGTTCAGACATTAAACCTAACCAGCAAATGTAATGTTAGGCCTCTTTCTGTTAAAAAAGAAATCAAAATATAAATTTCCCTACATCCTGTCACTATTTTGGATTCTCAGCTATGAAAGCACTGTCCCCTTTCCCGGCATTAAAATAAAGTTCCTCAGTTAGGGTGAATGTGGGAGTTATTGGTGCTGTTCAGCAATGTTTCTGTTCTCCTTCCAAACACATTGTGGGACAGCATGACCCAAACTTCTTTTTTTTCTATGAAAGATTAAAGCATCTTTGATGGGATCAATTAAGACAAAAGGAAGTAAAATGCAGTTCTATTTCTGTCCATGTAACTTATTTTGGCCAGTGCACTGTGAGCGGAAGTGACGTGTGTTATTTCCAGTTAGAAACCTTTAAGAAGCAGGGCACAAGAAGCTGATTTCCTCCCCCTGCCTGCAATGTTGCAGACGGTGGAGGCTCCATCAGTCTTAGCACCTGAAAAAGGATGATGGAATACCTCACCCACCGAAGACGGACCTGGAGTGAAACCATGTTTTAAGCCATTGAGGTTTGGAGGGGTTTTTGTTACTACAGCAACAAATTTAGAATCTTCTAATACCATGCATATATGAAAAAAACTACAGAAAGAATTAAAAAAACTGAAGAAAATTAATTATTTTAATGTAAACTGCTAATTTCAAGAGTATCCTATCTATTGCAGGATCAGCTTAAATAAAAAATCTGTGTAATGGTGTGACTTTTTTCATGCCAATATTATTTGTTTGTAAACAAGATATGTCAGTCTGGGTTTATATTAAAGCAAAAAATTGGTCTGATACTAGCAATTCACTTGGTCCTCTTAGACCAATTTTTATATACATAAAAATATTTATGACACCTATAAAGAGATATTAACAAACATCTTTAAAATAAAATATTCTAGTACTTATATTTAAATAAATAGCAACATACGTAGCCTGTGGGAACGTTATTTGACATTTTTAAGATTATTCTTTGGGAATCCTGGGGAAAAGTTTGGAAGATATGTGCATCATTTTTATTATTTTGGATACAACATTTTAACTTTACTAGTTCAACTAGTTCAACATAGTTGATTCTGAATGATCTGTGGATATTACAAGATGTTGAATATACTTTTAATGTATATCTATTTGCCACAGTTAAAGCAATATTCCAAACAATGAAACAATGCAAAAAAAATCAAGGCTGCTTTAATCAATGAAAACCACCTTATTGTAAGCACACAATCTCTCCCCAAAATGCGGCTTGTTTGGATATATCAATCCTGATATGTGGGTATGTCTCATCCATCACTTCAAATTGCTTTTGAAATTATACGTAATATAAAAGTTTAAAAATTGAAAAATTAAAGCAGTCATTTTTTTATAATCACAAAACCATACACAGACTCTAAACACCCACTGAAGATAAATAAATATAAAACATTAAAAAATAATCCTGGTGGATTTTATAAATGTCATGGCTGGGATTTCTATTTTTATTTGATACTCAGAAAATAAAACATTTATTTTAGCATCACACACACATACATATATATATTTTAATACAGGAAATTTAGAAATTAACCAGGTTGCCTCAGCATTAACTCCTCCTACTTCTCTTCAGGATCTAGGATGTTCTGCCTGTTGGCCAGTAAGGGGAGCCATCACAAAGTAATTACAGACACATTTACATGACAACCTTTCCTCATAGACTTGAAGTTTGTACGGGTTTTTCTAATACACATCTTGCTTTTCAGTGAATTTTGTAGGTCAGTACTGACCACACATTGTCTGTACACGCCCAGGCTGTCATAGCAGGCCACCAGATAGCAAAAGCTGCATAAAAGCTCAGATGCTGTGCTGTTTCTTTAGAAGTCTCCTTTTCCCATGTCTCATGCTGTTAGAAAAAGCTTCTATTACCCAAGATCCAGGCCAAAAGGCTCTGATCTGAGCCCTGCTGCTGCTTTAATTGTCTGCCCCTACTCAGCTCTCTTTATTAACCCCTCTCACCCCTCCCAATAATAAATGTAAATTACATGTTTCTTTCAAGTCTACCTACCCAATTCTTTCAGGAAAAGCCATTTGTTCCCATGCACCTGGAGCTAATTTTCACTTCTTGCATTTTATCCACTGAACCAAGCTCCTGCCCTGCCGCCTTCTCCCAGACTCCCCTAGATGACACTTTACCTCTTCTGGAGGCCTGAGCTGATGTGTTTAAAGGCTGCCCAAGAATGAAATAATTCAACACTGAGTTTCCCAGGCAGGGTATTTCTCTGTATTGTTTCAAATACCTAAAAAGATGAGGGCAAGTGTTCGAGTGTGGCACCTAGCCAACCAGAGTTGTTTCAAGAAAAGTCAATAATGTATATTACAAACATGTTTTGGTGACCAAATACAGCCTCCCAGCTATAGGTCTCCCCTAGAAAAGTGAGGCAATTATCTCAATCAGTCAAGTGAAAAGGTCCATTTATGCTTCAATTCTCTGGCTAATTCAGGCAAAAGTAAAATTTTCATCTGAATGATCTCAGTAATTGGCTTGCTGCTTTGCTTTACCAGAGAAAAGCAAAGAAACAGGCTGTTCTATACTGACAGGGTGCTGGTAATCACGGAGAACTTGTGCATAGAAAACATCGATGAGAAAGCACATTAGTAGAGACTTTGTTGAGAAATTTCAACAATAGATACAGCCTAATCATAGATGATAAATGAGACCTTTAGCGATCTTTTTTTCCTTCCGTTCACCTGCCCACCAACCACTTTTCCTTCAGTATTTCAGGTCCAGAGCAGGTATGCCACTAGGAACAAATCAACAAATCTATTATCCTTGACTTCTTCCTCTCCTTTAATTTCCATTCCACTTTCTACATCTTTTGAATGTTAACCCCTCTGTATTCCCATAGCCATTGTCTTAGTTCAGACAACCAGTGGTACTTTCCTCGAACATTCATCTATTTGATATTTATAGAGGGTCTTTTATATGAAGGTTCAATGCCAGGTACTGCAAATACGATGAGCAGAAAGACAGACATGAATTCTATTGATCACAGCTACTCTTAATTGGTTTACCTGCTTTCTATCTCATACCTCTCCCCTAATCCATTATCTTCCTTGCTGTCAGATTCACCTTTTGAAGTGCCAAGCCAGGCACTACTTCACTGCATAATAGCCAAAGTCCTAAGAATGAGATACAAGGACCTTGATGATCTGACATTGACTTCATAGTCATTTTCCCTTCCGGCCACTTTCTACTGGTCTTATATTTGGCCAATCTGAACTTTCCACGGTTGCCTGTGATGGCTGCTTTGATCCAAAACTCCTGTTTTCCCCTTTGTCTGGCTAATTTATATCTACAGTACTTTTTCATTTGGTTTTAATTATTAAAATTATCTTCCCTATATTCTGTCTTCCTAGACTTCTAACCTCTGTTTTCCTAGACTTTTTTCTCTTGATTCCACAGGCAATAATTTCAAGCCCCTTTAGCTGTCTAAAGAAAACTTGTATTCTGTGTAAACATTCATTCTTTTAACTAGCCGTTTGTTGTGTTTTTTAGCTCCTTTACTGTTCTGATTGTACTCCTCTGAACACATTTCAGTAAGTGGATATTCCTTTTAAACTGCAGTAGCCATAATTGAACTTGGTATTCCATGTGTGATCTGATTTTCAGGAAGGACAATTCCTGTCCTGGTAAATACACATGTTCCTTTTTAAAACCTGAGCTCAAGACTTTCCATTTCTCTCTCAACTCCTACTCTGGATTCTCTTGGATACAAAATCATGTCTTTATTTCCTTCTTTTGAATCCCAAATCTGGCTGTGATGGATATGGAGATGCACCCCTCAGGTTTCTTTCAGGGCTGACTTGTTACTTCTTTTTCAGAGATGACCTCAGTTGCAGAGTGATGCCTTGTTCAAAAGCCCAACCTTCCTTAGCTATCCACATCCAACGACTGACCATGGAGGACATATAAAGACCTGAAAATTTTGGCTCACTAGGGGACAACTCCAAAGGGTCATATGGCTCTGGAGTTCTCTGAGGGCTGGGCTGAGGCTCTGTCACGCCTGCTTCATAATTCAACTTGTCTCTCTGTTCGATTGCTTCCTCCTCCTGGCTTCCACAGCTGTTGAAACTCAATAAATATCTTGCAAGTCCAACTCCATTTTAGAGTCTTTAAAAACCCAGTCTGACGTTTGGTACCAGAATGGTCCGAAAATGAAGTCGAAAAGATAAATTTTGAAGCTTTATCATTTGTCGCTTGGCTAGTAATGTGGACTCCATCACTGATGGTACTGAGGCGCAAATAATCCAACGGAAATGAAAAGACCCTGAAACAACAGAGAACAGGAGGTGCCACGTAACTGCTGAAAAGCAGGTGGATGCAATTATCATAATGAGCAGCAGAGCCAGACTGGCAGCCAATGGGGCTTGACCCACAGAGAGTCACGGAGATGGTTAATAGAAACTCATAACCCTAGGGACTAAATAGATGGGCAGCCAACAAGGATACTTTGGTTTATACCATCACAAGAAATTAGGGTAAATAATTAGAAGCCCCAATTATTGAAGGAACTCACCCCAATAAGGTAGTCATGCCAATAAGATGTTGTAGTCTTTTGCCCACTTTCCAGATCTGAGTTAGTTTTCAGACCCAGGACCCACTGACTAAAGAAATGGCCAGTCCCTAGGAAGAAAGACCCAGCTACACAATGCAAGTATATATGATGATGATTCCCCCAGTCCATCTTTAAAAGTACCTACAACTGTTTACTCGGGTGACTATGTACAAGGGAAAGGGGAACACTCAAAACATTTTAGGACTGTTTGACACTGGGTCTGAGTGGACATTGATACCTGGAGAACTGAAGCCTTACCATGGGGCCCTCCTGTTCTAAAGTGGGAGCATGTAAGAACCAGGTAATAAACAGACTCCTGGCAGAGATCTGGCTTGCAGTAAGTCCACTAGGTCTGAGGACCCACAGAGTGGTCATTTTCCCTGGCTCCAAGTATGTAATTGAAGTTCTCATGTTTGGAATATATGCAATCCCAACAGTGAACCTTTAGTGAGTGGGACAGAGGCTATAGAAGTGGGGAGAGCCAAGTGGATGTTTCTGAAATTGTTCGTATCCCCCACCCAAATCAAGGTAGTAAATAAAATACAAGTTGTATCACAGGGGGAATAGTGGAAATTATTAGTACCTTTAGGAACCTAAAAGATATAAGGGTGGTGGTTGCTATCATATCCCCACTTAAGTTATCTTAATGCAGTGACTTGCTCTTGCAGAACACAGAGATCCTGGGAAATGAGAGTAGATTATTGCAAATTCAATTAATTGGTAGCCTCAACTGCAGTTGCTGTGCCAGATGTAGTATCTTTGCTAGAGTGGGTTAACCAACCTCAGTAACATGGATGAGGTCATGTGAACGGCAAATGTGTTTGTTTCTATTCCAATTAGAAAAAGAGGATCAGAAATTGTTTGCATGTGCATGGAATGGTCAACAATATATATTTAGTTTTGTATCCTGTCATAATATAGCACAAAGAGATCTCAACTCTCTAGATTTCCAACAGAATACCACTCCTTTATGATATTATGCAAATTAGGCCAGATGAGCAATAACTTGTCAGCATGCTGGTGGCATTGGTGAAACACACACAAAATGGAGGATAGGAGATAAACCCTTTGAAGAGGTAGGAGGCTGCCACACTAATATAGTCTTTAGGGATTCTGCGGTGTGGGGAGTTCAGGTTGTCTCTTCCATAGTAAAGATACATTATTACATGCTGCAACTCCCACCATGAAAAGAGAAGCACGACACTTGGTAAGCTTCTTTGGATTCTAGATGTGACAACGTATTTCTCATTCAGGAATACTGCTCTGACCCGTATGTTGGGCAATGTAAAAGGCTGCCAGCTTTGAGTGAGACGTAGAGCAGGAAAAATCTCAGTAGGAGGTATTGGTTGCAGTCCACCAAGCCCTGTTGTTGGGTCATGTAGGCCAGCAGACACCGTGATATTAGTGGCAGCAGTGGTGGGAAAAGATGCTGTGTGGAGGTTATGTCAAGTGCCAGTGATAGAATCCTAACATAGGCTATGGGATTAAAGCTTTGCCATTTGTAGCAGTAATTTGTATGCTTTTTGAGAAACAACTCCTGATATATTACTGAAGCCTCAGAGATTACGTGCCTGCTATGGGACACCAAGGCACTGCACCTGTAGAACCACATATCTTAACGCAGGGCTAGCAGAACTTTAAGAGATGGATTCTAGAAGTAGAAAACTTGGATCGAGCATAAATAGGACTGGAAGACACAAAAAAAGCTGCATGATAAGACAGTCCCATCTTCCATGTCATTTGCCACCGTTGTCCCTGAACCTCTTCCACAGCTCATCCCTCACTCCATATGGAGGATGCCACATGGCTCACTGCTGGAGGAGGAAAAAGCCTTCAGATTTGGTTTACAGATGGGCTGGTTTAGTAGGTGGATGCCAAACAAGCCAAAAATGCATGGCACCTACACTGCAGCCTTGTTCAGGAGTAGCTCATGGGGCTAGAGAAAAATCCTTAAAATAGGCAGAGCTTTAAAGTCCACCTGGTCATTCTCTTTGTGTGGAAGAATAAATAGGAGCTGTTAGAATATATATGGACTGATGGGTAGAAGTGAATAGCCTGGCTCAGGATGCTGAAAGCAGAGATATCAGAAGATTGGAGAATAGGAGGCTCAGAGTATAAGCATGTGAATGACATGTGAGAGTGGACACAAAGTGTGAAGATCTTTGTGCCACATGTTAACACCTATCAACTAGAGAGCACCCACCGCAGAAGACACATTAAACAACAGTGTGGACCTGTGTTGTCCAATATTGTATGCACTAGCCACACGTGGCTACTCCAAATTGAAATGTGCTGTAATTGCAAAATACACACTGGATTTCAAAGACTTAGTCTTCCAAAAAGAATGTAAAATATTACTAATAATTTTTATATTGATTACATGTTGAATTTTTTATATATTGGATTAAGTGAAATATATTATTAAATTAATTTTATCTTTTTGTTAACTCTTTTTAAGGTGGCTATGAGAACGCTTAAAATTACATATGCAGCTCACATTTGTAGCTCACATTACATATATTTTTTGATAGGATTGATATAGACAGAATAACTTGGCCGGTTGGCAGCAAGCAGCCAGCCTCAGTTATCGGCTACCCCAGGGCTGCTGTGATAGGTACATGGATTGGGTGGCAGTGGGAGCCACGAAGGCTCTTCTTGGGTCCATGAGCATGGCCTGCCACTTACCAAGACTGATAAAGCTCCTGCTGCTGCCAAATGTACAGTCTGCCGGCAACAGAGACTGATGCTGAGCCCTCCATATGGCACTATCCTTCTGGAGCCTAACCAGACACTTGTTAGCAGATTGATTACATTGGGCCCCTTCCATCTTAAAAGGGCCAGAGATTTTTTGTATTTTTATTTGTTGTTTGTTTTAAATAAAAATAGACATATATTCCAAGTATAAGTTTGCCATTCTTACCTGCAGGGCCTTGGCAAACACCGTTATTCAAGGACTAACAGTATATTTGATCTGCTCACATGGGATCCCACATAACATCATATCAGAGCATGGGCACATGATCATGAGACCCACTGATCATATCACAGACTTCAAAGCTCCCGGCCTGACAGAGCGTTGACTGGCCTGTAGAAGGTGCAGTTGAAGTGCAAGTTTGGAGATGATGTTCCGCAAGAATTGGTTACTATCCTCCAGGATCCAGTATACACATTGAATAAAAAATCTTTACATAATAATATGTCCCCCATAGGAAGAACACATGGGTCCAAACTCCACTGGGTGGAAGAAGGAATGTCTCTACTTAACATGACCCACTGGAGAAAACTGTGCTTCCTATTCCACAATTCTATAGGGTTAAATGTCTTTGCAGTCTTAAAGGTCCTAGTCCCCAAAGAGGTCATCCTTTTATCAGGGGACTAAAGAGTCTCATTGGACTTAAGCTATTGCTACATCCTAGGATTTTTAGGCAAGGAGAAAAAATACCTCACCATCTTGGTAGAGGTATTTGACCTTGATCCTCGGGAAGAGATGGGCCTACTGTTACATAATAGGAGCAGGAAGTAATATTCACTTAGGTGCCTTTTGGCTCTGGGTCACACCACCAAGTAAGCCATTGAAGCTAGCAACTGTGTTTGCTGAAGCTGAGAAGAATGTAGAATTAATAGTGAGAGAGGGAGATGGTCAGTTTTAGTTGTGGCTTTAGGACCAGCCAGAGTGGCAGGAACTGTAATTTATTTTACTAACCTTGCTCCTTTAAGTTTTCCCCAGGGAGAGAGGCCCACCAGAATCCTGAAGGAGCCGTTCCCTGAAATTTAAGTGATGACATGAATCTGAGGACCTGAGGGATGGATGTGGAGGACACAGAGCTGTTTTACCTTCAGAAATTCCCTTTCAAGGAAGGACTTGTCCCAGGTCCTAAGAGCGCTGTCAGAAAAACATCCTCCAGCTCTCAGCTCTTTTCAGGCTTTCTCCTCACTGCAGGGTGCCAACTCATCTGAGAGCACTCCCTTTCTGCCGCAGAAGACATCCAGAGACTGACTGTGGCGTGGCTATAAAGGCCCAGCCATTTCAGCCCACGAGGGGACGACTCAGAGGATCCCTTATCCTCTAGAGCACTCCAGTGGGGTCGGTCCGCATCACAGCCTGATTTCTGTCTTTTCCTAATCTGCTTCCTCCCGCTAGCTCCCACAATAATTGATTCCTCATGGAAATCCTGCATGCTAAACTCCATCTCTAAGTTGTGTGCTTACAGCAAACACAACCTGAAACACTAGCCTTTCTAAAGCTTCAGTCCTCTCTGTCATTTAGTTCCATATATATATATATATATATATATATATATATATATATATTCTCTCCTTAAAATTCTCATTCGCTCCAAATCTTATATCTTTGTCTAAGCTCTTGACTTACATTTCCTTCCATCCATTTGTTATTTTCACTGAGTATCCCAGCATCAATTCAAGCTGTCCAAAATGAACACATCTCTTCCTCCTTATAACATTCTAATTTATGTTGATGATGTCTATCTTCTTATGTCCTTCCCCGTATTCGACCTATGATATTTTAGGCTCATAATTATTTTGTTACCTTTAATCTCTCACATCGTAATAGGCTTTCAAATAGCTGACTTTTTCTCTGCTGTAATTACCCACATCTTTCTACTTGCTTGTTTAGGGGGACTCTGCCTGTCTTTTCCCCCACTGCCTCCTCATTGTAGCACATTCTTGCACAGTATCCTAAATCAGAGTAGGTTCTCAACTCCTATTTTTTCTAATGAATACTGACTGCAATAGCTACTGCAAAGATTTTTACTCTGGCATTTCCATCCTCCCAAACTGTCTGTGCACTGTAGCCACACTGATATTCCATACTGCAAATCACTCTTATTTGATTGATTTTCCTTTTCTAAAATCTTCAGGATTTCCTGAAGGAAATATCTTTATTTCCCTAAGGATATAAGCCAGATTCCTTGGGTTGGTCTTTAAAGCTTTGCACTATCTAAATGCACTCTCCTAACCTGATTTGTCATTTGTTCCTGATAGTAAATTATCTGTTCTTAACCAGGTCCTTCTGCAGCCCACCAGAAAAGTAATGTTGTTCTGATCAGCCTTTCCTCAAATTGTTCCATAATGTGGACTATGGGGGTGCCCCTGCTAGCTGAAATTCTCCCTTTCTCTGAATCTGACACCTTTTCCACTGTTTCAACCAACCATCCTTCCCTCGTCTGAACTCCTATACAGGAGTGGACTTTGCATCACTCATTTTTGTACTTTGCATACATCAGTAAATGTATTTTAAGCCTCTACCATGTTTTAAACACTAAGCTGAATGCTGAGAAGACAGAGAGTAATGAGAAGTGTTTTCTGTTCTCAGGAAGTACTGAGGCGGAGTAGATGCATAAATAAGCTAGTGCAGTGAGACTCGAAGGGGCTCTAATACATGTCTGCTTTGCATAAAACAACAGGCAATCGATTTTCAGGAGTACTGGAAGGGCAACATAAAGGGAGGAATATTTGCGTTTTCTTTTGAAAAATAAATAGATGGTCATTAGAATTGTGCTGTCAGGATAGGTTTATGGGGTGTATATTCTTGGCAGAAGAGACAAGCTGAACAGAAGCAGGGAAAAATGGACTAGCAGGTGAAATCTAAGGAATCGCTCTTGTGGGCAGCAGAAGACATGGGAAGTAAAGGGAGAGCTTGTACCCAGATCTCAGGCGACCTTGTGAGGCATTCCAAGGAGTATGAATTTTGTTTTGTTGGCAGTGAGGAGGAAACACCACAAAACATGTTTAATTCAGTGAATAACATGTTCAAATTTGAGTTTTAGGGTGATCACACAATCACATATTATTATTTGCTTTTAAAAATATAGATCCAGTCTCTAAATATAAAACAAGTTGTTGGAAGAAAGTGTCTTGGATATGATAGGAGATTTAAAAAAATGCAATTTTTTCCTTCATCCTACTGCCAATAAAAGTTAAGTTTCAGTTACCTTAAGCCGGTAGCTTTAAACAGATGGGCACATATACGTACCATGCATATGCATATATTCTAAACATCAAATCACACGGATTCTGCTTTAAGCAAAGCAAAACAAAAATACTACTAAGCAGTTAAGTGAAAGGATACTACTTACAAAAGATTGAATTTGTCCTTGTAAAAATAGCCTCCAAATTTCATTTACATAAAGAGCTCTCCTCTGGCCCTTGTGTTTGTTTACACATCATCACTTGATGAAGGGGTTGAATAGCTGAGAAAGTAAAGTGCTATAAGCATCTTCACTTAGGGATAAATCCTAATAAAGTTAACACATATTTGAAATGACAATGTAATGAACCAGTTCACAGGAACTGGCTTCACACACAACTTTTCAAGAATATTATCTGTTACACAGTGGAAGGGAGGTATCCTTGTGTGTGCTGGGACAGCGTAACGGATTGCAGCTCAAGATGTAAGAACAAAGGTTTTACACAACAGGCAACAGAAATGCAACAGTAGATACAACTTAGAAACCGGTTTTACTCTGCTGCAAACAAATGGACAAGATATTGTACAATATATAATAAAAAGTACAGCATAATACAAGTGCCACTAATAAAAGAAACTTAAGGATAAGACTTAAAAATGCTTATTTGTTATATATATATACACACTGCAATAAAAAGCCACAATAAATACACGAATTTCCATGTCATTCATAATAAATACTGAAAATATAAATACAGAAGACTACAGCTAATATGAATAAATTATTACAACATAAGGTCCAGGTTAAGTTCTGTTGAATATTATTGTAGCTTATTTTATATACCCTTTGGCATTTTTGATGTTATAACTTATACACAAGAGAAATCAATCTAGAAACTGTGTGACATACAACATGACATCTTAGTGTAACATGACTGTATGTATGGACTGGAGTTCATTTTCCTCCTTTTCAACTGTTTTAAGTCATTAGATTGAACATAACTAATAAATATCTATTGAAGTACTGTTGATATTGAGTAAAAGAATAAAAATCAGTTGAAAGATAAAACTAATCATAACGTCACAAAATACAGTTCAGTGGCTTTTCTGAGTTTTTAAAGTTACTTTTTTTTGCCAGCAACAAACGAACAAAAAATAAGAAAACAAATATTCTCAAAAGACTTCCCTTGTGTAAGGACCATTCCCAATATCTGAATGGTTCAACACAGACTGAAGGATAACACCCAAGTCCTTTGGATCATTTGATCTACCAATACATTCAGCTCACTAGATTCCACCAGAATTTGCAAATGTACCAAATTTCTATGGCAGTTGGAAAGTGAGACATAGTTGATGTCTAAAACTATGATCAAGATGAAGACACTGCAAAAAGTGACATATGTTTATGCAACCAATTATACATATTTTTAAAATGGGAAGCATGTATTTTTGACAAATGTCAAATGATCTATCAAATTGATTTACCCTGTGACACTGAGGGAAACGCACTGAAAGAACAAAGTGCCATTTTCTGCATAAACAGGCATTAACCAGTACATATGTATTAATAGTTCTATCTTAAAGGCTAGTACACCAGAAATTCAATAAACTAAAAATAAAGCAGATCAACTTTACTAAGACACAATAAAGGCTGAGATTCTTAGGAACAGAGCTGTAATCTACAGGTTTATTTTTATTTTATTTTTTTACTATTTCTGTACTGTAAATTTCTAGCATTTATTATACATCAAACACTTTTGAAACATGTTTCACAAACTATGCCTCAGACTTATTTCAATAGAGGTGCCTAGAGTCAATTAAAACATGGGCCAAATTTTATTCAACATTCTTTACATGATCATTCTATAGCATTAACCTTTTTTTTTTTTTTTAAATAAAAAAGGTCATTTCCCCCTAGTGTTATTTGTGGGGAGTAACCACACTGATGTGGCTGTCATTTCACAAGAGCATCTGAGTTTGGGAGATATGCAGCTGTACCAAGATTGAAAAAAATCCCATGGAGAAAGGAAACATTGATTTCGGGGGTGCTCCTCATCTTCTGGTGAGTTCTGACTCTGAGTTAGGTGTCAACTCTGAGCAGATAAAAAAGGCTCTGAAAGCTCCAGGGAGTGCTTGAATCAAGTGATGTAACCAGAAAAATCACCATTTTCCAGGACTCCTCCCTTCGTTTTCAGGCCTTGTCAAGAAGACAAATTTTTAAATCATTTTCCTGACCCCTGAGAAAGCAGGAAGCCATTGTTTAAATAACATAGGGACAAAGGCTGGGATCAAATGGTGGCTGTGTAAATCTCTGGAGTCATTTTATTCCATCAGACTCTTCACAACTACTCCTATCTCCCACAGGAGAAGTGGAAAAACTTTGGATTCTTATTTGTCATTTTAAGCCAAGGAAAGATTAATGAGAAGGTCATTACTTAGAAGTAAGAATGTAGAAAATGCTTAATTTTTATAATTGTAACTTCTTAGAAAATGCAACAGCTTAAAAGTCAAGTCATTTGATCCTAGTTCTGATGTTTGTCACTGGGGATCTGAAACAGTCACTTTTCCTGACATTACCTACTGACATAAGAGCAATCACAAAAACAAACAACGACAACAGCAAAAATGAAAACCTAGTACAGCCATATTTGTCAAAAGCTGGTCATGTTACAGACCATTGTCTCTGAATCCGTGTCTTTCTTTAAAAATCTGATTTCTTAGGAGACTTACGGAATGATCACATATTAATGTAATAATCACCAAATGTAGGGGGAAACCCAACTTCCCTTGAATCCCCTAGTACAATGGCCCAAATCACCACAACTGTTGCCAGGTGCCTAACCCTCAAAGACTGGCCAAGATATTTTCTTATTGTGAGAAAACCTAAGAGAGCTGAATTGTGTTGCCAAGGAAATTGCCTTCCCTAGAGATGTTAAGAATAGATGGCAATCTCTCCTGTTGGGCATGCCTAAGTGACAGTCTTCCCTGGTGGTAGATCGATGAGCCATATGACCTCTGGAGATCCCTCCTAGTCTCAGGACCATAAAATTTGAAGAATACAGAAGAATCTCAAACTTTCCATTATTCACACACAGTTGGCCATTGTGAGTATCTTTGAAAAGATTAAACTATTCTGAGATCCCCATTTGGCATGACTAGTGACTAATGAATCAGGGTTCAGATGGTAACCCGTGGCAGTGGGCTTTATTTGTTTGAGACACAAATGAAATGACTTTGCCAACTATTACATCTTAAAATCAATCACTTTCAGATATCACTTGGATACCATCAAATAACTCAAGTATCAACACTAAATAAATTAACAACAACAACAACAATGACCACCAGGCAACAAGTTTCTAGGTTAGATACTTAGGTTTTTCTACTTCAGGGTAATTGAGATTTAGAGTTAATTTTTTCTTCTCTTTTTTATTAAATAAAGTTGCAAAAATGTATATAGGTCTTTAAATTTGTTTTAAAGACGGGTGGCTTTTTTAATGGCTAAGGAAAAAAAGCTTGGTGACCACATGAAAAAGAGGAGCAAAACAAAATTGGATACAATGTATTACAAAGGTAGAAATTTCAAACTCCTTTTCCATAGGTCCCTTATGTAGAGACAACAGCAAAACCATTATTAGGAAGCCATATCCCTGACAAGAAGGGTAGGGGGTAGTGGCCTTATCCAGTGTGGCAGTAGGACTTGATGAAGGTCTCTGGTGATACAAGTAACTAGATAAATTTAAAAGAGACATTTTCTAAGTCAATTTTCTTCCAAATACTCATTAATAAATACCTTTTAAGATAATCCCAAGACAGATAAAAATATTGGGAGAAAACCAAAAGAGAAAGGGAAGAGATACTCTAACAAAGAAGCTACTCTAAAGTTACAACTAAAACTGTTCAATCAGGTCACATAAATTAACTTAGACAATGGCAAGGCTAATTTCTACCATAAATTTGTTTCCTTCTAACTCTTTCTAATCAATATACTTTATCTTAAAAATATTTAAATGGCCTCACATGTCACTAAAATGAGTTAACGAATGAACTTAACTATCACCGTGGTAATGATAAAGAGAGGAATTACATCATTAGTGTGCTGAATACAAATGTTATCCAAAATAAATTCTATCACATTCCTTCGAAACTTTAGTCCTGTCAGAAACTTTTATGACAGATGACATAAGATGACACAGTGAAGTTGACATTTCTTGAATTATAAGCCAATGCAAAGGATCAAATTTATAAAAGCAATTACCCTGTATAGTGATATATTTATCACAAGTAAAAGAACGTAGTCACCAACGTGACTTACATCTTTGAAATGACTTCATTTCCCATGGATACAACAAGTATCTGTATTTACTAAAATTCCAGGCTAGATGTGAATATTTTAAAAATCTACATATAAAAGTAAACTGAAACATATTGTTTTAGGCTTTGAATCTGGTCATATTCACTCTCCTGGTTCCCATCATTCTATTGGCATTAACACTCTCAGGATAGGAAACCCAAGACATGCCAAGACAGCACAGACTTAGACTAGCCTGAGAACTGATCACCAGGTAAAACACAGGTCATATCAAATGTTTCAGCTTGAATTTCTGGAAAAAGGAATAAAACAAAACACCTGCGTTGTTTAGGAAGGGAGTCTCATGGTCCAGTTTGAAAAAGCCAAGAAAGGAGTCAAAATAAAATTTAGAAGTGACTGTTTTAAGGACTCACATTGAATATCTAGATTTGGTAGGTAAAATGTGAAAGAAGAGCTTTTTTAAATGTCAGCACTTTTTACTTTTGACAATCATGAAAGTCATTGATCACTTATTTTAATATAAAATGTGTTCAAATTTTTTAACAAAATAGTTTCTTTAGAATGCTATAGGTGTGTGTTTTTATTTTCTAAAGCATCAAATGACTTATAGACAGTAAAAATGTAATTGATATGAATGTTGGTCAGCAGACGTGAGCACCAACTGGGCTGAAAGGGTGTCCACATTGTAACTGCCCCTTCTAGGTTTGGGGCTGCCATTTGTAACTCTAGTGTTTATGATGTAGTAAGATCTAGCTTAGCTCTGCTGAGCATTATTTTTTATAATTCCTAGAAGACACCACCACTTATTAAGCTTTTATTGCATCCTCACTTCCACTCTGATACTTCCATAATTCTAGTGGGTATTTAAATTGCTGATATTCAATTAAGTCAATCAAATTCTTTACTACTGTAGAAAACATCTGATGAGCTGTGCTATTGGTGCAGAGCTACAGCATTTTGGCTTAGGCGTTTTTGTTATTCCAGCTCTTGTTAGCAGATTTCAGAAAAAGTAATGCAATCAGAAGCTGAAAATTCACATTAGACCTAATATAGAGTAATCAAGCCTTTAAACTTTGGGTTTTGGTTGTGGTAAGAATACAACCAACAGTTCCAATTTAAAATTACAGATAAGTCTTGCCTTTGAAAACACAAAGGTGCTTCTCATTAAAGCTTGGTATTTAATACACTGGCTATAATGGCACTGCAAACTGTCATCAAGAGAATAAGGAGCAGAGATGCCACTTTAAAGAGAAATATTGAGTTATATTTGGAGAAATAGAAGGCTTCATGACACCTTTTAAAAGGCAGTCTCCTGTTGGCTTCTGAGAATATAAATTTTCCACCTGCTAATTTGATGGTTTGTAACTCCAGCTGAAAGTGATGGAGTCTAACAACCTCTCTGTTTTCCACCTGCTGCAAAGTGATGTCTTTGGAATTTGCAACAGGATTTTGCTATTTTGATAGGCTTTTTATAAATAGAAGTAAGAGTGATTGTGTTCCACACTGTTGTCTTAAAAGTTTCCTGAAATGTTTCCTGGGTTATGCATGAGTCAAATCCTCCTTGAAACTGTCTGATAGGAATTTGCTGGTGTAAATTTAGCATCACTTATATAGGTCTAACATTGAAGAAGCAATTAATCGAAAATTTCTTTTTCATTTGATTCAGTCCTAGCTGAGTCCAGATTTAATTCATACATTTCAGATGGAGGGAGAGAGATGAAGGACGATCCGGTGAGTTCTATTAATTTAGGAAAAGGAAGCATCTTTTAGTTGCAGCTCACATATAATTAGACAAGAACTGATGTCAGTTTTTCTAATATCACTTGATAAAATCACATATTAAGAGGATTTGAGAAAGCTTGATTATTTCATGCCACCTTTCATTAACATTATCCATTAGAATTTGTAGCGTTCTCCTCTTTTTACTACTCAAGACAATTGTTCTAACACAGCATGTGTTCAGTACATATTTGTTGAAAGAAAGAATTGATATTTAATAAATTTTGAATATAAAGACCAAAGAGTCATAAACTTGTGCAACAATAACAAAAATTGAAATAAAAGAAACAGTGATTAGCAAGCTATAGAAAGTAAATCATGGTATGTTTTCCTGTTTAATGGTAATCATACCAAAATTTTGCCTAGAAGTCATCTATTAGAGTGTAAAATTTTAAAGAACATAGCCACTTAACATAATCTCTTTGCTTCTTGATTAATTTGTAACTAGTGTTTTTGCAACTCATAGTTTTTTTTTGGAGGGGAGGGATTCAGGGAGTATTGCAGAGCCATATATGATTGTGAAGATTTTAAACATACTAAGAAACATTAGTTTCACATTTACTGTGGCTGTCACATTGAGAAAATGGTTTTGTCACAAAGAAATGATGGGCTTTCAAAAAGTAACTATATTATTCAATCAACCAAAAGACATGAGACAAATGAATTTTACCCATGTCTTAATAATTAATGATCAAGAGATAAGGAGGAAAAACTTAAGTAATTCTCTTTCATTGACTTCTTTCTCTCAAAGGAAATTGGGAATGACAAAGGAGATGCAAGCTGCTTCAGCCACTTGACTTTCAAATCAATTTGGCCAGGATTATAACTGGGAATTAAATCCCATTTAAAGGTATAGGACTGGTACTAGAATAGACAGGGCTGGAGCATGAAGCTTTGCAATTGAAAGTGAATGACCAAAAAGCTGTGTGTCAAAAAAGACTACAGTTTGGCTACATATACTATGGAGGCAATACAACAGCTGCAGGTCAGGTTATTGTGTCTTGGCATAAAGATCTTAAGTATTCCAACTGGCTGCATGTAGCTTGATCCCCATTTTTAAAAGCTTAGAAGGACTGTAGCACTTTCCTGGCATGTGGGCAGTTCTTTGTTGAATAGAACGGCTATTAATGGAAAAAAAAGTCAGCTGGAACAGTGTGCTCTCTCAGCTTTTCTGGGAAAGGAACTAACAAGGAAATTATTCCATCATAAGTATGTTTGCAACTTTGACCTGATATTTTCAAACTACAGCTTTACCAATTATTCTCTTTTCTAAACCACATTTTTTTAGATCATAAAGCCCAACCAGATTCTGGGGTCAGAAAAACTCAATACTGACTACTGGCCGTTGCCTGAAATCTGTCATTCTCTAAGTGTGTGATATACATATATTTTGTATGTGTGTGCATGTGTATGTGTTAGGTATATGGGAGAGTTTTAATAGGTAGCCTGTGTATGTGGTTTGTGGGAGTTGTTTACAGGTTAGTCAGGTATATGAAAAGTTGGAATAGAAGCTGTCATGATTGGAAGGGTAATTCTTCTCACAGGGCAGTGACTTTCTACCCCAGATGAATGGATAGGGGAAAACAACCTCTGTTTTCTTAAACATCCTTTTGGAAACAAAGCTGGAAAACAAAGACCTAGCCAAAAATAAAAAAGTAGGCTTCATATCGTCTTAGGAAAATAAAGCTGAACTAAAATTAAAATATCTCTTTTCAGAAACTGGACTGTCATTCCACCCTTCAGCTTTGCTCAGGCTGGAGCTGGCTCTTCCCCACTCTCCCACACTCTGTGTTCCAAGAATAATCTCAGAGTACTTCACAAGCAGATCCTTCAAGAGCTTGTAATGGTCCAGCAAATACAGTACACATGATCCTTTCATGTGCTTCAATGAAGGAACAATAGCCTCTTGTCATTTTCTCTTTGGGCCTGTGCTCTTTAGATTGTATCAGTAGGGGGAAAATTTTGGAGATTAAGCACTAAAAACCATCACTTTGCAGACAACATGGGATATATATATATATATATATATATTTGAGATTTCAACAAATCCTCATTCTGATTAGCCCAAAGGGCCAATCATTCAAAAGGAACAACCCTGCTCTCATTACTGCAACCTACATAAAGACAAACCCAAAGCTCTTTTAATGTTAATATTAATGGTTATAAATTTGGCCCAATGGAGGGGGGAAGAGAAGGGGCAGAAACCAACCGCACAGTGGAAGAGCTGCCAAGTAAACATTTTTTCCCCAAAACAAATTTTAGTAGAAACTTTTCCATTGGAGGACTTTCTCTAGATCAAGCATTTTTAAGTTCAATTAAATAAAATATTTTTTTTAGAAATTGAGATCTACAATATATTTATATCCATAATTCTAAACACCCAAGTCTAAAAGACATAAAAAATAAGTAGCGATGCAGTCACTGAATAGCAAGTCATGTCCACATTTCAAATAGTTATAAAACATGTGAAGTGATATAACAATAGAAGGTCAAAAATGTGAAACAGGTTTAGCATAGTCATATTGCATTGGAAAAAAAAAAGGCAGAATTACACTATTTAGTTACCTAAATTAATTTACAGGGAAACGGGATCCTAGAAGTCCTCCGACGAACCAAGTGAAGGTAATCTAAAGGTGGGGAGTGCATGTTTTATTTCTATCTGTTCTCTTTAATAAGAGAATGTGAGGTAATTAGAAAGTATGCAATGCATTCTGGACTGTTCTGCTAGTTGTCCCAGGCAAGACAAATCAAAATGCTTCAGAAAAGAAAGGCCTAGTTGAGTATTTGGGTAGAGGCCCCCCTTCAATCAGCTAGTCACTAAGTGGAAATCTCATTATACACTGATTTTGTAGAGACGGATTGATCACGCTGGAGAAAAGGCTGGTTGCTGAGGTCGTGTCTCTTCCATGTTTCCTCAGCCTCCTCTGCATTTACTGAGTTAGGTCCTCAGAGTGGCGAAGGAAAATAGGTCATTTTTCCCTTCATAAGTATCATTGGATGATTCCTCTATATTAATTATATGAACCTTATAATAGTTAAAGATCTTTTTAATTTTTTTTTTAATTTTTTCATCTCAAAGAGTTCTCAGTCCCCACCCCACACGAGGTACCGTGAAGGGGCACTAAAGTGCATTTTGATGTAGGGGGTAGAGCTTAAAGGTGCTGTCCAAGCTAAGAACCAAGATGATGCTGTTTAAAAAAGAAAGGCAATTCCTTCTATCTCCATCTCTGGAGTCAGCTGAGGGAGGGCAGTGAACTAGACTCTCCCCAGAGGATTGTCCTAACTCTTAACTTTAGAGAAAACTGTGTAATGACCTGCACATATAGAATCATTTATTTGTCCAAAATAGCAAAAATAGGCCTATTTCACCCTTAAGAATTTGCAAATCTGATCAGTCATGATCATAAAAATGTGAATGGATTCCAGATGCAATCCATGTGGGCATGCTCTGTGGAACTAGCTATGCATCTTCAGCTTGAATGAACATGCGGCTGTTCATTTTCATCAAAACATGACTTCTAAACTACCATAAATAAAATACACATGGAACAATTAAATCTTTTTCTTACAATAATTACTTTTACATTAAAAAGTCACCATTATCTTCAGATATATTGAAAATTAGGACTCTAAATCTTATTATTTCCCAGCCTTAGTTAACAATCTTGCACAGGCCCGATAATCCAAAATTTGGAGCTCTGATCTACACAGATTGGCAGGTTTCACACAGTTTGACAGGTAGGCAACTGTGAGATATGTATTTTAAAATGTAGCATTTTCTATCAAAACAGTCTGAAATCTTTTAAAATCCCTACAGAGACTGTATTTGTGCAATGCCACAGTCATGTGGCTAGAAAGGAAAAAACAAAATACAGTCTGGAAGATTAACCACCGTCCAAGTTTTCTTGGTCTTCAGTTTAAACAATGATGAGCCCAGGAAATCCAATTAAATACAGTGCCTTAAATAAGAGAAGAGTTGGTCCTAGAATAATTTAAGCTACTAAACAGGGACTGTCTCAACCACGGGTGATTTGATGCACTCTTCATGCAATATGCTCTTTTCTGCAAGGCTCAAAGAATTTTCAGCAGGATGCTCTGAAATGTGACTGTCACCATTCAATGTAGAGACAAACCCTTCTTGGGAGGGGCCTTTCAAGTATGAGTGAAATTCCACTTGAGGGTGATTGGACCTGTGTTCGGGATATAAACTATTGCAGGGCACACCGCTATCATTTTCGGAAGAGGAGCAGCAAACGATTACAGAGGGGTTGGCAGCTGGATAGTGGGAGGCACCATAGGCCTCTTCTGCTTGTCGGGCATAGTCAACGAATTGCTCAGGGGTCATAGTGTAAGGCACCAGCGAAAGGGTACCGTTTTTGACAGTGTCTCTTTCAGAATAGTTCTCAGAGATCTGATTTGGAGTTCCTGGAATGTGGCTATCTATTTGGTAATACAGAGTTGAAGAGTTGGCATAAAAAGAAGCATTCTTTGCATGGCTTTCGTGAACGGCGGTGCCATCAGAATAACAAAGAACTGAAGGAAGAGGGACAACTTCGGCATGGGTGCCCAAACCTTCCACGAAGCCATCTCCTTTGTCATCATCGTCATCCTCCTCCTCCTCTTCCTCTTCTTCTTCCTCTTCCTCCTCATCTGACTCACTAGGTGCCAAGCTTTGCGTGCTAGAATCTGTGACTCCGCTGCAAAAGCTGCTCCCATCCTCCTCTTCTTCCTCCTCCTCTCCTTGGCAATCTAATTCTTCAGCTGACTGCAGGTGCAGCACTGCAGCCTGGGGTTCAGTTTCAATCTCAAAACTGTCTGCGATTGAATATTCTACGGAGTGAGCGACAGGGCCCATAGAACTACTGTGAGCACTTATCTCACTGTGGCAGCCATTCAGCGTGGGGATTTGCTGCTCTCGGTTTTTCTCCAGTTCAAGTTTCATTATTGTGTGCAAAAAGTGAGTCCGAACACGGATAGGATTAAATTCAATTCTACCTGCTGTGTTACTACATCCTTCTTTAGTGCAGCCACATGGGAAAGACATACGATCCACCTTGGAAGGAAGAACACAGATTAGCACAATGGAACTATTACAAACCAAATAAACGCCCAGAACCTTTCAGCAACTTCTTTGAATTAAGTAATCCACTTAATTCCACATATGCCAGAGCAAATGACAACCAAACTTCAAATAGAAATGAAAACGGGAAAGTGAGGGCTTAAAACATAAGAGTTAGCTGCTTTTTATACCTATGTCCAAAATAAAAATGGGTTATGGGCATAAGTGTGTATTTTCAGTTCACTGACCCACTCCATGACTTTCTCCCCTTTTTTCTCTATTCCCCACTTTCCCTTCCCTCCACTTCTTTAATTTTGCTCCCATGTTTTCAATGCTCCTGTCTTTCCCGCAAGTTCCTTTTCTTTCTGCTGCACCCCAGCTCTTGTGCCTGATTTTAAACAAGCAAACTTACTGTGCTCCTCTCCACATGCTATTAATCTAACATATATGATGTGCCCCATGTTAACTTTTCCTTTTGCTTTTGCTTATTATAAAGGTGCTTTTCCCTTTGCTTATTATAAAATGGACTTACACGACTTAGCATCATGCAACCTCACAATTTGCTCTCGTTTGCTTACCTTCTTATTGTTTGGGGTGCTTGGTACATGGGTGCATGTGTGTGTACTGTAGTGTAGGGCTGCAGTTGATATGCACATTCATGACTATGACTGGTGGACTCATGTGTTTAGGTACTGAATCCCCCCTTCCCTCCCCATTCCATTAGATACAATCTTCTTCAATCCCCCCTTCCCTCCCCATTCCATTAGATACAATCTTCTTCAAGGAAGGGCATGTACGTTGCATCAATATTCCAAAACTATTTTGGTGATTGGGTACTGGAGATAGAGTGTTTGGGTTCAACAAGTGTTGGACTGACCTCTTCACTCGGGTGAGAGGTGGAGTTCTGGACAATCCAAGGGTATTTATGAGAGATTTGCCAATTGTCTCAGATTCCACAGATTAATCTGTATGCAGACCAGAGTATAGGCAAGAGAAAAAAACTTGCTCTGCTTGTCACCTTATCCAGCCATGGAATTTCCTATGCTAAAGAAGAGAAGGCAGACTATTCTAATACAATCATCTCGGCCCCGGTAAAAAGTATAGCAGATATTAGAGCCAGAATTTGTATCTGTATTTTTTTTTTTTTTTTTTTTTACTCATGAATCTTTCTGTGAATCCATCTTAAGCAACTGTTCAGCAGATAGGCACTGCCCTCTTCTTTTGACTACCTCAGTTGCTTTCCTTATTGAAAAAGCCAAGTTTCTGCATAAAATAGTGACACTAATCATAGTGCACCAATGACATTATAAATGAAGGGGGACCAGGAAATTATCTGATTGCCAGTCATCAAGGGTTAGTAAACTTTTTATTTGCAGAGGTCAAAGGAGTAAATATTTTACGCTTTGTGGGCCATATGGGCTCTGTGGCAACCACAATACTCAGTTCTGCTGTAGGAGCAAGAAAGCAGTCATAGGCAATATGTAAAGAAAAAAAATGTGGCTGTGATCCAATAAAACTTTATTTACAAAATCATGTGGCAAGGTTGGATTTGGCCTGCGAACTTATAGGGTGCCAACCCCTGACCTAGTTCGGTTCCTTCATTTTAGAGATAAAGAAAGTAACCCAGAGGGCCTGACTTGCCAATTTCATATAGTTGGCAAATAGCAAAGATGGAAGTACAATTTTGTTTTCTGCAGTCTCAATCTAGTAATTTTTCCACTAATCCAACCACCTTTAATCAATCATCATTTTATATCCCACGCATGGATCAGAAAATACATATTCCAGTGTTAGGGATGTCATGATCTCCTTCAACACTGGTAAAAAGCTGAAATAAGGTGATATAATGCAAGAATCCAAGATAAAATAATTTTAATTAACTCAGCTGCTACTTGGGTTGTCTTTCAGATTATATCTTATATGTATAAGCATGTTATGTATTCCCATGAATAGCCTTAAATTAGTCCTTCTCTCTTGCTGAATTATGTCTTTCTCTCTTCCTGAATTACATGTCTTGCCTTGCCAAAAAATTTTCGTTTACATGTGGGAAGCTTCATTATAGGTACCATGACTGCCTCCTTAGGGGGTGGTAGACAATGTCTTGTCTTTGGATGCCCTGAAATCCCAACCCTTACCTGGCACTTAATGCCAGCCAGGCTGCAGGTGCACGTGTCTGGATCACAGAACACTCGGCAGTCACAGCCACAGTCCTCTCGTGAGAGGCGGATGGCTCGGAGTTCATGCTTTTCTTCCACGTCAATCTTTTTCACTCCAGAGGCACGCAGCAGAGCTCTTCGCTTTTTTGTTGGCAAAGGTTGTAGGAAGAAGTACTCATCTACCTCTGTGTTGTCCAGGTCAATGTCATCATCAGAAATGTCATCCAGTGTAAGAGTGCTGGCTTCTTCTGATTCTACTGTGCCATTCTTAGTCATCTAAAAACACAAAGCAGCAAATAAGAGACTTATTAAGGGCAGGGTACAAAATCTCTATGTTTGTACTGGGTGAGAATGAACTATTATACATTATCATGTCCCCATAATCAACAAGTGTTTGTTAGATCATTTTTTTAATTTTTAGGAGAAATCACAGAAAGGAAAATAAAGGCATCAAAAATGATAGGCTTTTAAATGTACGGGTGACAGAAGACTGTTAATTGGAACTCATAACCTCCTAATGTTAGGAGCTACAGTTGTTGGAGCTTTTAGAGAGTGCCATGTGAAAAACACCAAAGGTTACAAATGCTCATCAGTGAAAGCTATCTTTAGACTCAGTTCATGATAGGCAGCTCCAATGTTGGAATAAATGTGTCCTTGTTCAGAGGTAATAGCACCCTTGTGGAAGCCATCACCACCTAACTCAGCAAATATGTTGTCCTTGAAATAACAACTCTGTCTTTTGAGCTCCAGCAAAACCATGCACCAGGAAATAAAGGTGTGCTGCACTGTGCTACAGGGATTACAAATATGATTATTCTACAGAGCATTCCAAGAATGAGGGCTTGATATGAAGTAATCAGTCAGGTCAGCATGCTCTTAGTAAGACAAAGAACAGAGGGCAGGGCCCTCAAGCTCTCAGCAACCAACAACTGAAACAATAAACTCTGCCCTCAGAGAAGATCACACAAACCCTCACCCAAAATGGTACCTTCTGCATAATAGCTCATGTGGAAACTGTCTCACATACCCATGATTAGTCTGCTTCTATTTATATTTCTTCTCTAAATTAATCTCATCCATCAGTAAGCCCTGAATAAGTACTTCCCTTCTTACTATGATATCACGTTATGTTTCCTTCATAAAAAAGCATTTAGAAAAAGAAGTTTTCTCTGAATATGAGCAAGATATCTATCCTGAGGAGCAGCATAGAATTAATGCAGAAACTCCATGAGAAAAATCATGGAAGTTCTAAATACAGAAGGGATTTTAATTCTTTCATATTTAAATTTATTACTTCCTAAAATTCATTAATTATAATTATTACTATGCTTGGTGAGCTTAACAACAGTTCATCCATCACACAGTTAAAATACTTGCAACATCAGACATCATTGTCTCATCTTTACAGGAAAAAGTCTAACATTTAGATAAGAATTTTTATTGGAAAAAATCCTCAAACTGAAAAACTCTGAACGTATTAAAAAACAAATAGAAGATTGGACTTTGCCCTCAAGCAGAGAAACTTTCATAGAGGAAATAACACACTAGCAAGTGTATAGATTAAATATATCACAAAGGCCAGGTGCAGTGGCTCGTGCCTGTAATCCCAGGACTTTGGGAGTCCAAGGTGGGCAGATCGCTTGAGGCCAAGAGTTCAAGACCAGCCTGGGCAACATGATGAAACCCCATCTCTATCAAAAAAACACAAAAATTAGCTGGGCATGGTGGTGGGTGCCTGTAGTCCCAGCTGCTTGGGAGGCTGAGGTGCAAGGATCACTTGAGCCCGGGAGGTCAAGACTGCAGTGAGCCGTGATTGCACCACTGCATTCCAGCCTGGGTGACAGAGTGAGACCTTATTTAAATATATATATATATATATATATTCAGAAGTATTTATATATATATATATAAATACTTTATAAGGTATAAATATATATATATGCACACTTCTGAGTGTTTCAGAGCTAAAATCTGTGATCATGCAAAGGTACACATTCCTCTTTATTGGGTTTTGTCTCCTGGTATAATCTAAAATTTATTTCCTTCCTTGGCATTTCTTTACATATGTATTGTTTAAACTGTGATAGCCACTAGTAGGATGTCACGTTGACTGGTTGTGTTTATCGTTTTTGTTAATTGTTATTTGTAACAAGCTGCATATTTTTAGCTGTAAAGATCTGATTTTCTAAGGAATTCAAGTTATAATTGCCTAACATACACTCAATCCTCTGTGATAGGTAAAGCTGTAGTAACAGAAAGGAAGTGTTCCCTTTTACATCTTACCACTGTATGGCACTTTGGTTTGTTTTCATTAATTCTTGGCTTGTCTCTGTGAACCTCAGCAAGCTCCTGACTCCTCAGCACATGTAGCACACCCAGGACTTGGGTAGCATGATTCCCTTTAATACTTCCTACTTAATCTCCATGTTCTGTAATATTTATGCTTATTTGTGCAGTTGGTAACATTACAAAAATAAAATCTACATTTTATATCAACAGAGATTGATTTATTTTTATTTTTATTTTATTTTATGTTTACTATTTTTTTTGAGATGGAGTCTAGCTCTGTTTCCCAGGCTGGAGTGCAATGGCACAATCTCAGCTAGTTGCAACCCCAGCCTCCCAGGTTCAAGTGATTCTCCTGCCTCAGCCTCCTGAGTAGCTGGGATTACAGGCGCCTTTCACCATGGCCAGCTAATTTTTGTATTTTCAGTGGAGATGGGGTTTCACCCTGTTGGTCAGGCTGGTCTCAAACTCCTGACCTCAGGTGATCCACCTACCTTGGCCTCCCAAAGTGCTGGGATTACAGGCATGAGCCACCTCTCTTTTTTTAAAATGGTTATTATCAGCCTAATTTTTAAAAATGGTTGTTATCAGATAATATATGAAATCTAAAAGTCAACATGTAAGAATTTAGCAAACGTTTAAAAACATATCAAAATTTTTAGGGCAACATGAATAACCAATTGGTGCTTAAGAATTAAAAAACAAACAACTGTATGTCATATGAACTGCAGATTCAGTTTACTCCAAATATAAGTGCCCTTAGAAGTAAAATTTGCATCTCTTATTCCCACATACTAAAATTACAATAAGGAATTTCATTTCAAAATAAAAATTTAATTAAGAATCTGGCCAACTGCAGTGGCTCATGCCTGTAATCACAGCACTTTGGGAGATGGAGGCAGGCAGATCACTTGAGGTCAGGAGTTTGAGACCAGCCTGGGCAACATGGCAAAACCACATCTCTACTAAAAATACAAAAATTAGCCAGGCATGGAGGGGTACACCTGTAATCACAGCTGCTCATGTGGCTGAGGCACGAGAATCTCTTGAACCTGGGAGGCAAAGGTTGCAGTGAGCCAAGATCGCGCCATTATAACATAGCCTGAGTGACAGAGTGATGCCCTGTCTCAAAAAAAAAAAAAAAAAAAAAAATCTAAAAGAACTACATACTGTTTCACTCTTGCTCAATAAACTATAAGTTTTCTAATCTAGATTTTCAAAATCTGACATTAACATTGAAGTGAGCTGGCAGGGTTTTCTCTTCATCATCTCAATATCATCTCTATCATTTCTAATAAAGACTGGAGATACTCTAGCTTAGGCTAGTTGCTGGCTTATCCTCTCCTCCTCACAGTTTCTGGTTTGGTGTGTAGCCTTCGAGACATATTCCTATTCCCTGCTATCCCCTTGAAGTCCTTCCCCAGTCTTTTCTTCCAGTCTGTGCCCATTTGCTTCTTTAAAAATCAGGCCAAAATTACTGAGTTCAAATGCTCTTTAAAATCAGAGCACTACATAGACTATTTCCAAATGCATTTTAGGGGGAAAAGTCAATGAGCTCCCTAATTTTGTCCACCCACTCACATCAATTACCCTCTCAAGAGCTACTGCAAATAAATGGAGGCAGTCAGCCAGGATTGCCTCACTTACTCTTGCTGACTCCTTTCCTCCATGATGCATGATATGGTTTGGCTGTGTCCCCAACCAAATGTAGCTCCCATAATTCCTACATGTTGTGGGAGGGACCCAGTAGGAAATAATTGAATCATGGGGGTGGTTTTTCCCATACTTTTCTCACCATAGTGAATAAGTCTCATGAGACCTGATGGTTTCATAAGGGGAAACCCTTTTAGCTTGGTTCTCATTCCCTATTCACCTGCTGCCATGTAAGATGTGCCTTTCATCTTCTGCCATGATTGTGAGGCCTCCTCAGCCATGTGGAACTGTGAGTCTGTTAAACCTCTTTTTCTTTATAAATTACCCAGTCTCAGATATGTCTTTGCCAACAGCATGAGAACAGACTAATACAGTAAACTGGTACCAGGAGTAGGGTGATGATGTAAAGATACCCGAAAATGTGGAAGCAACTTTGGAATTGGGTAATAGGCAGAGGTTGGAACAGTTTGGAGAGCTCAGAAGAAGACAAAAAAATGTGGGAAAGTTTGGAACTTCCTAGAGATGTGGAGGGCTCAGAAGACAGGAAAATGTGGGAAAGTTTGGAATTTCCTAGAAACTTGTTGAATGGCTTTGACCAAAATACTGATAGTGATATGGACAATTAAGTTCAGGCTGAGGTGGGCTGAGATGAAGATGAGGAACCTGTTGGGAACTGGAGCAAAGGTGACTCTTGCTGTGCTTTAACAAAGAGGCTGGTGGATTTTTTCCCCTGCTTTAGAGATATGTGGAACTTTGAACTTGAGAGAGATGATTTGGGTTATCTAGTGGAAGAAATTTCAAAGTGGCAAAACATTCAAGAGGAAGCGGAGCATAAAAGTTTGAAAAATGTGCAGCCTGACAATGCAATAGAAGAGAAAAACCCATTTCCTGGGGAGAAATCAAGCCTGACGCGGAAATTTGCACAAGTAACAAAGAGCTGAATGTTAATCACCAAGACAGTGGGGAAAATGTCTCCAGGGCATGTTGGAGACCTTCACAGCAGCCCCTCCCATTACAGTCCCAGAGGCCTAGGAGGAAAAAATGGTTTCCTGGGCCTGGCCCAGGGCCCCCCTGCTATGTCCAGCCTAGGGATGTGGTGTCTTGTGTCTCAGCTGCTCCAGCCATGGCTAAAAGGGGTGAAGTTACAGCTCGGGGCATGGCTTCAGAGGGTGCAAGCCCCAAGCCTTGACAGCTTCCATGTGCCTTTGTAAGATATGCCTTTGACCTTCTGCCATGATTGAGAGGCCTCCCAGCCAAATGGAACTGTGAGTCCGTTAAACCTCTTTTTCTTTATTAATACAACCCATCTTCATTCACAGCAATATTCATTTTGTCCATTTTTTTCCTCTTGACATGATGCTACCTTTAAATATCTTTTTTTCCTATCTCAAATAGAATCATTAAATGTTCAGACTTTAGTTAGTCAAATGCAACATCCTTATTTCATGCATTAATGAAGCTTAAATTAATTGTAACTTCTCTAAGACATACTTACAGAGCCCAATTTCCTGACTCCTCTTTCAGTATGCTTTTCTTTATATCTCACAGATAGATTATGAGTTTTCTATGGTACTTAAGGCAAAGCTGGGAATTTAACATGGAATTAAACATAATGTGTCTAAAAGCTATTCTGTTGATAGGATAACCAGCACTTTCAAATGAATGCTCTCTTCTCAAGTAGATACCACCAATCTGGGACTTGGATCATTTCTCCTGTAGTGTTTTCTTTTTCTTTCCAAAAAAATAATGTTGCTTCCCCAAGAGCTCAAAGGAAGTCTGCAAAAAATGTGATTTAAAGAGATTACCAAATAGCCTTGACTCTTAAATCTGTTTTTATTTCTGTGTTTTCTTGAGTGTGAAAGAAAGAGAAATTGCAGGTGGGGGTTAAAGAAGTGGTAGAAGCAGATATGACATAATATTAATAACAGCTTTTGGATCTGTGTGCCAGGCACTGTTCTAAACACTGTACCTGCATTAGCTCATTTAGGATCATATACATCTCATGAGGCAAATACTATCATTGTATTCATTTAACTCATGAGAAAAATGAGGCACAGGAATGTTAAATAATTTGCCCAAGATTGCAAGTAATGAGGATGTGCACCAAGTTACGACCCTACTATGTGACTCTACAGCTTGTGCTCTTAAAAGTAATAATAATTACATATATCTATTCTTTTAATACACTTAACAGGTACTGAACAGTCTTTTATGATTATTTGGAATCAGGCATTGGGTGTACTGGTGCACAACATACAGCCCTTGATCCCAATGAACTGGAGTAAAGAGACAAGGAGTCTAATAATTTTAACCCAGTTCATAAGGATTTCCTAGCTTAGGGTGAACATGGGGCATTTGAGGGTTATGTAGGAGAGGCACCTACAGGTGGGGCTGGCAGTGGGGTGAAGTGGGAAGACTTCAATATTCAAATCTGAAAATAGAGTAGCAGTTAAATGAACAGTGGTGACAGAAGGCATTCCATGCTGAGCAAGAATAGTTTCAAAGGGCTGAGATACGACAGAGCATGATACAGTCATTGACCTATAAATTATCCAGATGATTGAACTTGTATGGGATCACTCCCTGTCTTGGTCCATAATTGAAGAGCTAAAAGTAGATACATAGCAGTTATTCAGAGAGAAATTCTTCTTTGCCATTTGGCTTAGCTAGTTTACAGGTGATGAATACTGACTTAATTTATGATTTGACTTAATCATTTTTATTTTATGTTTATCCTATCTCTGTATGCATGTATCTATGTTGTACTGTTAGTATCTCCAGGTCAAGGCCCCTGTGTGTATATATGTGTGGGGTGGACATGTGTGAGTGGGCATGCATGCACACATGTGTATGCTTGCTTTGTTTCAATGATGACACTTAAGACGGACTTAGTTCTTAAGCCACCGTGTAAACTTGTTCAGACTCACTACAAATAAAACCACTATAACTTTTTTTTGACAGATGGAAACCAAATATCTTAATTTTACAGATTTGTATGCACTGATAACTGTGAGAAAACCATTCCCAAAGCCCTATAGAATAAATCATTTTGCCCATCTAATCACACCTGAGGGATGAGACACATTACTGTCAGAATCAGTGGAATGATGCTCAGACAGCTTTGAGTCAAATATAGGGATCCCAAATAAAAATCAAGGCTCAACTTTTTGTTTTGTTTTTACCATATCATGTTGTGAATGAGTTCTTCCATAAATTTTAAGGAGATGAAATTTTTGGTGCCATCAAGGGCCCCCAAACACCTAATTCAATTCAACTAATAAAATGATTAGAAGAGGGAAACAATACTAAAAGTATAGATTGACTAAAATGCCAAGGCAAAACAAAATAAAACAAAAAACAAAAATAAAAACACTTCTTTTTAGCACTTAAAAGTTATGTTTACTAACAAAATTTTCTGGTCTTTACTGAATTATTCACACGTGTGAAAAAGAGAGTGATTTCCAGAAACAAGAATGTGAAAAACTAATTCAACTTCACAGACACTGATTACTGCATATTATAATAAAGATGATGATGTTGAGAATGATCTAAGCTGCCATATAGTAAATACTAGCCATTAAGGTCCATACTGTATATAAATTATCTCACCTAATTTGCATGACAATCTTATAAAGTAAAATTTTTTTGTAGTTGAGAAAATTGAAGCTCAGAGAATATAATTTGCCAAAGTCTAGCTAAATAGCCATTTAGTGATGATGCTGATGATCAAATTTAGGTTTATGTGACTCCAAAGCTTGAGCCATGCTTTCAAGACCAGTTGGAGTAAAAATTCTTAAGAGCAATGGTAGAAAAACTGAACAAAAGGAAACAAAAAAAGATAACGTTGCAGTACACTCTAAGAGCTGATCTCAGTGCTGTGGGGCAAGAGACAAAAGAGCAGAATAAGCTTCCCTAGAAATAGCTCACTCAGAAACAAAGGATATTGGCTGGGCGTGGTGGCTCATGCCTGTAATCCCAGCACTTTGGGAGGCTGAGGCGGGCAGATAGCGAGCTCAGGAGTTCAAGACCAGACTGGCCAACATGGTGAAATCCTGTCTCTACTAAAAATACAAAACCTAGCCAGGATTGGTGGCAGGCACCTGTAGTCCTGGCTATTTGGTAAGCTGTGGCAAGGGAATTGCTTGAATCTGGGAGGTGGAGGTTGCAGTGATCTGAGATCACACCACTGCTCTCCAGGCTGGGCGACAGCGAGACTCTGTCTCAGAAAAAAAAAAAAAAAAAAAGAAAGGATATGATTCAGACACAGAAAGCAAGAGCTCAGGAAAGAAGAAAACAGAGAGCAAACCAAAGATACAACATCTCCCCAGTTAGTATTTCCTTTGGGTCCTACTTTTTGGGCATGTGGAGGTGGCCTTTCTAATGGAGAGGACATCAGATAAAGCTGATTGAAGTTGGTTGAGCTAATGTATTACTATTTTGATTTTCTCAGCTGACTTTTAACTTATTTATCCTGGCCTGAGAAATCTGTATAGCCTGTGGTCTAGTGTTGTAAAACTATATTAGCTTTGGTGATTGATTTAATGTTTATCTCGCCTATCATACTGTGAGCATGTTGAGAGCAGAGATGACACCTGTCTTGTTTACCAGTGTATCCTTTGCACCTTGATAATTGCCAGTCCCATAGTAAGTTGATTAATACATTTTTAAAATGAATAAATGAATATCCTTAGTCACTATGGTATATTGCCAAGCACTGTACTAGGTATGGAGGTTTATAGATGTACAATAGTTCTGCCATATAAGGAGGTTCCAGCCTGCTGGGGGAGATGACCGTGAAATAAATATGATATAATGTGGTAGGAGCACAAAATATATGTGCAAGTTATTGAAGTGGTGGGGAGGAAGAGAGAATAGACATGAAAAGGAAGGCTAGGTACAAAGTCACAAAGCAGAATTATTTACTTCCTATTCAGATTCCACAGTCTTTTTCAAAAAGAAAAACCTTCAAACCAAAAATGCGAGAACAGGCATGTCAGGAAGGATTTAAAGCAAAAAGGAGGTGAGGAGACAGTGAAAGAGGACTCTGCTGTTTTATGGAAGAATCTCCAGGCCCAGAAAATTTATGCTTTAAGGCAATGAAAAAGCTTGAAGTTATGGTTGTGCAGTCTAGCAGTTTTGAAGAGTCATGGAGTAAAGAATTACAAGATAATCAAAGTGGGAACAAATTTTTTTTTTAAAAAGCTAGTTCTGAATAACAATATTCTAGAAAAAAATACTTAAAAAGATGGTCTCTGTACATGTGACAAAAAAGAGCAGTAATTATTAGACTATTGCCTAAGTTTACTACAGGGAAAGTGTCCATTTTTCAATTAAAATTCCATGCAGAACCTTAACATATGGAAGATAAAAGTGAAAATGAGATCTGCATCTTAGGCTTTCTGCTCTGGCCCCTAATCTCAGACCCCATGGATCACAGTTGGAAAACCAGTGCTCTAGTCCTGAAAATTTCTTTTTCCTTCCTTCCTTCCTTCCTTCTTTCCTTCCTTTCTCTCTCTCTCTGTTTCTTTTTTCTTTCTCTCTCTCTCTGTTTCTTTCTTTCTTTCTCTCTCTCTCCTTCTTTCCTTCCTTCCTTTCTCTCTCTCTCTCTCTCTTTCTTTCTTTTCTCAGAATCTCACTCTGTCACCTGGGACCCAGGCTACAGTACAATGGCACAATCATAGCTCACTGCAACCTTGAACTCCAGGGCCCAAGTGATGCTCTCATCACAACCTTCCAAGTAGCTGGGACTACAGGCACATGCAACTGCCCAGCTAAATTTTAAATTATTTTGTAGAGAAGGGGTCTCACTATGTTGCCCAGGCTGGTCTTTAACTCCCGGCCTCCAGCAATTCTCCAGCCTCTGCCTCCCAAAGTGCTGGGATTACAGGTGTGAGCCACCCTGCCCGGCCAGAGAATTTCTTATTTTGTCTCTAAGACGAGAATATAGTTCTGAGAATTTCCCATTCTTTCACTCTGACAGAATTTCTTATGCTCTTCATGTGGAAAATGGAATGTAATCTGATTAATAAGAATATGGTTGGATATATGACTTTTTAGTTAGCTGAGCAGTAAAAATGCCTCTAAGACCAGTGATGCTCAGCCTCTTTTGTACCACCAAGGAGGCCAGGAATGAAGGATATGGCATCTATACATCCTATCAGTAGCAGTGGCTCACTCTGGCAATGTTTCTCCGTGGGGGTCATGGTGGGGTGCTTCTCCTTTTACTCTTGAGGATAGCTACCTTGAGAGAATATCCTAAACTTGGCCCTGTTTTGTTAAATGCAGTTTTAAGTTCATAACTTGGATGAAGACCTAAAAGGCAAGCTTACCACATCTACAGATGACAAGACCAAGTTTATTGAAATTAAATGTAACAAAACCTTATTGATCACTCTCTACAGGCCATGTCTAGCACTAAAGAGGGCTTTTGCCATGGAGATGTTACAAAATTTTGATTTATATCATAATGCAGAGTTGGCTTAGAAGACTTGAGTTTTGTTTGCTTGTTTTTTGTTTCGTTTAGTTTATTTATTTATTGTTTGTTTTTTGCTTACCACCAGCTTACTAAGAACAAAAAAAAATTGATCACAGTCCAAAAGCCACTATATCCTTAGTGTATTCTATGGAAAGAACATCCAGAACTTGGAAGAAGATAACGTAACATATTCCTGGAGCACCATGTCGAGATCAAGTACCATATTATGAAGGAGACATAAATAGCACTGTATCCAGAGGAAGGAAACCAGGGCAACAAAGAGCCTAAAAGCCATGACCCAGGAGGATCAGTGGAAAGAACCAAGGATGTTTAATGCTACAGAACAGAAACATATAGAGCCCACAAGCTTTCTTCAAATATTTGCAAGTCCATCACCATTGATTTCAAACAGCCAGAATTCGGAAAATAGGGAAGATTTACTCTGTGTACTTACGGGGCATAATTTGGGTCAAAAGTTTGCAATCACATGGCAGCAGGTTGCTCAATGTAAGGAAGAGCTTTCTAACAATTAAAGCTGCAAAATGAAATGGGCTATTTCAAAAAGTTGTGTGCTCTGGATCACCAGAGTTTCTCAATAAGAGGCTAGAAAGCATAGGATATGTTTTTAATACAATAAATTCCTGGTTTTGTGGTATAAGTTGGACAGTGACCTAGTCTATAAGGTCTCTGGAAAACTAAAGGAAAATATGTATATAATTTGGATATTGAGTCACATCTTATAATATAGTTCTTTAGCTCATTAGCTGTTAATTGCAGGTGGCAAACTGGAACCAATTTAATTATACCCTCAAAGCACTAGGAATGTTTGGTTGTTTTGTTAGCTTATGAGAATTTCAACAACCTGAAGTCACAATAGGACCTTGGAATACATATTACCACACAGTCACCAGGAGGGATGATGATCGTATCAACATATAAGACATATGAAAATTTCCTCTCAAATTTTTTTCTCCTACCCTCTGATTTAGACCAACATCACTTCTTTCAGTGGTAGCTAATAAGCCAGACGGATCTAGTAGCATGCTAGTAAATATTTAACAACTGACACTCTGGAAAAAAATTCTAATTTGTCATGTTTGCCAAATTTCATGGTTTAAATACATCCATCATAGCTGATTTCAAGCTACCGTTGGGAAGAGAAGTACACAATCCACTTTAGTGAGCAACTTTAACAAGCTGGCTCCAGCACATCACTGAATATACCCCACATTTTAATCAGGAGAATCAGTGCAATTGACTTCCCTAAATTAACAGTCCAATGGTTGTTGCAGAGAAAGAAACTAAAGATTTGATTACATATGCTTAGTTGTTCCATTTAAACTAAAACACCAACAATATTTTGAAAGAACATATTCTTAAATGTACTGCATTTGCCCAGGGCTGCAGCCCACCCTTTCAGTCTCCATCACTTTGTTTAGGTTTATTTTCTCTGTCAAAATAGGTTGTGTATGTGACAGAGCAGGTATTTGGCACATCAAAGTTTTCCATTTGATGTTAAAGTGGGCCTCCATTTGGGGATGCATTCTGGAAGCCCTGACACTAAGTATACTGTGGCATAATCTCTACAATCTAACAGAAATTCTGTAAGGATAAGTGGAGTTCAAATATATCATGACCAGCAGGTTCTGACACATCTAATAAAGAATCAGAGTATGGGGAAATAGTTAATGACACATCCAAAAATGTTGATGATTGATATAGTTCAACTGTTTCTCAAAAGCCTCTAATCTCTTCTATCTATCAGGGCATTTAAGGCCTGTATCTGGAAGATAAATCATAAGACTTTTGAGGAGATACAAAGAGAAGGGCTGGAGGTGAAGTGGAGAATTATAATATCCCATTGGTAGGTCACTAAATGGGTAAAGCACAGTCATAAATCTGAGATTTGGGATGAAAAAAATTTATGTAGAGTTTTTTTAAAGGTTAATCATTAAAGGAAGAGTTACCATCTGCCAACTTTTTTTGTTTGTTTTTTAAAGGAGGGAAGGAGGACAAGTAACAGCCACTCATTACTCAAGGAACATATGACTGAAAAATTGAGAAAAGTACATAATTCTGAAAAGCAATTAGAAATGGCAGGAAGAATGAAGATAGACCCTTGGATCTCAGAAATAAGGGGAACAACTTGGGTTGAAAAAATAAAAAGGCAAGCCAAAGCTGTCAAAGCTAAATTAAATTTCTTAGAACAAGGTAGTAGAATCCAGTATGATAGAACCTAGAGGCAATTGGAACACCAATGTTCTTTAAAACATACAAATGGCTGCCTAATGCATTTTACAGATACATGTGAATTGGAATAAAGGCTAATGTAATTGTTCAACAATGTGGTGCAGATGATGAAATCTAAGCACTTAATTTGGAAAAGTTTATAGTATTAAGATGACTGCATTGATTACTGTGAAGAGTACGACATGTTTGAATTGGCTTGACAGAGAAGAAAAACTGTGCTCTGTAATTTAGAAATCTAAAGCTACTTATTTCTTCTAGAAATGCATTTTATTCAATCAGCTTTCTCTATTAGTTGTTTATAGACAATGTTTGAAAGACCAGCACCACTAACAAAAAAAGACACACTTGAACTCCCCCAAATAGAATTGGATTTGTTCTACTAAGGTAATACTTACATATTATTTTTTGATATATCTAAAACCATAACTTGATTGGAAGATGAATTACTAAATTAGGAGCAATTTTATGATCAAAACATACATTTCTATTTTTATTTTGTTTTCAAAATAACATCTTTATTTTGTTTCCAAAATAACATCTATAGATGTATTATAACATCTATAGATGTATTATAATGTCTAGAAGTGTATATGCATGTATTTCTTTTTCTCATATTTCTCTATTAAAGCCCCATTATGAGAGGTGCCATTATATAAACGTGTTCTCTATTTGGAACTCAGCAAAGACACCCTGGAAAGATACAGAGGCACAGTGGAAAGAGGAGCTTCTTCCTGTTTTGGGGCTGTTGGTTCTCAAAGAAGTAGAAGGAAAACTATCTAGCTCTGAGTTCAATGAGCTTCCCATGGTGTATTACGTGTCTCCGTAATGATGGCTTTGGAAAATGTCTGTCTTGTCAGATGCTGCCTTTCCTCACTCCTTATTCAGCAGGCAATTCACTGCCACTCACAAAGGACCAACTCAGGCCAACTCACAGTGAGCAAAGTTTGTCTTTAACAAGTCTTACTTTTCTTTTTGGAATGCTCTTCCATACCAATGACCCTTCTGCTGCCCCAGTTAAAATAATGAAATCAATTTAGCCACATTTACAGAAGGTCCCTGGTTTATGATGGTTTGGCTTTTCATGATTTTATGATGGTGCAAAAGCAATATACATTCAGTAGAAACTAGGCTTTGAATTTTGAATTTTGATCTTTTGCTGGGTTAGCAACATCCTTGCATGATGCAGGGTATTGGGACTGCTCTGTCAGCCATGCAATCATGAGGATGAACAACTGCTACCCTATGGCAAACTGTGTGGCCAGATGATCTTCCTCTCCGGTAGGCCAATGTAAGTGTTCTGAGCATGTTTAAGGTGGGCTAGGTTAAGCCATAATGTTCAGTAGGTTAGGTGTATTAAACGCATTTTTCAGCTCAATGATATTTTAAATTTACAATGGGTTTACCAGGAGATAATTCCACTGCAAATTGAGGGGCATCTATATTTTGTTACTTACACCAGAGGTGTTTATATTTCAAACAAATACCACATTAAAAGTGAAATTTCAAGTATCAGAATGAAATTTTTGAATAGCTATGTTTTGGGGTAGCTGGCTTTGGATAGCTAAACCATAGTCAATAATATTTTAAAAATCATAAAAGTTCATAGAGGAATTACAATGAAAATATACACAAGTTTTTCTCCATTAGTTCTCCTCAGAGTTTTAAAAAGCTGGTTCACATTGCTGTGATCTTTTAGCTTTGTGTGACATGTGTTTCTGAATACTTTAAGCAGAGTGAGGTTAAGATTGGATCACCTCAAAATCTCATTATCTTTTAGGTTGGCATTTATTTGGAAGTAGTGATGATAACCAAATGCCTTTTGTTTACATTTCATCAAAGGGGAAAACTGTGTTTTCACTTACCAGTAACAAACCGATACCTGACACTTGCTCAGATGATTGCCTCTCCAACATCCAACACTAAGCAGAATTTTAAAAAACAAATTAGTAATAGAGTGGTCTTTTTGCTCCTTCTTTTCTCATTCAGTTTGTTTAAAAAATGTATGGAAATAGCTGGATACAAATTATAGTACATAGCACATGGGAGAAGGTTGCTGTAGGTTTGTGGCTTCCCCTAACATTCATCACATGTACCACGTGCCTCAAAGTTCACCACAATAAATCTTTTGGTTCTCAGACAGCATGTCAGTCCCCCAGCTGTTAAAAACCACTGCACACAGTACCAAACCCCAGACAGGATGACTCCCCAAAGGTACAAAGATTGTCTTTCTCAACACCTATAGTAGCTAATCAATTAATTTAAGAATAGGAAGTAATAAGATAATAGAATCCGTTTTCTATTTGGATGAGCCAACTTAACATCTCTGTGCTTCTTTTATTTCTCAGTTGTAAACATGTTCTAATAATTTACCTATTCCACTGGGTCTTCCTGAGGATTGCATTAAATCATGTTCATAAAGTACCTGGCAAATAAAATCACTTAATAATTGGCAGCCATTACTATTGTGCTACCAATACTTGAATTTGGAGAACGACTTCACTCTTTGGGTAGAGGGTAGAGTTGGTTTGCTGTGGGTGACAAAGGCAGAGGGTGGATTTCAGAAGAGAAGCAAATCTGAGAATTTTTACTAAATTAAGCTACATGCAGAGCAAGCATAAACAACAACAACAATAATAAAGGATTTCTACTGACAAAACTTTTAATGAGACCCGAGACTTTCAGTGAAACCTGCCAAAAATACTGCCAAAGTAAGAGACATGCTCTAAGCTAGTTTTTAACCAGCTTAATTTAAGTGACTGCTTTGCCATGCAATTGGGAACATGGCACATACATGCATTGCAAAGTACACAGAAACAAGATGTTTTGAAACACACATCACACCCCTGCTGACTGACTTTATTCTGAAAACTAAAAGTAATGCTAACCCAGCTGTGCTTATGGTGCTTCAGGTATTTAACAAATGACCATTTATGTTAAGTACCCTGGATTACCTAAGAAAGATTTTCGTTGTCATTAGATAATGATAGAAAAATATTTCCTATCAATTGATAAGGTGATAATCCAATGGAAGAGTGTCTTTAGTTGACAAAAGATGTTTTCAGTGTCGTATTTCTCTCCATTTAATCTCTAAAGTGGCACAAAAATAAGTTTTTCCACTTGGATACCTTCCTGACATGTCTTGGTAACTCAAAAGCCCCTCAAACTCAGTATGTCCAAAAACGATCTCACTATCCACATCCCACCCCCAGCCTTTCCCCTTCCTGTGTTCCTTGTCATAGCAAAACAGTATTATCACCTATAACCCATTTGGTTTTGCAAGCCAGAAATGTAGGGGTCATTCTTGACAATCTCCTTCTCTTCCTCCTAAATCCAACCTGTCATTAAACACTGTTGATTTTGTTTGCTAAATTTCTCCCTCTATTCATCTCTCTCCGACTCCCCTACCATCATCAGTCTAATATAACCTACTGTCACCTCTCTCCCGGACTGTGGTAACAGCCTTCTAACTGGTCTAACTTCATATATTCCATCCCCTCTCAACACCACTTACCCTACCCATAACTTTTTCTCCCACCATTTCATGAGCTGGATCATATCCTGCCACTCCAACTCAGCTTAAAACTCTTGATGACTTTTGATGGCCTTAGGAAGAAGAGGAAAAAATACCTTAATATGGTTTACAAAGCCTCATTCCTGCCTCCTTCATGTTACTTCATTCTTCTTGCCTCTGCTCCAGCCACACAAGCCATTGTGGACTCACTGTGCTCCCTCCTGGCACAAGGTAGCTGATATGGTTTGGCTGTGTCCTCATCCAAATCTCATCTTTAATTGTAACTCCCATAATTCCCATGTGTTGTGGGAGGGACCCAGTGGGGGATAATTGAATCATGGGGGCGGTTCCCCCATAGCATTCTCATGGTAGTGATAAGTCTCATGAGATCTGATGGTTTTATAAGGAGTTTCCTTTTTCACTTGGCTCTCACTTTCCCTCTTGCTGCCGCCATGTAATAAGTGCCTTTTGCCTTGCGCCATGATTGTGAGGCCTCCCCAGCCATATGGAACTGAGTTCATTAAACCTCCTTTTCTTTATAAATTACCTAGTCCCAGGTGTGTCTTTATCAGCAGCGTGAAAACAGACTAATACAGTAGCTCTGGCTTTTCCTGATATCTGAAATGCTCTTGCCAATCCTCTTTGCCTAGTCACCTCTTCAGATTTTCATTTCACTTCCTTGAGAAAGCTTTCCTTGACCTCCTTGACCACATCAATTCCCTGTTATAAACTTTCATAATACCTTGCAACACTTCTACATTGCACTCAATGAAGTTGTGCTTTTATTTTGTTTAGCACTTTTATTAATATTTTTATTTTCTATTATTCTATAAGTTCCTATAGAGAGAGGACCACATCTATTTTGTCTCCTACTAGCCCTAGCCCAAGCACAGGGCATATGATCTCACAATATTCAATAGTAAATATTGGTGGAATGAATGAATAAATGATGTCAGGTAAGTTTCTCACATTGCTTTCAGTAAACAGACAATATTGTTTTGCTTTAAAAAAAATGTCAGCAAGCAGTCTCTTATGTAAAATGCCCAGTTTGGTTCGTGATTATAAATACGAAAACGGTTAACTCAATCAAATTGCTGTAAGGATATGAGACTTTGCAGAAAATGAGTTTGTTTTTTACCTTTAGTTTTAAGGAGTTCAGTTTTTCCTCCCTAAGGTGTTCTCTCAACATCTCTCGGTGGAGCCTCTCCTGCTCCCTTGCAAACTCGCCAAGAGTGTACTGACGCACGCTGTTATGGCGGCTGGACATCCCCAGGGTGCTTCCCCCTTGACTGGGCACACTTGTGAAGCCTTGCCTCCTGGTGAAGTAGTACACGGTGACACAACTAAAATGTACATTCTTTGTCCTCAGTCGCTTCTCCCTTTTGAGAATGGAGGAAGCTGAAAGAGAAAGAAACAATCCTGTGAACACTTGGGGCAGCAGTTTTCAGACAAGGCCAAGAAAATGCCATTTGGTGATCTTGAATCTATCTGCGGCCGACCCTTGTTGGCTAGGGCACTCTAAAACTGTTATATCCCAGAGTTGGCATAGAGTTCTAATTTTCTTTCTTAAATTTTCTTCTAGCTGCGGCAGAGTAGACTTCTTTTAAGTATAATGGTTGTCTGTACTTTTAAGTATAATGATAATCTAAGCAAACTTTCAGGAAAGTTGTCAATAGTCTGTGACTCTGTGGCAGCATTTATAGTAGTCCCCCCTTATCTTTAGAGGATATGTTCTCAGACCTCCTGTGGATGCCTGAAATCACGGACAGTATTGAGCCCTATATATACTATGTTTTTTCCTATACATACATACCTAAGATAAGGCACAGTAAGAAATTAATTAAAATAGCTAATAGTAAAATAAAGCAATTATAATAATATACTAACATCACAACTCTTGTGCTTTGGGGCCATTATTAGGTAAAATAAGGGTTCCTTGGACATAAGCACTGGGATACCCATGGCAGTTGATCTGATAACCGAGATGGCTACTATGTAACTAATGGGCCAGTAGCATAGACAGCACTGATGTGCTGGACAAAGAGAAGATTCAAATCATTGGGGAATGGGAATGGGACAGTGTGAGATTTCATCACACTACTCCCAACAGCCTGCAATTTAAAACTAAAAATGGTTTATTTCAGGATATTTTCATTCAATATTTTTGGACTGTGCTTGACCACAGATAATTGAAACTGGGGAAATCAAAACTGCAGATAACCGGGGACAACTATAATTTCTCATTTTCTCTAATCCTTTGAATTTTGGTTTTATGACTTTCACAGGAGTTGTATCATACTATAATCAAAAAAGACACATAGTACAAACCCTCATACCTCAGATCTTATTTCTATGTGGAGGGTGGTTGACATTAAAACAAAATGTCAACCAATTTTAGAAAATTTCAAAAAGCAATAAAAACACACACAAAAAGGCTCACTGGCACTATTTAGATATTTTATCAATCTAAATCTAATAAAACTTTCATTTGAAAAGACCAGTGTTCTCATTAAATAGCATTATGAACAGTGGGATTCTAATGCAAGTATACATTGGGACAAATGAAATTGCCTGAGATATATCAGAACTACTTATTCTTCTTCTTATTTTTTTAATTGACAAATAAAAATTATATATATTTATGACCCCCAGTGTGATGCTTTGATATATGTATGTATTGTGAAACTGCTCAATCAAACTAATTAACATATCAATTATCTCACATATTGATTTTTTTGTGGTAATGATGGGAGCCTTTATTATTAGTTACAGGAACATCAAGATGCACAGAGAATCCAGGAGATGTAGACACTGACTGTAGTTGAGAAGAAGAGGGCCACACTTTGTAAACATGGCCTTTTGAAATTAGAAGACATGGTAGAATCATCTGGTTCAGCCCCTTCATTTTACACTGAAGTAACCCAGGTCTGTAGAATTTGAGTGACTTTTTTTGATGTAGACGGTTAGTGAGACAGGTAAGCCTAAACCTAAAAGCTCCTAATTCGCTGCCAAATTATATGATCCACCCCCACTGGGGAAGGAAGGACACACTTAGTTGAGAAGAAAGAATCATACTATTATTTTGCTAGCTGAGGATTTCTTCTCAGTTCATTATTTTTTTCCTGTCTGCTTTTCTATTAGGGGTTGAATTTTGTCCCTCTCCCCCAAATACGCTAAAGTCCTAATCCTGAGTACCTCAGAATGTAGTCTCTTTTGGAAATAGGGACTTTACAGAAGTAAATAAATTAAAATGAGGTCACCAGGGTGGGCCCTTATCCAAGATGACTGGTGTGTTTATAAAAGTTAAAATTTGGACACAGACACGCGTAGAGGGAAGATGATGTGAAGAGACACAGAAAGAACACCATGTGAAGACTGACGTGGAGATGGGGATTCTCCACCACAAGCCAAGAATGTCGGGGGCTACCAGAAACTGAAATGTGCAAGGAAAGATCCTTTCCCAAAGGTTTCAGAGGGAGCCCGGCCCTGCCAACACCTTGGTCATCTAGCCTCCGGAACTGTGAGCAATTTCTGCTGTTGTATGTCATCTTGTTTGTCGTCATTTTTATGGCAGCTCAAGGAAAGTGATACAAGTGCTCAAGCAGAAAAATGAACAGAAGAAAATGAACTGAGAAGAAATCCTCTGATGGCAAAATGCTATAATTTAACATTTATGGAGTGTTTCCCATGTGCTGTACTATGCGGGGAACTTTACATGAATTATCTCATTTTATCCTTAGAACTCCCTGGTTGATGTTACTCATGTCCCCATTGTTAGGAAATCAAATTATCAAAGGTTAAACAACATGGCCAAGGTCCTATAACTAATGAAAAAACTGTGATCTGTTATTCAGAGCCCAGTTTTTCACTACCATATTTCAGCATACAGCTGAGGCCACACTAAGGGAGGTGAGCAAGGCTGAGATTTGGCATCATACTACTTCTGGAAGACATCAACTGCTGCTGGCTTCAAGATGATTTTGATTTGGAAGGCTGTGTAAGCAATGAAAAAAATTGACTCTAATTGGATTTAGCTAAGAATCTTCTTCCAAGGAGGTTCAAGCTCCTTTGTCTCATTTTTTCCCCCATGAAACATTCAAGCCAAATATATAGAGGCTGCTATGATTAATATCATGTTATGGATTTGTTTAATCAGTAAATATAAATTGAGAGCCTACTATGTGCTAGCCGCTTTCTAGATGATTGGGATACATCAGTTAAAAACACAGATGATTCCAGGTGAGGCTCACGCCTATAATCCCAACACTTTGGGAGGCCAAGACAGGTGGATCACCTGAGGTCAGGAATTCGAGACCATCCTGGCCAACATGGTGAAATCCTGTCTCTACTACAAATACAAAAAGTAAACAGGCAGGGTGGCTCACACCTGTAATCCCAGCTACTCAGGAGGCTGAGGCAGGAGAATTGCTGGAACCTGGGAGGTGGAGGTTGCAGTGAGCCGAAATCACACCACTGCATTACAGCCTGGGCAACAGAGAGAGACTGCGTCTCAAAAAATAAAAAGAATAAATAAATAAATAATAAAATACACAGATGATGATCCCTGCCTGTGTGGAGCTTCCTTTCCAGTGATGAGAAACTCCGACACAATGAAGAGACTCAGAAGATTAGAGAGTAAGAGAATTATGATCTTAGCACAGAAATTCAGCTTTCCCAACTTTCCTCTTCTCCATTGTTCTGCTTCTCCAGAAGATACTGCTAGAAAGTGAATGCTTTCCAACTTGTGCATAATTTTCCATTTATTTATGTATATATTCATTGTAACACACCTGTACTCCAGGCAGTAAAGAAAACTTTCAACTTTGATTTAAAAGTTCTGATCTGTTTCATAACCATATGTTTAAATCATCTCAAAACACGGAAGAATTTGTCAAATGTAAAAGATCACTAGAGAAGGCAAATTTAACAATCTGCCCAGTAATCTGCTATCAAATCCGACAACCTCATACATCACCCCTTACAGCAGGCTAGAGCTTCTGGTTTTGTGATGATAACTTTCTATCTTTTTTGCTCTTGATATCATAAAAATTATGCCCTAAAGGCATTATTGTTCAAGACCATAAATTTATAGATAAGGAAAAAGGTTTGAATGTACTCATTTAAAATAATTATTATACACACCTCTGGTATTTTTTTTTTTTTTTTTTTTTTGTGATAGAGATTTGCTCTTGTTGCCCAGATTTGAGTGCAGTGACATGATCTCGGTTCACTGCAAGCTCTGCCTCCTGGGTTCAAATGATTTTCCTTCCTCAGCCTCCTGAGTAGCTGGGATTACAGGTATCTGCCACCACGCCCAGCTAATTTTTGTATTTTTAGTAAAGACAGGGTTTCATCATGTTGGCCAGGCTGTTCTCGAACTCCTGACCTCAGGTGATCCACCCACCTCGGCTTCCCAAAGTTCTGGGATTATAGGTGTGAGCCACTGTGCCCAGCCACCTCTGGTAATTTTACTACTTACTTTTTAGACAATTGGTGGCACTCTCAACAAATTTCCTTTCCAAATGTATTTGGATCTCCATCTGCAGTTATAGATTATAAGAATTCTTCACGCTTCTGGATGAATCTATTGCACCATGCTTTCCCAGAAAAGCCAAATTACCTTTTTCCTAAAAGCTAGAGTTTGGAAGTGATTTTCTAAGGCCTTGAAGACGACAATAGTGTCAGGGAGCAGAAGGCCTTCAGCTGGGCCCCTGGCAGTGCTGACACTGTCAAAAGGAATTAGGAATAGTGCTTCCTCCTATCTATTAGAGTTTATAATTCAAAGATGTGTTTATGTTTACTTTAGCATTTGCATATTATACATAGCATTGTGAGAACAATGATTCAAAAGCCTATGGAATCTATTTAAAAGGAAGTCTTCAAAATACTACAAGATCAGCCTTATAGGTGATATTGTAAGTGTGGCTTTCCTGAAGTTAAGAGCCACCCAAGTCTCTCTTCTGATGATTGAATCAGAGGACTAACATGAGCCTTTATGGGCTATCTCCTGCCTCCAGCCCTCAATTTGACTAACATCACAAAATGAAGTCATAAAAAAGAGTCTCTGCCCTTTGAGCCCGGGAGAAGCAGACTAAATTCACTCAGCACATCTGCCGTAGGGAATCTGAAACCTCCCTGATATACCTACCTAGTAATTTGTGCCCTTTCCAAGAAGACGAAGCTCTGCTTTGTGTCTCTACAGAGTTCAGTGTTGGCTTTACTATAACAAGGTCAAGAGCAAGAAAAAGAGGGAGGAAAATGTGGCTTTCATGAGAGCTTTGAAAATTAATTAGTCTGTTTTTGGCCAGTGCGGTGGCTTACACCTGTAATCTCAGCATTTTGGGAGGCTGAGGCAGGTGGATCCCTTGAGCTCAGGAGCTCGAGACCAGCCTGAGCAACATGGTGAAACCCCATCTCTGCCAAAAATACAAAAACTTAGCCGGATGTGGTGGTGTGTGCCTGTAGTCCCAGCTAGTCGGGAGGCTGAGGCACGATCATCACTTGAGCCCAGGAGGCAGAGGTTGTGGGGAGATGAGATTACACTACTGCACTCCAGTCTGGGTGACAGAGTGAGACTCCAGTTTAAATAAATAAATGAATAAAAATAATTAGTCTGTTTTCATACTTGACACCATTTTTTTTTTTTTTTGAGATGGAGTCTTGCTCTGTTACCAGGCTAGAGTGCAGTGGCGCGATCTCAACTCACTGCAACCTCTGCCTCCTGGGTTCAAGCGATTCCCCTCCCTCAGCCTCCCGAGTAGCTGGGACTACAAGTGTGCACCACCACACTTTGTATTTTAGTAGAGGGGGTTTCACCTTGTTGGCCAGGATGATCTCAATCTCCTGACCTCAAGATCCGCCTGCCTCAGCCTCCCAAAATGCTGGGATTACAGGCGTGAGCCACTGTGCCCAGCCTTGACACTATTTTTCAAGTGTCTTTCAGCTCCTTTTCTTTTATCCCAACCACAATACCAGCCTGAAGCAAAAGTGTCTAAATGTGACACTACTATATACATTGCCCAGGTCTTGGGAACACCATTATGTTCAGCATATCTGGCCATATTGGTGTTACTGTAAAATGTTCACATATAATAGAGATAATATTGATCTTTATAAATTAAATGAATAAACACACAGTTACTGATATTCACTATCTCCAGAAGCTACCTATCCTTAAAAGAATGCTTTCAGGCTGGGCGCAGTGGCTCACACATGTAATCCCAGCACTTTGAGAGGCCGAGGCAGGCGGATCACCTGAGGTTGGGAGTTCAACACCAGCCTGGCCAGCAGAGTGAAATCCTGTCTCTACTAAAAATACAAAAATTAGCCGGGCGTGGTGGCAGGTGCCTGTAATCCCAGCTACTCAGGAGGCTGAGGCAGGAGAATCGCTTTAATCCGGGAGGCGGAGGTTGCAGTGAGCTGAGATCATGCCTTTGCCCTCCAGCCTGGGCGACAGAGCAAACTCTTTCTCAAAAAAAAAAAAAAAAAAAAAAAAAAAAAACAGCTTTCAAAATGAATGGAGAAAAGAATTGGAAAACTGACTAATCCACAATGCCAGGGTAAGAATATAGACACATAAAATAATCTGTACTATAAATTATATAAAGAAAGAACTCGTGAAAAGAGCAGGTTAAAAATGGAAACCAAAAACTGAGAATTATTTAGCATGTTTGCAGTATCATCCAGGGAAGCAAGTACTCTGATAAAATAAATATTCTGAATATTCTGATCCCTACAGGGGATGAGTACATCAAGTATCACAGCTGATTCACACTAGGCTCTAGGAAAATTCAACCGATTTTTCTCTTTCCACACTCACAAATCAATCTGTTTATATGGTATGGAATAAATCTTCAAGTTTGCCAGATTATCTGCCTGACTTGTCAATTTTATTTCTTATTGAAAATAATCAAATTTGCTTTCTGATTTGTGCTTTAGCCATTTTAAACATTATTAGTGTATCATTCCACTTGAGTTTGGCCATCTCTGCATGCACACAGACAATCACATATCTGGGCCTGTAAAATTGAAGACCAGGTTCTGGACTACCAATTCCACCACAGGGCAACCACTCTGGAGTGAATGCTTGAGCAATGAACTGGTCATCCTCTTTAAGTACAGTTGTTTTTTATGTCAACCCCTATCAGCAAAGTCCTGCTAGAAAGGCAGAAAGCAGTGAACAGAGTTATGTATTTTGGCACATGGAGGTTGAAAGTTTATGGTCTAGTTTCATGTTAAACGAGAGGAGAATTGTGGAAGATATTAATTCTACCATTTGGGTCTAAGGTCAATAATAAACTTATCTCTCTTAAGCTGATCAAAAGGAAAATGCCAGATAATTTGCAAGTCTATGGTTTTGAATTCATTTATTTAGATGAAACTTAGTAGAAGCAAACTGAGATTGCCGAAATCAACTTGTTTTTCTTGGTAAGTCCTGGGCAATGAACATTTGTGTTTTTAAATCATACAGACCAAATTGATCAGGGGCTCTGAAGATATGTGTGTTGCTTCTTACCTTTTGAAGAACAAATCAAGACTAAATCTGTTATAAAACCAGGAAGCTTAGCTTAAAAACAGAAGATCCAGTTTCATCAGAAATTATTTTGTATAGAAATTAGCATAACAGATTGAATATTAAATCAATTTCCAATGATCGAAGTTATTAAGATTAACTTAACATTTACAAATGACTTCTGTAAATTTCCTGTGATCATATGCTCGAAGCTTCTCCAACTTGACATGATAGCCAAGGTTGGTTTCTCTTGATAATTGTGTCACCTACATGATCTCACCTTAACCAAGTAAAAATGGGTCTAGCAACTAAGTACTATAGGAGTAATTCCTTTGAAAATGAAGTCTAGTTTGGTATTAAAAGCAATCTTTCCTTGTTCTAATTGTGCCTTTTTATTCCAGTCACATTCTTGTTTCCTGAATATACTTGCCCCAGTCGTCTTTTTAAATTTAATTTGCTCAAATAAGGCATTTAGTAATACATTGTTTAAGTGGATAAAACTCCAAAAGACTTATACTAAAGAAGTATCATGGGTGAATGAGAGGCAAAATGAAAATAAAGACTAATTGGGACTATTTTCTTTCTTACCATGAACAAAATCCAAATTACCTTAAGTATGTAATATAAGCTGATCTGTTATTTTACATTCAGTTATAAAGAGTTTAAAACACTTACTAACAATCACAAACAAAAGAAAAAAAAACCCACCTTAAACAATGGGCATGATGTAGGGAAATATTTTTAATTTTCCAATGTTTTGGAATTAAGTTGTTTTTCTTCCCAAAAGAATAATCAGAACTGAAACAGAGGGAGTAAATGTAAAAAAGTATCTTAATGTACCAAAAGGACAACAAGTCAGGGGTCTTATTTTTTTCCTTTTTTACTATTACTTATTACTATGAAAGTAGCATTCAAAGATAAAAATCAAGAAAAAGTAGCCTCCACTTAGGTGATGCTCATCATTTTTAGTCCAAGTCTATTTCTTGCTGATATATTCGGTTCCCTGTATTACGACTAATAGCTCTAAGTGCTATTAAAATTGTAGTGCATGTCTCTCCTCAGTCCTTAAATGCCACTCTTCCCTATTTCTAACCAACCAACCAACTTATGTATTAGTAAAACAGCAAGTAGACTAGACCATATAAAATATGATAGACACATAAAAGAACCAGTTGTCATTCTGATATCAATCCTTTGGTAGAGGAGAACTAGGTTTATAATTCATAGATAGGATTAGGTAGCATATCCATTTAGCTGTAAATATTTCCCATTCCTATATGAAATTGAAAATATTCACAATGGATTACCCTCAAGACTAATAAAGTCTTTTGCGCATTGCAGCTTCTGAGTGAAATAATTCAAGACAAGGCTCTTTTGTTTAAATTGCTAGTTTACAAAGAAAAAAACCCTCTCATATAAGACTAAGTGACATAATAAGTATTCTATCAAGATATGTGCAAATACTGCGTATGCATTTAAACAACAAGAACAAAATAGCAAGAACAGAAATAATATAAAAAGATGACCCTTGAAGCTGATTGACTAAAGCTTTGTTTTGGATCATGAACATGCATGTCACGTCGTCATCCATTCAGTCTGTCAGTTACGTCCACACAAGCAAGCAAGAGATATGCATGAAGGGAACCAGCTCTCCTCCCAGTCTCTCTTGACAGGCACAGCCCAGGCTGTTCAGCTCTCTGCAAGCTGAATTAGACTTCATTGGTTTGGTTTGATCGAGTACTCATCTACTGAAAATTCTCAGGTTGGAAAAAAGTAAGGTTTACTGCCCAAGATTTTGATGTAAATTCTGAAAGCTGCATATGAAAATTTAACACACACTTTGACCTTCCAGCCTTCATGTCATAAATAATTAATATGATTAACTCACAAAAGATGATCACTTTGCAAAACTAGCAATTGTTCATCCACACATTTTATTTTTTAAGGACACCCCTTCCTCTTCCCCACTAATTCTTGTGAGTAATCTACAAAAAACAACAACAAAAAACAGCACTTTGTTTGCTGGGACAAAAGCAAGACATACTATATTTTAAAGTTATAAACTTGAAATTAAAAAAGCAAAAATTTAAGAGGGGGTACAGCTCAAAGGTAGAGCATTGGACTGCAGATCAAGAAAGCAAAAAAACTTTTTAAAAAATTATTTTATCTTTTATAAATAATTTTTATATCTAATTGACTTAGCATTGATCCTCCTGCTTATGCAGAACTAATAACCCACTGAAAATGTAATGTAACTGCAGAATGCCCTAGCCATCAACATAAAATGCAATTAATATTGGGGATGGTGAATTGTTAAACTAAAAGTTTAGATTAAATTATACGTAAAATTGTACCACTGAGTGATCTACCAATTTTTGTTCTAATTTAGATATATGATTTTCCTTTTGCATCAATAAATCAATCAAATTCATAGAACTAGGCATCATGAATTTTGGTGTTCCAGTTCTACATTTCACAATCAGTCTTCCTTTCGGTTCAATTTTGCTCTTACACGACAAATCACTTTAAAAAATTATATATTAAAATCCTTGAGCAAAATATTGGAAACAATGTAATATTAATGTTTTGCTAAATATAGGCACTGAATTTTGCTCAGCTCTAACCAAAGCAGACCAAAAATTAGGAATTATTCCCCCTGTTCTATATAATACACAGATGCTCCTTTTTAACTTTCAATGGGGTTACTTTCCAAGAAACCCATTGTAAGTTGAAAATATTGTAAGTCAAAATACATTTAATACACCTAACCTACAGAACATCATAACTTAGCCTAGCCTAGCTTACACATGCTCTGAACACCTTACATCAGCCTACAGGGGCCCAAATCATCTAACGAAAAGCCTATTTATAACAAAGCATTGAATATCTTATGTAATTTACTGAATACTGTACTGAAAGTGAAAAACAGAATGGTTGTATGGGTACTCAAAGTACGATTTCTACTGAATGCCTACTGCTTTCTCACCATTGTAAAATCAAAAAACGTAAGTCCAACCAGCATTAAGGAGTCAGGGACTACCTGTACTTAGCTGGCACCTGACGTTATTACTGTTGAGAACCATTTTACAGAATTTTGATCAATGTTATCAGCTCCTTTCTCTTTCCAACTATCTATATTTTTTTAGATAACATTAATATTTTCCAGGGAATTTTAAAGATTTCCACACGGCCAATATTAACATTTACATATGGAACATACATTATTGAGGTATCTGCCTTTTCATTTTTAAAGGCTGTTTTTTTTTTTTTTGTAAGCATGTCATATTGCTAATAAATTAGAGAAAATATTTTCCTATCCCAATGTCTGTAAAATAATAAATTGTCAAATAATGTAATCGACTTAAAGTCTGAATTTTAATACTTGCTAAAATCCATTATACAAGTTATATTAATGAGCATCTGCATTTCTTAGTTTCTCCATTAATATTTTCAGAATTATGTTTATCTACCTCACAGGAATATTATAAGAAATAATTACCTTTGTAAAAAACCTTATGAACCACAGATGGAAAGCATTACATATGCAGAGTACTATCTCGGTGATGCTGTTAAACCAAATAAAGAGTGTGCTCCTTTATTATCAGGGAGAAAACAAGTACCACCTACTTCCCAGCTTGTTTCCTTAATCTCTCATATGCGCAATCAAACACTAAAACTTCATGCTTAAGAAACAAATTTCACTGCCACTAAAGTAACAGTTATTTCCAAAATATATAAACCTATACTCTAGTGTTATTAAAATCTCAACATGAATAACATCTTCAGATTATATCATTTTTTTATTGGGAAAAAAATGTAGTCGTTACTAAACATAAATAATCACAGTTCTGGCTGCAGTCCAAGGTGTAAGCACTTCCCTCTGCTGTCTCAGCAATTCTCCTGATGTCAAAGACACATTAAAATAAATGGGAACCATATGGCTCCTCAGCAGAATACCCGCGCTCTTACAACCAAGAGGGCAATGCAATTCATTACCACCACCAGAGAAATATTTTGGGGACATGGAATACCTCAGTGCAAAATAAAGCCGCATGAGGCATTCTGACACAATGACAGAAGGAAACATTTGCTATTCTTCAGCTCTACTAACCTGTTTTGCTGCGTTTTACATTTTCTCAATACCACCATGAGCCTCTCCTATTACAAGGATTAAACAGCATTTTCCACCTGCTCAGTGACTTCCCAAGCAGTATTTCATCTGGTCCAACAATTCAACCCTGTCAAGCCTAATATATCATGATAATCCAGGTCAGAACATCACTTAAAAACAACAACAAAGAAACAAAACAAAACAAATCCTCAACAGCAACAAGAGCAAGAAAAAAATTCTAGACTCTCTTAGAAATTATTCTGGAGAGCAAGACTGGGCCCAAAACCACACACTTGAACTTTTAACTTTGCTGGGAAGGATGAAATCTTGATGCATGCTTAAAAAAAAGAAATTCCATTAAATCTAAAAAAGCCTTTACTATACTTAACTCAAATAAAAATCTAAGTCATTAAAAAACAAAGGAGGAATTTAATCTATGCTGTTTTACTGCATCCATATGTCTGAAATTCTACATTTAAAATAAAGATACAGTCTGGGTGCAATGGCTCACGCCTGTTATCCCAGCACTTTGGGAGGCCAATGCAGGTGGATCACTTGAGTTCCGGAGTTCGAGACAAGCCGGGCAATATGGTGAAACCCTGTCTCTACAAAAAAAAAAAAAAAAGACCCACAAGGCTGAGGCAGAAAAATCACTTGAGCCTGGGAGGCAGAGGTTGCAGTGAGCAGAGATCTTGCTATTGCACTCTAGCCTAGGTGAAAGGAGTAAAACCCTGTCTCAAAAATAAATAAACAAATAAAATGGAGACACAGGGCTGCAGAATTGGGATTAAAGCAGAGGTCATAAGGGCAGCTAGGAGAGGGACAGTTGGGTTTACTTGGGTATCCACTGTTCGCTGGCTGTCAGTGAGTGATTTGGGAGGGTTGCAAATATCAAAAACAAAGGGAAAATTTTACTGTAACTATGATTTTTCTATATACAGATCACATTTTAAAATTGGGCTTGCACTTCAAGTTTTCTTAATCTTCTCAATGTTTGCTAAGGTCTGAATGTTTTTTTGTGCTCTTCCAAAATTTATATGTTGAAATTCTAACCCCCAAGGTGATGGTATCAGATAGTGGAGCATTTGGGAGGTTGTTAGGTTTTGGGGGTGGCACTCTCATGAATGAGATTAGTGCCCTTTTTATTTATTTATTTATTTTTATTTTTTTGAGACAGAGTCTCACTCTGTCGCCCAGGCTGGAGTGCAGTGGCATGATCTCAGCTCACTGCAGCCTCCACTTACCAGGTTCAAGCAATTCTCATGCCTCAGCCTTCCAAGAAGCTGGGATTACAGGTGCATGCCACCACACCCAGCTAATTCTTATATTTTTAGTAGACGGGGTTTCACCATGTTGACCAGGCAGTTCTTGAACTCCTGGTCTCAAGTGATCCACCTGCCTGGGCCTCTCAAAGTGCTGTAATTACAAGTGTGAGCCACTGTGCCTGGCCTTAGTGCCCTTTTTATAAAGAGACCCCAGAGAGACTGTGACCCCTTCAACCATATGAGGACACAGCAAGGAGGTGCCATCTGTGAGGAAGTGGACCCCTACCAGACACCAGATCTACTGGTGCCCTTGAACTTGGACTTCCCAGCTTCTAGAACTATGAGAAATAAATTTCTGCTGTTTATAAGTTACCCAGTTTATAGTATTTTGTTATAGCAGCCAAAATGGACTAAGTCAATATCTAACCATTTTCAAAACTATGGATAGAAGAATTACTTCACCACAATGTCTGGCATAGAATTATCACTCAATATCTACCAGAAAAATAAAATTGAGACTCAGCTCAAATGTCACCACCAGGAAGGCTTCCACAGAGTCCCTAGGATGAAGTAACTGTTCTTTGTACACATTTCCAAAGCATGCTTGCTTCGATACTGATAATAAAAATGTGAGTGTGTGTGTGTCTCTCTCCTCTACTCAGGCCTTGGGTTGCAAGGACTATATCTTACTATGGAACCATCAGGGTACAGCACACTGCTGGGCACTAAAACTCACTTATACATGTTTGTTTAAACTAAATGAATGAATAATTAAACAATGGGCTAAATACATAAGCATTTATATTTCCTAAATATATTTTCTTTAATTCTGAATGATTAGATGACATTCAACCGTTCTCCCCTGAAGCCTCATGCTCAACATGTCTTTCTTCTTCAATAATTTCTAGTCACTTTACCTGTTTTCCTGGGGTATTTTTCAAAGAAAAAATTATGTATTGAAGCAAGGATACATGACTTTCATGGCTTGAGGGTACATATAACTTTTGCATTAGAAACCATTTGAAATATGCTATATTTTACATATCAGAAGACCTAACATGACAAACTAACCCTGGCTCCATAATCTCTAAACAATCCAACGATAATGAGTTTGTAAACTCATCTCTAAAAAGCAAGTAGCTGGTGGGGGAAGAGTTACCTGAATATTATAAATGATTTTGAAAGAGAAATCCTGCTGATAATGTATCACTAATTGGTATTGACCTCTAGAAAAACACATGACTGAAGTTCCTGCCGTTAGCAGTCCATTAGTGATGATTTTACAAAATGATTCTGCCTCTTAGTACTTAAATTGTCATCTGTGCCTTAGAGGAGTGACTTTCCTGTAAAAAAATCATATTGCTTAAGATTTATTAATTTCCTGTGAAATTTTATAATATACAGGCATGTGTTCTAAGACAGATAATTCAATTTTGTAGGGATAATGGCCATGAGACATAAGTAGAAGGCCTAGTTGATGAGATCATGAGAGAAGGAGCAGAAATAAGCAAGGACGATTTTAAATTTTATAAAAATATGAAATCATGATAGAACTGAAACATTATGGTCTAGAATATAAGTTGAATGAGGGCAGGGTTTTGGCATGTCTGGGACTGATTTCAAGTTATCCTATTAATGTTCACAGATGGTGGCAAAAGACATGAGACCCCAGGGTCAAAAGCAAATAACCTTATTACTCACAGCACAGGAAGCAGCAAGAGCATCATGTTTCTGTTGGTATTCCTTGATCCCCAAATTCTACAGGGGCAATGTGGAGGGGCCAAACAGATGCTATGCACATAATGGGTTTGTACTGCACCAAAGGCTCAGTAAGCTTGGTAACTTACTGGTTTTTAGCAAGCAATAAGCAAGACTGTTCTTTGTCCCAGAGGAAGACTTTTTCTCATCCCTCAAGCTTGCTTGCTACAAACACAACATTGAGAAATGGTCCAAGTAAGGACAGGTCAGGGCAGTGCATTCTTTTTGTCCTCAGAAAGATGTAGAAGAGTGTAAGACACATGGAGGAATGTTTTCCAACAGGGTTTTGGTTTATTTTTTCATTCATAGATTCCAAGCATCTGGCATACAGTAGATATTCAATACACATGTGTTAAATGAATGAGTGGGGTTTATAGGTTAAAATTTTGTAATTTAGCTCATACTGCATCATCTAGCAGTTTTATGTTATTAAAGAATCCTCTAAAATACCCATGGAAGAATAGAATCACTCTATAATCTTCTCTCTATCTCTCTCTCTTTTTCTCTTTCTCCCCTCTCTTTTTCCTGCATGTAGCTCCAACAATGTTTATCAGAGTTTCTAAATGACAGAATACAGCACAGAGCAAATTTGAAAAATAAGGTCATAAAGAATATGCAACCTGGGTGTGGTGGCTCACGCCTATAATCCCAGCACTTTGGGAGGCTGAGATGGACAGATCACCTGAGGTCAGGAGTTCAAGACCAGCCTGGCCAGCATGGCAAAACCCCATCTCTACTAAAAATACAAAATTAGCCGGACATGGTGGCGCATGCCTGTAATCCCAGCTACTTGGGAGTCTCAGGCAGGAGAATGTCTTGAACCTGGGAAGCGGAGGTTGCGGTGAGCTGAGATCATACCATTGCACTCCAGCCTGGGCAACAAAGGGTGAAACTAAATCTCAAAAAA